>NC_136934.1:43402471-43589971 GCF_949987615.1 Pollachius pollachius | reverse complement strand
ACATACAAGGCTTCAAACAGGTCCGCAGACACAGAGCCGGAGGGAATAGGAGGAAGGGGCCGGGGGGTGTCAGGTGACAGCCAGCGTTGCCACAGGCGACAGTGAGGGAGAAAGAGACGTTTTCTTGAACACTCGGACCACTCAGGATTTTTCACAATAAAAGTCTCCAGTGGAGCTTGATGTATGGAGCGACACCCTCTCTGACATCTCTCCCAAGGTCACTGAGGGTCCATACTGAATCCATACTGCGACACACATCGAGAGAGAGAGAGAGAGAGAGAGAGAGAGAGAGAGAGAGAGAGAGAGAGAGAGAGAGAGAGAGTTTCATTTTGAAACTGCTTTGGCAATGTAAATGTGTATTTTATATGCCAAAAAAGCTTTTTAGGTTTTAATTGAAATGAGAGAAAGAAAGAGGAAACATTTATGTATTTTACACATTGAAAAGACTACTGTAATGTTTGTTTGGAGGAGAAAAGTAGATGACACCAATAAAAGGGGGAGGGGGAGCAAGACACAGGGAGGGAGGGAGGGAGGAAGGGAGGGAGAGAGACAAGGAGAGAGAGACAGGGAGAGTCCATCAGATCTGCATTTTGAGGCTGTAATTAATTATTAACGCTATGCAGATCAACCAGCGAATGAAGATACAATGACCACCGCAGGGAAAGAAATAGAGAGAGATAGAGAGAATGAGCGAGAGAGAGGGAGAGAGAAAGAGAGAGAGAGAGAGAGAGTGAGAGAAAGAGAGAGAGAGAGAGAGAGAGAGAATGGGAGAGAGAGAGAGAGAGAGAGAGAGAGAGAGAGAATGGGAGAGGAAGAGAAAAGTGTTTGTTCCAATTGTAAGCAGAAGGAAAGAGGGAGAAAAAGATAGAGCGAGATCGAGAGAGACAGAGAGAGAGGGGGGAGGGGGGGCGTGGACGAGGATGAGTGGGAAGTTGAGAGAAAGTAGGATGATGCCCTAGATACATGAGGATTGTTCCTAATGGAGAGAGGGAAAGGACAGAGGGACAGTGGGGAGAAGAGAGAGGAGAGAGATGAGATGGAGGACGGGGGAGAGAGGAGAGGAGTGGTGAGAGAGAGGAAAGGAGGGAGGAGGGAGAGGAGGGGGGAGGGAGAAGGAGGGAAAGAAAGCGAGAGAAAAGAGAGGATTGGAGGGATGGCCGAGAGGAGAGGAGAGAGGTAAGAGGGGAGGAGAGGGAGGGAGAGAGAGAGAATAGAGTGGACCAGAGAGGTGAACTACAACCCTTGTTGACTAATTAGACCGTCATGGCCCTGGTCAACCCTGAGAGGGGAAGACATGTTAAGGTGAGATGTTTGCCTCAGATGCAAATTCTTATAACAAAGTCCTGTCTAACTAAGCTGGTAAAGCAAGGCATTTACACTGCCGGGGTTAAGAGCTTAATTTCCCTTTTTAACTCAACTGGTGGAGCAAGGCATTAATACTGCCAGGGTAAGGGGTTTGATTCCCACTGGTAGATGAAGGCATCAACACTGGCAGGGTAAGGGATGTTATCCCACTGGTAGATGAAGGCATCAACACTGGCAGGGTAAGGGGTTTTCTCCCACTGGTAGATGAAGGCATTAACACTGGCAGGGTTAGGGGTTGGAATCCCACCAAGCCAGACTTGAACATGGCCAGGGCTAGGGGTTCGATTCCCAGTCGTAGAGAAAGATATTAACCCTGCCATGGTAAGGGGTTTGATTCACACTGAGGCCACACATTCCAAGAATGTTTGTTCTCAACCATGTCTCCAGCAGACACTTTGGATTAAAGTGTCCACCAAAAGGCATGTTCAAATAATAATTAAACAATAATTACAGATGAAACAGCCGACATGGGAACACTGGCCTGATCTTCAGCCGCCGGCCTGGTTTCCAATCAGCCCACGAGATGCATCTGTTTCTTTTGTTGCTCATCGCAGTCTCCATCTCAAAGGGCTGAACAGCCAGGATTACACCCCCTAACCCTGGAAGAGAGCATCCCCCAGCCCCCAGAGTGGAGAGGAGGCACACAGGGGGGCCCTCACTCCAAGGCTGGAGAACACCGAGGGAGAGCGGGAGGAAGAGAGAGCGGTTTGAGTCAGAAAGAGGAGGCTGCTTGTGATGCAAGCCGTGAAGGAATAGTCCAGAGCGCTAAATATCAGAAGCCATATAAACAGGAGTGATTGGCTTTCCCCGGTTTGTTGTATTTTTCGAACGGATTGAGGCGTAGGAGAGATTTCCGCTGGATAAAATGGATTAAATGTCAATCATTATGTTCCAACAAGCCAAAAACTAAAGTTCAGACAGATCTGCAGAAACACACCTGTCAGGATCAGGATTTCTGAAGAGGAGCATGGCCCGTCTCTGTATCCAGTCTAACCTCTACCCGTCTCTGTATTCGCAGACGAACCCCTACCCGTCTCTGTATTCAGTCTAACCCCTACCCATATCTGTATTCACTGTCTAACGCCTAAACGGCTCTGTATCCACTGTCAAAATCCTATACCTGTCTCTGTATTCACCTTCAAACCCCTACCTGTCTCTGTATGCACTGGAAGATATTTTGAATTAAAGGGTGTCCAAATGGTTGAGTTCTAAATGAATGCATCGTAGCTGGGAATACAAGCCATGGATCCGTCTGTAACATTTCAGCAGTGTTGACCGGGTGGGCAGACTGAAGCCAGACTGCAGGCCAGAGAGAAACCTAATATGTTGTGACCACTTCCTGTCAACCTCAGATGGACCTGGCAATCCCTCGCGAGACACGGCCTCCGTGTTTCGACTTCAGCATCACCAGCACCTCTCCCAACGTGTCAAGAGCCATTTAAAGGCACGGCGAGCTGAAAACAGAGCAGGATGTGTGCATGGCAGCCCTGAACCTTTCCTCTCCGCGTAGGAGTTTGGCTTGAGTATGAATAAATGTGTTGTCAGGGACGACAGTGTTTTTGAGAAGAGGAGAGAGTTTGAATAGGAAAAAGAAACGTGTAAATTTAATAGACCGAAATACAGATATACAGATGGACAGAGGAATAGAGGGAGGGGTGGATGGGGTAGATAGAGGTATAGAGGTAGAGAGGACAGATGGATGGATGATAATAGATGGATGAATGACTGGATAGAAGGATAGATAGAGGGATGTAGAAAGGCTGGATTGTTTCTCCCTGGGGTTTACAAGTAGAGGTTATGCATTGCTTGTGGAGGTTGTGGGTGTGATTTCGAATCAACTGACGAAAGCAAGGACACTGCTGGAGTGGGCGAGAGAGAGAGTCATAGTGAGAGAGAAAGACATAAAGAAAGAGAGCGCGAGAGAGAAAGCGTGAGAGAGAGGATCATGGCCATTAGCTTGGATCAAATACGGTTCGTTTTCTGATTAATGGTCTTTGTTTTGTGACTTTGTATCATCACCACAGGATTCCAAGAGTGTGTGTGTGTGTGTGTGTGTGTGTGTGTGTGCGTGTGTGTGTGTGTGTGTAGTACTCAACAACACAATGAACAGTACTACAGAAACCCATTAAGTACAAACAAACCCAACTAAGTCCTGCTGAAAAGACTGTCCACATAGCAGCGTATCAGAGTTTGTCTGTGGAGGGGAACACACTTATCTGTATTTCTCACCACAACAAGACACCCACATGCACAGGCTGTGTGTGCACGTACCTGAGAGAGATGTTCTGTTGATGAGGAGAAGTTGGTTTATTTCTCTCTCTCTCTCTCTCTCTCTCTCTCTCTCTCTCTCTCTCTCTCTCTCTCTCTCTCTCTCTCTCTCTCTCTCTCTCTTCCCTTCTGCCACACCATCTGCGGTTGGGAGATGAGCCCAAAATTCATTAGTAGAGACCATAGAGAAAACAGAGAGATGAAGAGATAGATGGCCAGAGAGAGATGGAGGGAGCGGTGGAGAGTGGGGGTGAAGAGAGATGAAGAGAAATAGAGAGATTTAGAGGAGGAGAAGAGGTGGAGAGGGCAGCAGAAAGGGTATTTGTAATGTCCATTAGTGAAACCTCAAACCATTTTTTTTTTTTAAAGAAAAAATCTGAGCGGAGTGAGGGCAAACTCACAAAGAGAGAGAGAATATGAGAGAGAGAGAGAGAGAGAGAAAGAGAGAGAGAGAGAGGAAGAGAGGGATAGAGAGGGAAAGAGGGAGAGGAAAAGAGGGAGGGACAGGGAGAGGAAGAGAGAGAGAGAGAGATGGGGGAGGGAGATAGCGATAGAGAGGGTGTGTAATGGAGAGAGGAACATTTAGGAGAGAAAATGCAATTTAGAGACAGACGGAGAAAAGAATCGAGCCAATGACCCGGGAGAGGGAGGGGGACAAAAAAAAGACAGAGGAAAGGATCTGGATCTAAACACAGAGAGATATCTCTCATATGCACAAAGATAAATACACCCACACACTCATACTCGCACACACACACACAAACACACACACAGACATGCACACACACACTCAGACACACACACACACTAAGACACACACAAATACACACACACACACACAAATACACTCAAACACGCACATTCAGAGACGCACACCGACACCCAAACACACACACACACAATCAGACACACACGCACACACACACACACACACACACACAATCTGACACACACAAACACACACACACACAGACACGCACACCCACACACCCACACACACACACACGCACAAACACACACTCAGACAGGCACACATACACACACACACTCAAACACACAATCAAACACACACACACACGCACACACACATACACACAATCAGACAAACACACACATACGATCACACAGGCACACACACATGCATGCAGCGGGAAAAGGAGGAGAGGGAAGGGCAGAGGAGAAGAAAAGCAGGGAGATGAAGGAGGAGGGGAGGAGAGGAGACAGGGCTTAACAAGCTAGGGAGTCAGATGGGGTGAGGAGTAGGGGTCATAAAGGGAGAGAAGGAGAGAGAGCGTCAGACAAGTGAAGAAGATAGAAGGAGGGAGAGAATGTGTATTCTGTGTCTGAATGTTTAGATATGCATCAGTTTAAACACACAGGATTTAGCTGAACACTGCTTCAATAGGGACTTACACATGCACACTTATACACAAAGCCACACGCGCACACACACACACCCACACACACACACTGAACTACAAACACTCACACACACAGGCACACACACAGTACTCATACAAACACATACACATGCACACAACCATAGACACATACACACACACACACACACAGTCTTTCTCTCACACACACAAAAACCCAAACCAGACACGGGCAGACAAGCTCTCCTCCCTCTATCTCCTCTCTCTCCTCCCCCTTCTCCCCTTTCTCCTCTCTCCTCCTCTCCTTTCTCTATCTCTGCAGGGGACAGCGGCCCAGTGTCTCATCCTTAAGCCCACAGCCCCTAGAGCACTGTTCATATTTGTAGCACAACCCAAAAGAAGAAAGACAGAAATGGAGCACAGTTGTTTTTTACGCAGCAAAGCTCAGGCAGCGTGAATGTAGCAGCGGTGTTTTTAGCTTTCTTCGAATAAGTGTATTTTGCACGTGGAAATTCTAAAACATTATTTTGCATTCGTCCTAACATGGCAATGAGCTTCGGGCTGTACCTCGTTTATTCTGTAGACACACGCATTCACACACATGCAGACAATTTCAACCACACAAACACACACACACACACACACACACACACATAAGTAGAAACACTCACGCACACTCACACACACAAACATATAAGTACACACACACACACACACACGCGCACACACACACATCGATTGTTAAAGTTACCAGCTGCTACAATCAGACACTAAATTATACATAATGACATGTTGCCAGGGGTGATTGTTATTTTTTGCATTGTTATTATTGGATGATGTGGTTGTTTGTCTAAAAAGAAACACACAGCAAGGAATACTTTGTGATTATTCTTTGCACAAAGGAGTTTGTGATGTCATTAGTTAGATGTGAGATCATCCTGGAGGTGTGAACACAAGCAAATAAACAACACATGTTTTTTTCACAGAAAGCTTTGAAAGATTTTGTATGCATGTATTCATGGGTTCTGTGTCCATGAATGCACATCTGGCTTTGTGACCAACCTGAAACAACAGCCTAATGAATATTGTAATATTGTAATATTGTAATATTGTAATGCTTAACTGTTTAGTTGATGCAGATCAATTAACAGGAGCAAGGGGTTTGTCTGGATTCTTTAGTTTTAGTCAAACTTAGTTTCTGATTGTTTCGGTTTTCCTTTATCGCTTGAATAAGCCTTTAAAGGCTAAGTATACCCCAAAAACAACATCAAGAAAGGTTTGTGAACATTTCCATGATACCATGTTATATCCAGCTAAGATTTATATCATTATTTAAATGTGCTGTATGTAACAAATTTGCTGTACTAAATAATACAATTACCATATGTAATCAGAGATTAAGGAAACACAGCTAAATTAAAATAATGGCTTCTTCAACAACAAGTCAGAATGTTTTCCTTTGAAATTTCCGTTCTGGCGAACTGTTTGTTTTTGTTTTGGCCTGTGTGCCATGATTTCCTATTCTCAGAGTACCCCATGTTGCCAGATATGACACTAATTGTCACAGAAACACAGCATGCAGCAGACATGAAGGAAAGCAATTCAACTGGATCAACAGAGAATGTACTAGATTCTACCTGATCTAAAAAGCCTCAACCTTTTTTGAAAAAACTCCATGACAAGAACCGTTCTGAAATAGAGGTACATCTTTGCGTTGCATTTGAAAGACTGAGACAGCTTAAAGCCCATAACATATGAGCTAGTTCATTATTTAAAGTATACATTAGTGGATCAACTTACAGTGTAGGCTAGCCCAGACAATTCTAGCAGTCCAACATTGGACTGCAATGCCAATTTTAAACACTCAGTGTCATTGGTACATATTGTACCCTTAAAGTAGAGATGGCAGTTTTTTCTGTCTTCATCATAGTGGGCATGGTTACCTTGGCTACTATGACAGAGCTGTTTCCATCTGGCACAGTCAGACAGACAGACAGACGGACAGACAGACAGACAGACAGACAGACAGACAGACAGACAGACAGACAGACAGACAGACAGACAGACAGACAGACAGACAGACAGACAGACAGACAGACAGACAGACAGACAGACAGACAGACAGACAGACAGACAGACAGACAGACAGACAGACAGACAGAGACAGAAAGTTGATCAATAGATAGATGCAGCTATCAATCAAAATAATACAAGATGTGTGACCTTACACACAAACTAAAAGTCATGATATTGAGACACAAACTCACAAATACACACATAAATACATTTAGCAAACGTTACAGGTGCACACACACACACACACACACACACACACACACACACACATAGACACACACACACCCACATACACACACACACACACACACACACACACACACACAAACACTAACACACACAAGCAGTCTGCCGAGCAGGTGTTAGCTGGGTTAGCAGGTGTTGGCTGGGTTGGGGGTGGGTGGGTCGACTAGAACCGTGAATTATCCTGACAGCGGCCCATCCCGGGGTCTCTATCTCTCCCACTCATTCTCTCTTTCTCTCACTCTCTTGCTCTCTCTCTCTCTCTCCCCCCTCTCTCCTTCCTACCCCCCTGAACCAAATAACTTCCTGCCTTCACACACTCTGACACACACACACACACACACACACACACACACACACACACACACACACACACACACACACACACACATACACACACACACACACACACACACACAAGCATGTTGTCCAAATTCCCTAAACAGCAGCGTCTGCTAACTGCTGATTGGCTGAAAGAGAGGGTGATGGATGGAGGAAGGGAGGACCCATAAAGGGGCAGAGATGGAGAGATGAAGAGACACATGCAGAGAGATGGACCAATATTCCAAGATAGATGTAGGAACAGAGCTGTTGGGGTAGAGCTAGAGAGAGGAGGGAGAGAGTTTGAGAAATGAAGGTGGGGATATAGCATGGGAGAGATGGGGGACTGAGATAAAGTCCATTTCCGAGATAGAGCTGGGAAGAATGGGTGGAGAGATGGATGGGCCCAGAGAGCGATGCACAGAGATGGAGAGATTGAGATTGTGAGATAGAGGGGAGAAAGCTGCATGCGTAATTTCTTTGTACTGTCTCTTGTTTTTATTGGTGTAACGCTGCAAACAAAGGAAGTCTATTGATGGCTGTGTTTAGATTGAAGCTCGTTAGTTTGTCAGCCACTAATTACAGCTATTCAGCTCCCTTATTAACTGCTGCTATTACGCTGGTCGCTACCCTTCACACTTACCATATTTCAACGCAGGTTACATTTCTTACACAAAGTGAAGAGGACAATATGCAGATTACCTATTGATGATGACCTCAAAGCTTCCATTACTGTCTTCATACAAAAGAGGTTCAAACAAACATATCAAACAACAGCAACCAATACTTAACTCAATTAGTTGTAGTGGACCTTCGCCAATAGTTCACAAACTTTATTATACACCATGTATTTAACCCCAACTTCCAGACTAAAGTCAGATCAAATATCCCGACTAAGTTGCTCTGACATGACATTCAAGTAGTTTTGGGTGTTTTAGGTTGATGACCCAGGAAATTAAGTGAAAATTACTTTGATAACATTTGGCATTATATCCATATTTAAATCATATCCAGCGGTTGTGTTGGTCTCTTCTCGATTCAGACTCTCAACTCTGTGAAGGTAACAGAAGGCGAAGAGAGTGTATTTCTAGCCTCTCCTTATTCTCCATCTGTCATCACGGTAAGATAAGATAAGATAAGATAAGACAGTGCTTTATTAAACCCAGATGGGAAATGCTGTGTGCCGAAGCAGCAGGTACAGGAGTAGAATAAAAAATAGCTAACATTTGAAAACAATAAAACTCAAAACTCAAAAATATATGTACAGAAAATATGTCTACAGTAACAAAAGCACGAATAAAACAGTATCGGTTGAACAACTTATTGATTTCCACTGTGCTGTACGAAATAGTATAATAGATGCAGCTATGTAGAACTAGATCTATTTATATACCGCTTGATACAGTGTGGGTACTGAGTGCTTAGGTTCGATTCCCCTAATAAACACAACTTGAAAAACCCCAGTTTGTTAATTTCTGAAGCTGAAGCTTTATTTCTTAGAAACCATAACGGTAGTCAAAAACACCAGTTACCGTTACCGTATAAATATATACTATTATACATATTATCTCTGCTCAAAGAGAACATACGATTATATTGTGACTGTTTGTTCACTTACCAAACCATATTTGGATCTGTGTGTGCAATGTGTGTTTTTCGCTTTTGTTTATCTATTGCCATATTATTTATGTTCTGGCTGAGCTGTAGTTGAGGTCAGATATCTCTTGGTTTCCCGGTGCTTTTGAATGCAGGAGAGAGTTCGCGTTTCACAGTCGAAATATAAGGTGTGGTAGGATAGTAAACAAAGAGAAGAAATTACAAATAAGAATAAAACAACCAAAGCATATACAGAAGCAGCTACGTGGGCGGCCTGGATGTTTCCTTTAGACACCTACAGTCTGCAGCCTTTCTCCCCCTGACCTTCAAATGCCAGTGAGGTTCTTCAAAATAAAATCAATGTGAACTTCAAAATAAGAGCCTTGGTTAAACTCTGTTACTCCAGTGTAAACAACGAGTTTCATCACAGAAGAGATAGAGTCAAAACAGTTGGACCACCACCACCCTCACCTCCTCCTCCTCCTCCTCCTCCTCCTCCTCCTCCTCCTCCTTCTCCTCCCATCTTAGACACCCTGATGCCTCCTGCTTTCCCCTCATCAGACCCTCAGCTCCAGAGGAGGAGCCAAGGGTTCCCCTGAGGGAATTCAGGGGAACATAGGCATGAGAAGAGGAGGGAGAGAGGAGCAGGTAAAAAGGGAGGAGCGTGGAGGTGGGGATGAGGGAGACAGAAATGATGAATTTGAGAGATGAGAAGAGAGGAGGAGATAAGGAGGTGAAGAGGAGAGACACATAGACGAGAAGGGATTAGAGAGGAGGAGAGAAAGGAATTATAAGGGAGGGGAGAAGGAGAGAGGAGAAAGGAGGGGATAAGGAGAGGAAGAGGAGGAAAGAGTTGTTTGTTGTTTAAGGTTTAATCCCACTGCATACACTCCCACTGAATATTCACACAGACACACACACACACACACACAAACACACACACACATCCCACAGTGTGCCTGAAGCTGAATGTGATGGCAGTCCTTGGGTCTACATCACCAGGTGCTGAGAGGAGAGTGTGTGTGTGTGTGTGTGTGTGTGTGTGTGTGTGTGTGTATGTGTGTGTGTGTGTGTGTGTCTGTGTGTCTGTGCATATTTAATTGGCTGCAGTGCATTGCTGTTAATTATGTGGCTGATCTTTTGCTGCCGTTTCGCTCTGTACCTGCCGGCCGTCACGCTGGGTCCAGAACAACTCCTCATACTACTGCAGTACAACCCTATTACAACAAACAGTTGTAATAACTCTAATTGCAATACTAACGCAATTCTTATACCACAACTTCAATGCTATAGGGTTACAATACCAGTACTATTGTACTTACATGGGTATAGTACCACGACTATAAAGAGAGCAGATACTGCCACTACTACTGTTAATAGGTGTGTTGTTATACTAAGACCAATAGTTAATGATAAAATTTGTTTTTCAAAGCTCCTCTCCTCCTCCTCTTCCTCCTCCGCCTCTGCTCCTCTTCCTCCTCTTCATGTAGCCCACTAGGACCCAAAAGTCCCAGTGTCACGTCTGCTCCATGTCCGGCCTCTCTGTCCTTCCCCCTCGTCGTCGGGGGGGACGCGGCCCGCAGAAGGAGCGAGAGCTGTGATAGGTCTGCCAGCAGCCCGAGTGATTACAAGCCTGGCGCGTGTACCGCTCGATAGAATACAAATCACGACATCGGCGTCTCGCGGGCGCTGTGCTGTAGCAGCGCTGCCGTGCTTTGTTTTGTGTTTCTGATGAAAGACAGAGAGGCAGGGAGGGAGGGAGGGAGGGAGTGGTGGAGGGAGGGAGGACGCAAGGGAGGGCTGGAGGGAGGGAGTGGTGGAGGGATGGAGGGGAGTTAGACGATACAATGACAGGCTGTAAACTCATGAAATGTTTTTACAAACGAAACAAATCAGGGACACGTGGCTCTGTCACAGGAGCACTTAACACCCCGCCACATGATATACTGCAGAGTGTCTGGGTGTGTGTGTGTGTGTGTGTGTGTGTTTGTGTGTGTGTGTGTGTGTGTGTGTGTGTGTGTGTTTGTGTGTGTGTGTGTGTGTGTGTGTGTGTGTGTGTGTGTGTGTGTGTGTGTGTGTGTGTGTGTGTGTGTGTGTGTGTGTGTGTGTGTGTGTGTGTGTGTGTGTGTGTGTGTGTGTGTGTGTGTGTGTGTGTGTGTGTGTGTGTGTGTGTGTGACAGTCTGTAGTCGTATACTGTTACGGCAGCTGGGACACAAAGGCATTGTGTGGGTCCGACTACACATGCTTTCTTGGTCATTATTCCCCCACGAAAACCCCTGACACCTTAAAGATTCCAAAATCCTGAGCTAACCCTAGCCCGTGTGACGCAACATGTGGCCTTTGGTAGCCACGGTAACGGGGAACAAGCTTTATTCTATCTAACAAGGCTTCAATCTTACTGAAAGGGCTGCATGCTTTTGGCATCCAACTACACTAATTAATCATCCAATAGCAACTATGTTTTCTCTGGTGTTTCCTGTCTGGCGAATGGCAGGTGAACTCATTAAACCAGCGTAGAGAGGCTTTTCCACTATTTTACTCTTCTAGAACATGATGTGTTCCTTTGACAGCGAGACAGCCCAGGAGGACACTAAATTCAACATCAAGCACATAGTGCATCCACACCCACACTGTCCCACTCTGCCTCACACTCTATCTCACACTCTGCACAAACTACCCACTCTCTATATCACACCCTACCTTTGGGTCAGTTCAGTTTGCTTGACTTGCTGTCTTCAAGCGGCATTCGTGATCAAGAAATCTAAATCGAAATGTGTAGTTTTAAACACAATTTCAAACTGCCATTCAATGAATGTCAGTTTGTTTCTTGTTGTGGTCATCTGCACCTCTTTGATAAAAACGTCTGTCTGCCTATGATTGGCTATCGGCTGTCCAATCTGTCCAAAGGCTGTATCTTGGATGATGACATCAACGCCGACAACTGACTGAAAAGGGATCATTGTTTAGTTTGGTAATGTCCCCCAGCCATGTAATCGGAAAACCTTTTCGACAAGCAGCCGATAATAGAGCTGCTAATAAACGCTCTCATCTCTCTATGCAAACAAACCACTAACACATAGCCTCTTCAAAGAAAAAGCCCCCTGACGCCGCTCGCTCAGGTTAGGGTTGTTATGTGAGCCCGGCCGGGCTTTTGCCAGGTGCTGCGCTGGGTTTTGAGTTGTTTCCTCCGAGTTCCTTTCATAACCTCACGGTTATTAATGCTGCAGGCAAGAGCAAATCCCTCCGATATTGAGGTCCTTTAAAGACAAAGGGACGACCGAAGAGAGAGAGACTGGGCGAGAGAGAGAGAGAGAGAGAGAGAGAGAGAGAGTGAGAGAGAGAGAGAGACAGAAAGAGAGAGAGAGAGAGTGAGAGAGAGAAAGAGAGAGTTTGAGAGAGAGAGAGAGAGAGAGAGAGAGAGAGAGATGGTCAGAGAGGGGGAAAGCAAGAGAGGGCTGGCAAAGAGATGGAGAGAGAGAGAAGAGATAGAGTAGAATTGTGATGGAGACATTTATCTGATACAAGCCTTTATTGATAACTGACTGAGATATGAGCAAGATATCAAAGTGCCCCTCCTCTTTATTCATCACATGAGTGTGCCTTTTAGAAAAAACATTGTATAATAATAATATGAAGTCTATAAATATAATTATAGGTAAATAAATATAATAAAACAGTGCTTGGGGCTGTTTTCTTCAGAATGCACCATGTTTGTATTTCTTCTGGTTTGTATTTATATTGTTCAAAGGCATCGTGCTGTGTGTATGTGTGTGTGTGCGTGTGTGTGTGTGTGTGTGTGTGTGTGTGTGTGTGTGTGTGTGTGTGTGTGTGTGTGTGTGTGTTTGTGTGTGTGTGTGTGTGTGTGTGATAATGAGAACAGGGAAGAGGAGTTCTTGGAGCGTGAAATGAAGGGACAGCATCTCGTCCTGCCTACCAACACACACACACACACACACACACACACACACACACACACACACACACACACACAGCCAGTCTCAGCAGAATACAGGATGGAGAAACTACATTATATTGCTTTACAGGCCTTCCTACATCTCTACTATAGTGTTTCCGTCTCTGCTACATCTCTACTATAACTCTGTCATACTGTTTCTGTCTGTACAGAACATCGTTATTATATCTGTACTGTTTCTGTCTCTTCTACATTGCTACTACATCTCTACCAGAACCAAACTGTCTCTAGTACATTGCTACTACATCTCTACTATACAGTCTCTTTACATCTCTATTATACTGTCCCTTCTGTCTCTACTACATCTCTACTATACTGGCTCTACTCCGTAGCCACTTTTTCTCTACTATAATGTCTCTATTGTCTCTACTACATCTACACACATTGTTCTCTCCGAAGAACAAAATGTACTGAACTTGTTCTTTACGGTTTCTACTGCCCTCTACTCCAGTCTTCTGTTCTGTCCTGGTTCAATCACCTGCTGATTTTCCTCTATTAGAGAAAATGCTGACCATTCCTCCTCCTCCTCCTCTCCCCTCTTCCTCTACTCTCTCTCTCTGACCCTCCTCCTCCTCTCCCCTCTTCCTCTACTCTCTCTCTCTGACCCTCCTCCTCCTCCTCCTCTCTAGGCTCCAGTGCAGCAGATCATGGCCACCTGCCTGACAACATCACTGTGTTGGAAGGAGAGAGCGTCATCCTCAGGTAACACAAACACCTGCACCCCCCCCCCCTTTCATCTGTCTCCCTCATGGCTGTTTACCTTCAGTGTTTCACTGCAGTCAAACTGTCAGCCATCAAACAGTAGGACCTCCGGGGGCATCTCTGCAGTTACCCTGTTGGTTGCCGGGGGTGACCCTGGCTGTTGCCAGGGGCGACCCTGGCTGTTGACAGCGGCAACCCTGGCGGACTGTTCACGATGATGATGATTATGATAGGTCCATCCTGGCGCCAGGCCGTTGAGCGATGATGTCACAGCAAGGGAACATCCCATCATAACAAGATCTAGGATATGAGATCTGAGATTTAGTGTGTGACTGTTCCTCAGAGACCTGGGAGAGATGTACATTAAGACAGCAGAAGTTTCCAGAAACATCGGTCTCTCCAGAGGCAGATCTCAGGCATCTTCACTTCTTATTTATTTTCATCCTTTCTAAATCTGTTGAAGGGAGAATAATCTGAGAGGGCAGAGGAAGTCAGATACCGTTTGTTGTTGCCTGGTCTGCAGAAGTTTCCATCGAAATCTGTTAACACAAACAAATAGCAGGCCTCTCTTCATAGGTCATCAAGATGAGATGCCTGGCGGCGGCTCCATCGATCATAATCCTAGACAAGCTGGTGGTTAGCTCCGGTAGAGGTGCTTTATTAAGGCTCAGGGAAATGGTTGAACTGTCTCAGGTGCTCTGCTCAAGATAGAGAAACACAAATGAAAAGAGAGTATGAATAACTAGAAATAAAGAGAATAAAATAATAAAAGATTTACACAAATATATGGTACGGGAAAACGAAAAGATAAAAGCATAATACACACACAACATTTACAAAAATTATTGCTCAAAGATGAACTATGAAGTGGCTTATATGCTATAGGTGTTTGTGGTGACTTTCCAGCTCTTAATGTAACAGCTTTCAACTGCAGCAGAGTTCAACTGTGTGAAAAATATGACAGTTGTGTTTGCTTTTAAAGTTGTGAACGAAGATGTAAGCCCTATATTATGATAAATAAGCTACGATTATAAGATATAAGCTATCCGATTATCGTGTTTACCATCTGCCTTAGGGCTCAAAAGGGCTTCACACATAAGCCTGAATATAAAAACACAACTTGAATTACCGAATGAAATTAATGTCCACTTTAGTTTGAAATCTGTGATTGTGAGCGATGCGACGTGTGATTTGATCGTTTGGTTGTAAATTCTGATGGGTCGATGAGCATTTGGCACGTATCAACAAACGCGAAGTGCAGGTTTAAACGATCAATAATATGATAAAGCTATTTTATGAACGGCTGGAGTGCAGCCCAGGAGCCTCTGCTGAGGGGCCCCTCTGCAGGTCTGTCTTACAGTGGCTACACAATGTAATCGTACATTCATTCTGTCCCTACATGGTGCAGGCTTGTAGCATTAGATGAATAGCAGATTGTGGTTTGTTGCTCAGAGTTGCGAGGCCACACTGTGTTCTGGATTGAGGTTAGAGAACGTCTGGTTAATGGTTGGATTGCTCCTGTGGCTGAGCTGTCCAATCCACCACCATGTCACCGAGCTGACTTCCTGTAGACAATGTGACGTAACTACAGCAGGCTCTGTGGAGTTGAATAGCATTAGATATTAGTTTAATATGAGAGTATTTCTGGAGCATGAACCATATGTTTAGTTTAATATGAGTGTATAAATAGCGCTAAGCACAAGATTTATTAATTAAATAAAAGGTTAAATAGCTCTGGATTCTGACAGCCATCACTGATAAAGCATTTGGTTGAAATACATGGGTCTCCCAGTCCCTCTGCTCTGCAGTAAACAGGAAACCAATGTTCTGGTATGCTGCTCCCACCCCCACATTAACTGGCAGACGGCTGGATTTCCATGTTGACTGAGAGCGGTAGAACAGGCAAAGCTACAGTTTCCAGCACTTCGAGGAACGGCTAATAAAAAACGCCAAAGAGAAAAAAGGGGCTGAATAAAACGAGGAGGTAGCTGCCAGGAGAAAGAGCCAGGAGTCCTGCAGGAGGCGCGTTCATGTGGTGACGTGGGAGGAGGTGGGGGAGAGGAGAGGGCTACCTGCAATAAAACGGACAGGAAGTCAGCCAAGCACGACATCGCTTACAGCGCCTTAAATAAACTATTAGTAGATATTAGTTTAATATGAAAAATATATTTTTTCTATTATCTGTACCATCGGCCATAACAAATTATTTTAATGAGAGTATTAATCAACTCTTAGTAGATATTAGTATAATGTGAGAGGCATTAATAAACCATTAGGAGATATGAGTTTAATATGATATGTCTATAATCGGTAGCATCAAGCATAAAATATTAGTTTAATATAAGAGTATTAATAGTTAGGAACATCATAGGAACAAGAACCCGAGGATTGCGACTAGTAGCCACCTCAATAGAACTTGTTACAATATTACTCGTGAGAAATCAGGAGTTTAACAAGAGGAACTATTATAGAGGATGACATGCACCCAGAATTTTGAGGTTTTGATTTTGATTTTGATTGATTTTGAGGTTGACGAAGGTGAAGCAATGAGTACAATATTATTATTAATGAAAAATAAAGTTTGAACACAAGGGAAGTAGGCTTTTTTATTAGCGCCAGTCGAGTGCACAGCAAGACTTAGTGCATTGCAATAAATTGGTATTTATAATAAGTATTTAAAATTCAGTTTCAGTTTAAAAAAATCCATTTTAGAAATTATCTTTATTCCATTATATTCAGAATCAAACTGAAAACACTATAATTATAACACAACATTAGTTGCTATAGCAAAAAAAAAAAAAAAGCGATTCAGTCTTGCTCCATATCTACTTCGCATTGTTGTTTTTAAATGGCGTCCTAAAAAACACCAAGTAAACGCCGGACAACTGACACAGATGGGACACCCCAGGGGTCAGTAATCCATCCCTATAGGAACCATGGTTAACGTCCAAAGGTTTCTAAACGACTTCATTACTGGACTAGAGGAGGAATTAGGCCATTACCACCAACCCTTTGGACTGTGTAGAACTATCCACACTGTCTTCAGCAGCAGAGGTGATGGAGTAGCTGGTCGTTTAACTCTCACACTAACGTTTCTCGTCTACTCCTGTCTAATACTCACCTCTCAGGCCCTGTTGACATCCTGTAGAAGAAGGAGAAGCAATGTAGTATTAACAAATGAATATCCTCGTTGTTTATTCACCTTAATATTACCAGAATAATTAATGGTTACTAAATAAAATTGTTGAAAGAATAAAACAAAAACTCACTGATTGGGTGAAGCATCATGGGACCACAGGTCTTGAGACCATGTGAATGGTATGTACTCCACCACCTGAGTAGCCGGAAACAAAAGCACTGCAACGTGCACTAAATCCTCACCACGTGCACTTAAGCCACATTCACTTTATCACCCTCAAGTGCACTATATACCCACCACGGAACATATCTGATCAATGGTTGACGCTATATTAATGGTGGGAGTATTTCAGAATGTACAGCAGGTTGACTGGCAATCTTAAGGTTGCTGGTTCAATCCCTGGCTCCTCCTAGTGATGTCCAGGTGGAGAGCAAGAAACCTACCCCTATCTACTCACAACTGTCGGTGTATTGGGCAATTTAATGTGTGTATGAATGGTTGAATGTGAGGCCCTAATTATAAAGCGCTTTGAGTGTTAAAGGTCAGAAATCGCTATATAAATGCAGTCCATTTACCATTTAATGGCCCCTCTTCCTGCAAGAGAGGAAATTACATCAGCACATCCGCACACACCAAGTATGTACCAACAGAATTATTGCAATGTTGAATATCGTATTATAAAGAATTTATCAGTCACCCTCTTATAAGTACTTTTCCAATAGAATGACAGATTTAGCAATGGAAAGAAATGCTCAGCACTCGAAACATGTCCAGGCTCTTTGCTCTTCTGAACTCAAACCATTGACATAAAGTCGAGAAGTGGATTTAAAAGTTTTGCAGTGGATCATTTTTTTCTTTGTTACCACTTTGGCATCTGTCTGGTTCTAGTTTATTATAACACATGTTACAATGATGAAGTACGTACCAACAGAATGAGTACAATATTTTGCAATATGCAAATATGACAGAATATTTATTTATTACTCTTCATAAACTGTATAGAGGCATACCTGCATGCAGTGAAGGCAAAACATCAACAACTAAGTTAACTTAACATCACACTCAAGTATGAGGAGTGTCAAGTCTAGCTAGTAAGCTCATCAGTCACTGCTTACAAGGCTGGTATAATGCATTAAATTACATAAAGGATATGATACTTAGATCCTTAAAAGACTATAACAGGCACATAACTACTAACAAAATATTTTATCACCACTTAGTTCACCACATCAATGTTGTCACAATGATACAAGGAGCAAGGGTGAGAGAGGGAGTGTGAGAGAGGTTGAGAGAGGGTGAGAGAGGGCAAGGGAGACAGAGCTGCATTTCAAACTAACGTTCCTTTCCAAAATAAAATACTAGGCTACGTGTTTAGGAAGGACTGAGTTTTCCTCCTGCTTGAGGGACCTGATCAGCAGACAGAGCGTTACCTTCGATGGCACAAAGTTCCATTGTTGTCCAAAGAAACATTGTTAAGTGATTGCAGCACAGATAAAGAGGACACAGCCCTGAATACGTTCAAAGAAGAATTGTTATTTCAATATCTGCCTAACAATTGCTTAACGCAAAAAATATCAAAATAACCCTTAAGGATTGATTGTGCAAAACAAAATAACAGGGTGTCTGTTTCTGTGTCTGACATGCTTTAATGTGCTTTTGGACAACAGTGCAATTCTTCAACACTGAGGAAGCACATCTTATTTTCAGATCTCAAGACGCTGTGTTTCAAAGGGAAAATAAAAAGCACAATGCAGTTCAAAAACGTCTATGGACAGCGGCAGAGGTTTGGGTTTCCAAATGTGCTTTTGTGCATTTGGAGCAGGGGCGTAGGAATGAGTTTAACATTGGGGGGGACACATATCGGAAACCTGACAGATCCGGTATAATTTTTAGGTGGGACAAATGTGCCTGTCTCCGATATTGGAGGGGACACGTCCCCTCCGTCCCCCCCGGTTCCTACGCCCTTGATTTGGAGTAGTATTGCAGTAGCATAGTTTGGTTTATTATATATACTTAGGGTACCTAACAAGGTCTAGACTTTAAAGGAACAATAATTAGGGGATTAAGGAATTTACTGATAAAGGAGAAGACTTTAGGAGATTAAGGAAATATTAAGACATAAGTGGTTATCCACATATTGATGTTTGAAAATATTTGCAATGCGATTACAACAAATATCATGTTTGATTCACATTTCAGCAAACCAATTTTATTTGGATGCTTTCCTGGCAATATTTCAATGGAAAATGAATACAAATAACTCTATGCCAATCTGTTAATACCATTCTGTCTTTCGAAAACGTATATCAATGCCCCGTCGATTCATTTTGAATCACTTCACATGAGTAATTACATTACATAGCACATTAATATTGCTGAATTCCCTTTCGAAAGCATACCAAAATAACATATTATTTCGGATTCAGCCCTAAACCTCCCATTCCAATAATTTAAGGTTCACCAACCTTAGCAAGCTAGCAAGCTACATTAACACTGGCAGCCAAAGTCATGGGCATAATGTGTTCCTGTATAGCTATGGTAACACTTTTCCGTAATTAGGGTGTTGTGGGTTGGAGCAAGCACGTTATAAACAGTGTCGGCGCTAAGGTGGGGCATTTGGGGCCCGTGCCCCCCCTAGCGGTCATTAATGCCCCTCCTACCACAGGTCATGGCGTGGCCAAAATAAATCCCTTTAAGTTATTCTTTTAATATTAAATATGAAAACTGAAACTTAAATTAAATGAAATAAATGAACGGGGAAATCGCATCATTTTGGTAGTGCATGCATAGCAGGTCAGACTGCTTGGTCAATGTTCATTGGTTGCTGAGTAAACGTGTTACATTTGATTCAACATAACGTTGAGCTGGTTTGAATCGAAAATAATATGGTAGACAGTTTGTCCGCCTATATCATAGACAGTTAGCCTAATTATCAACAAAAAATGGTTTTACGAAAATTGCTTAGCCTTGACACGCAAATGCACAAGCGAATGGAAGGACACAGTTCTTAGACGTTGTTCATTTCACTTCTTGAAGCCAGCCCTGGCTTTCTGTATATGGCCATGTGTCATTTCTGCCTGGTGCGTGGCTTGTCCAATAGGCTACTTGCTACCCGAATACGTGACTAGCGTCAGCGAAACTGTTCTGTTACGTATGTTGTCCAGGGTTTTTTTTGTTGATTGTGGAGGCTGTTGTCTAAGGTTTATAACCAGTGGCAGGCCTACTTAATGTTTGTTTTCAGGTGCATAAACTGTTGAGAGGTGAATAAACTATTTCTGACATATCAGAGTTGGGTGAATTGCATTTATTTGCGTTTAGCCTCCACGACCGCCCTCCGTCTTTTATTTTCGTCTTCGTGAGTGTGGCTGCGTAAACTTTGTGCATAGGGCTACTACCACATAGCCTCGACAACAACAATAACAACATATTGTTGCTAAAAAAATAATTAATATTAGCCTAATAATATAAAGAGAAATATGTTTCGTTTTTAATAGCATTTTCTGCTGTGTTTGACTATGAGGTCACCACTGAGTTAAAATATTTCTCAAACGGCAGTGCTCCCCCGCTGGTGACCCATTCCCCTCCAGTAGATCTGCTCTGGCGCCGACTCTGCATAAACAGAAATATTATTAATTTATCTTGCTTTAAGTACGATAAGAGGACACCTAGTGGTCGGGGATGTAAATGACAAGTCCTAACTTCTGAATCAGACACTATTCAAGTTTTAAGTCCACGCCCAGAAACATGACGGTTCCTTGATAAAGTTCCTGACATGGGCAAAACATGAAAATCATCACAAAGTTTAAGATATGAGTTTGTATGCCTTGAGAAGGTTGTATAGAAAACAGGTATAAAGTTATTATTATTTAGATAAACTTTTTTTTGTCCAAAACACACATAGTGTGATCATATTGTTAAATATGTTTGCATCTTTCATTTGTTTCTTTTTGTCATCTCACTTTACCTCACCTGTATCTCACCTGTACCTTACCTGTACCTTACCCGTACATTTCCTGTATCTCACCTTTATCTTACCTGTACCTTACCTGTATCTCACCTGGGACACACCCATACCTTACCATTACCATACCTGTATCTCAACTGGGACACACCCATATCTCACCTGTACCTTACCTGTACCTCACCTGGGACACACCTGTATCTCACCTGTACCTCACCTGTATGCATCTCACCTGTACCTCACCTCTATGCATTTCACCTGTACCTCACCCGTATCTCACCTGTACCTCACTTGTGTCTCACCTGGGACACACCCGTATCTCACTCGTACCTCCCCTGTATCTCCCCCGTGTCTCACCTGTGCAGGTGTAAGATCGACGAGGAGGTGACCCACAAGGCGTGGTTGAACCGCTCCAACATCCTGTTCACGGGGCGGGACAAGTGGTCGCTGGATAAGCGTGTGTCGCTGGTCAACAGCAACACCAGCCACTTCTCCATCCAGATCAACCCGGTGCATGTGGCCGATGAGGGGCCCTACACCTGCTCCTTTCAGGCCAACAACAAGCCCCGCTCTTTTCCTGTCTACCTCATAGTACAAGGTAGGTACCTGGACCCCCTAGTACACTGTGGCTGTCACCTCTTCATAGAACGAGCTGTGAGGTAGCTCATGAAGAGAAACCCATACCTGCTCCTTAGAGGACAAGCAAACCCCAACGCCATGTATACTGTAGATTGATTTGCAGAAGATAACTCCCTCTCTAGGTCTAACAGATGCTATTGCATGTATAACCGCTCATTGGCTGAGATGGTAACTCGGTCTCCTAAGCCGTTGATACAACACACTTGTCCTTTGCTTATTGTACCTGAATTAAAGAGAGGTGTTTCCAGTGGTAGTTCTGCCCAGGAAATGAATAAAACCTGAAAGTCTTTTTAAAAGGCAGGGTCAGGGGGGTTGGTTCTGCTTTAAAGACCGCTCTTTAGTGGCCGCATAGTTAGCAGTGGGTCTGGGAGGAGATGAGAGTGTAGCGATGCATCCATGATGTCATATCGCTCTGGGACACGAGATCTGTCTGGCGGAAAGTCTGAAAATCACAATGGCTCAAAGAAATAGGTTGTTCGATTGAGGGATGATTATATATATATTTGCCTACTATCAGCTGGCGTGTCTACCGACCCGTCTACAGTCTGTCAGTGTGTCCGCGAGATGGATGTTGTGTATTCTTCAGCTCTGCTGCAATCTCACATCCAATCACGACGCTGAGGCAGCTGCTTTCACCACTCTGACCGCATCAGACAAGAGAGGAGAGGATTTCTGATACGGATGAGGAAAAGCGATCTGGGGTCAAGGCTCATTAAAAGCAATGATAATCGGCCATTTAAATTCAATCCAACTTGTTATCAAATTAACGAGCAGAAAAGTGCTCTGATAAAACAGTGGAAGTTTCAGGAAAACTATTCATAGTTTCCATTAGGGGAAGGGAGACGGTGTTATTGATGTTCCAAGTGGAAGCTCCTGAAGGACGCATATTACATTACCAATCCATTAAATGCATCTGGAGTACCTGATTGGCCATACTGCTGCACACAGACGCATTCATGCACGCACGTACACTCGCACGCACGCAGCCCCCAAACACTCGCACCCACACACAAACATGATTCATCTACAGACTTGGCTTTCCCCGCCTCTTGTTCCAAACACCAACGCCGGGTTTTAAACAAGTGCGGCAGACCCCATGAATAATTCCTGAGTGAATCAGAGGGTTAAAGGTTGTTCTCTTGTCTCCCAGTGCCGGCGCGAATCGTCAACGTTTCCCGCGATGTGTCGGTGAACGAGGGCGACAACGTCAACCTGTTCTGCCTGGCAGTTGGACGCCCCGAACCCACGGTCACCTGGAAGGACCAGAAGTGTAAGGAACCTGCTTCCTGTCTCACTCTCTCACCCTCATGTTCTCGCCCTCTCGTCTACCCATCCTCTCATGCTCTCATGCTCTCATTATCTCACCTCACAACTTCTCGCCCCTAATCTTCTGATCACCTCTCCCTGTTATCCTCTAACCCTCCCAGCTCTCATCCTCTCAGCTCTCCTCCTGCCATCCTCTCATCCTTTTGTTCTTTCACCCTCTTAACATCTCATCCTCTCATCCCATTACCTCTCTTCCTCTCACTCTCTCACCCTCATCCTCTTATCGCTCATCCTCTCACTCTCTTATCCTTTCACCATCTTGTCCTCTCACCATCTATCCTCCTATCCTCTCACTCTCATCCTCTCACCCCTCATCCTCCCCTCCTCTCACCCTTTTCAGCTCTCATCCTCTCACCCTCTATTCATCTCAACCCTCATGTTCTCCCCCCCCCCCTCATCCTTGTGTTCTCTCATTCCTACTTCCTCTCACCCGTTCACCCCCTCCACCTTTCATCTTCTTATGTGCAACGCCCACAGCCTCTGGATGACGCGTGGCAAGTGAGGCGGCCAAATTATTTCCAATGGCTCCCCGTCACACTCCCACCCTCGTCACAGTGTATGTGCCCATACTGCCTCTATACCGTTTCATAACCACGATACAATCCCAACGTGTTTTCCTCCCACGCGGTGTGCAATTATGCCCGGGCGTCGGCGGTAATCGTCAGCATCTGTCTTCGTCCTCGCCAGTCGACAGCCACCACAACGCCTGGCTGGCCCACAGCCACGTTGTCACTGAGGCCGTTATTTATAGTTTCCATCACCGTCACGCACTATCTGAACTGGACCAGTGCGTGATAGATGAAGAGGAAAATGTCTGCCTCTCCCGCACCAATCTTTATTCTATTTCTGCCTCCCCCCCTCCCAGCTGTCTGTGTGTCTGCTGATGTCCACAGTCAGTCATCGGAGGCGGGTATGGCGCACGGCGCGTGCTAAGTGCTGCGGTTTATGAGAAAGTAACCGTGCAGCCTTGGAGATGGATGTGTCAGGTTGTTAGCCTGGCTAATTGGTAGATATTGGATGAACTGCTGCTTTATGTCACCCAGCCTTTCAACGCCGTGCTCCTCGGCTGACGGGGGGACCTTGAGTGGGATGTTCTCAATAAGAGCCATTTGTCACATTAAATCACAGCCCCGTCTTCTGCACAAGCAGTGGTAAGGGTGCAGACGCTCCATCCAGACGTCATCAAACGGTCGAACATGTGTACTCCCTGGGGTGATTTAGACCCCAGTCAGGGCTGAATGTTGTAGCGCGTTAAAGACCAGAGTCGACACATTGGAACCGAATGATCTAAAGGAGGCCAGAGCCAGCATTGTGGAATCCAAAGGAGGTTGAAGCCCCGAGCAGGCGTATGAAAACCAGAGAGATGTAGAGCAATGAGGCCTTCACCTCTACACCACACCTGAGGTCTGACCAGGCTCGACCTCACATGCACGTTTGATGCAGATTTAAGTAGGGCTTTAAGTTTGATTCTGTATTGTGATATTTTGCCTATTGGGTGCTGGATTGTTTGTAAGCCATTTGGTAGGTTGTTTCGATGTTTGGATATATGGTTTGTTGGTTGGTTGGAAGGTCAGCCAGATTGTTGATATCTTGCTTTGATGTGACAACAAAAAAAACACAAAAATATAAAGTTACTAATATTAATATATTACTATATTAGTTGTAAAGTTACGAATGTGACTAGTCTTTCCTAAAATAAGTACTTACTAAGAGAAATAGTTACACATAGCTAGTCTATGGTGGATTCTCTGAGAGATATGTAGTAACTCATGTAACTAGACTCTGTAGTAGATGTGTAGGCTAAGATTCTCAGCAGCAGATGCTTAGTTTCTCATGTAACACGCTTCTGTAGTGTTTGTCAATGCTAAGTAATGTAGAGAAACTTATGCAACAATAGCCTCTGTTGTGGGTGTCTATGCTAAGCGCTGGCTGGGTTCCGGTGAAATGAGAGAGAGATCCATCTCCTTGTACTGTCTAGCTGTTACACCATTGATAGAAGCTACACACACACACACACACACAAACACACACACACACACACACACACACACACATACACATGCCCAGGAAGCACATAAATGACAATTCGGCTTACTCTTTAACAACCACTCACACAAACACAAACGCATATAAAAACACATACACAAACACCTCTGTGCTGTGCCTTTAGCAAATTGTCCTATGTACAAAAGCACACACACACACACACACACACACACACACACACACACACACACACACACACACCAAACACATACCTTCACAAGCACACACACAGACACATATTTCTCCGGTATCAGCAGTAATTCTCACCTCGCACATCTTCCAACAACCATCCCCCTCCCTCTGCTCCTTCTTCCCTTCCCTTCCTTTCTCATTCCCTAGAACATCAGAGAGGGAGAGAGGCACTGAGGGAGGAAGAGAGAGGGAGAGAGGCACTGAGGTAGGAAGAGAGAGGGAGCGCAAAGGAGTGAAACAGACACAGTTAAATAGAGAGAGGAGTTGCTGCGGTTTCCATTACACTGGATCAAAATGTGTGTGTGCGGAAGTGTGTGTATGTGTGTGTGTATGTGTGTGTGTGTTTCTGTGTGTGTGTGTGTGTCTGTGTGTGTGCGTGTGTGTGTGTGTACGTGTGTACGTGTGGGGGTGTGTGTGTATGTGTTTCTGTGTGTGTGTCTGTGTGTGTGTGTGTGTGTGTGTACGTGTGTGGGTGTGTGTGTGTGTTGCAGCCATCTGTTCTCATTACTCAGATGACTATCCACACACACATCTACACACAAACCAACAGCCACGTAGACAGTCATACTAACTCCCACAACCCTCCTGCCTCACTCAAAACAGTCACATTCGAACATCTGTCACTCACTTCAATATTAAAAAAAATATGAATTCCACGAAGAGGATAACTTTACATGATGTCTGACAGCCAATGCCTGTCAAGACTAAATGTATTTAAAATTTTAAATCAAAGATTTTTCCTTAAATATTGTCAAAATGATAACCCTAACCCAATCTCAAACCCTTTTTCCTACTCACTCCTAAAAATAGGGATCCATTAGTAAAGTACAGACTCCCATGGTATTGAAAGTACGCTAGCGCTCTTTAGCTCAGTGATGGTTAGCCCTGTGCTAGCTCTTTAGCCATGTGATTGTTAGCCATCTGCTAGCTCTTTAGCTACTTCCGAACTGGAGTTATCGCGCCCGGCTAGGCAGTTCTTGCAGTATTTAATTAAAAGTATTATAGTTCACCATTTGAAATAGCTGTTCCTCAAATGGCGCAGTAGGAAAAGTAATTTCCCGCTGCGACTGCCTTTTTTCCCGCCATTTTCCCCAGCTCAGCGGTCCTGCTAATAATCCTCCCGTATAATCTCCAATTAGCTCCACGCGCTAATCTGTGACAGGAGCTAGCGTCGCGTTAAGTGTCTTCTTTATGTGTGCTCGCGCCGGTGTCACTAAAAAACTCCCGCCTGAGTGTCTGTGGGCAGGAGGTGAGGCGGGTGAGGACGTGTGAGATGGGGGTTATTTTAAAAGCAAATCGTAAATGTGCCGGGTTTCCTTGTTAGCGGCGAGATTACGTATTGTGTGGCGTTCCACAGCCTGACTCCTTTAATAGGCTGGATGAGAGCGGGGAGAGGGAAGCAGAGAGAGAGGAGAGAGGATAGTGAGTAGAGGCAAGAGAGAGGAGAGGCTGGTAAGAGAAGAGAGGGAGAGAGAGAGAGAGAGAGAGAGAGAGAGAGAGAGAGAGAGAGAGAGATGAGGAGAAAGGAAAGAGAAGACGGCGGAGAGAAGGAAGACTTAATGGCTTCACAGGCGACGAGACAGCTCGGAGCAATTCTCCATTCCTCTTCCTTACTCCGCTCACTCTCGTTTCTGTGGTTTTCTCTCTCTCCATCCCTCCATCCTGTCACCCTAATAGCCCCTGCGGCATCCTCCCAGACAGCACCATAACTCCTCCCTGGTTCCCCCACCCTGGGCAATGTGGTAGAGCTAGCTGGTTCCCTCATGGGCTCTGTGCTGGAGATGGTTACTTAACCATGGGCCCTATGGTAGAGCTGGCTGGTTCCAGCTCCATCAGCCCTGTGGTGGAGCTAGCTGGTTCCCTCATGGGATCGGTGCTGGAGATGGTTACTTAACCATGGGCCCCTGTGATGGAGCTGGTTCCCTAATGGGCTCTGTGCCGGAGATGGTTACTCAGACATCGGCCCTGTGGTGGAGCTGGTTCCCTTATGGGCTCTGTGCCGGAGATGGTTACTTTTACATGGGCCCTGTGGTAGAGCTAGCTGGTACCCTCATGGGCTCAGTGCTGGAGATGGTTAATTAGACATGGGCCCTGTGGTGAAGCTAGCTGATTCCACCATGGGTTCTGTGCTGGAGATGGTCATTGCCATGGGTTCTGTGGTGGAGATGGTTACTTACCCATGGGATCTGTGGTGAAACTAGCTGGTTCCCAAATGGGCACTGTGCTGGAGAAGGTCATTTTGCCATGGATTCTGTGGTGGAGCTAGCGGACTCCCCCACCATTGGTTCCTTAGTGGAGTGAGCTGTAGTCTGGCGTCGGAGGAGGAAGAAATGTACTTCCATTCCAATGCGCCAGACAAAGAATTCTCATCAGGGACCCCTGAGAGTTTGTCAACACCAGACACCAGACTCTTATTCCACTCCCTCCCCCCTCCCCTGCCGAGTCACACCTGTTAGCTACGCTCTCATTTCCTGTGAGAACGAGCCGGTAATTATGTTGTTCCTGTCAATTCACTTTGTCCTCATACTGTCACACAATGATTAAATACATTTGCAACACCCACACACACACTGACAACACGATATATTGATAGAATTGCTGCAAATACAAAAATGAAGAACCCCACAATGATGATTATAATAATTATATATATAAATAAGTAAATAAAAATAAGCATTGTATTTATTACCACATATATTTATACCACTCAACATCAAACAAACGCACAGGTATAGTAGGGATTGGCTCTGATTGGTTGTTGCTTGCTTGGGAATGTATCACTGTACTGATTGGTCTGTACCTATTGGGAAAGGTGTCTCTGTACTGATTGGTCTGTGCCTATTGGGGAAGGTATCTCTATACTGATTGGTTGTGCCAATGGGGGCAAACTCTTGGAGAGACTTGACATTTCAACTCTGTGTTTTCACCTTGTCAACAGTTAACAGGACAACACTAAACCCAAACCATTTTAGATTCAACAAATGATGTTTGATGTAGAACAGGACATTAGACATAACTAGATATTAGATGAGTATGTTGACCTACCATGGTCATGCTGGAGATCAGAAAATCTATAACAGCAAACAAGATGTCTCTCTCGCTTTGTCACTTGTGGAAAAGAGAGAGAAAAGGATTGTGGTAGCGCTGTGTACCCGGTTCATACATCCATGGGTTCAAATCAGCCATCCAATCATCTGAATGACCTCTGCCGTGACCTGTGACCTTGTGGTGAATGCTGCAGACGGCCTCGTGAGCGAGGGGGAGTTCCTGGACATCACAGAGATCCAGCGGCAGCAGGGCGAGGACTTCGAGTGCATCACCAACAACGGCGTGGCCCCGCCCGACCGGCACAAGGTCAAGGTCACCGTCAACTGTGAGTCACTCTCCACACACCGTCGCACAACTAGGACATAAGCTAGCTTCACATGCACACTGACAACACAAGCACACACCGAGAACACACACACACTAGTTAGATACATGCACACTAACAACACAAACACACACTGAGAACACACACACAAGTTAGACACACAAAACCAAACAACACAAACACACACTGAGAACACACACACAGACACACTGGTTAGACACACAAACACACTAACATCAAAAACAGACACTAACAACAGACACACACTGAGAACACACACACACTAGTTAGACACAAACACACAAACAAAACAAACACGCACTGAGAACACACATAAACACTAGTTAGACACACACACACACACAAACACACACTGAGAACCCACACACACACTAGTTAGAAACACACACACAAACAACACAAGCACACACACTAGTTAGACACACACACACTTACAACACCAACACATACCGAGAACACACAAACACATTAGATAGACACACACACTAACAACACAAAAACATACTGCAACACACACACACACACACACACACACACACACACACACACACACACACACACACACACACACGCTAACAACAACACCCCTGGCTGGGCTTTGACCCAAAAACACAGACCCAATGTGTTAATGAAATATGCTAATCATTATGCTAATGACTGGATGTCCTCCTCCTCCATCGCCAGACCCCCCCTCCATCACGGAGGTGAAGAACACGCCAGCCCAGCTGGGCAAGATGACCGTGCTGCGGTGTGAGGCCATGGCCGTACCCTCCGCTGCCTTCGAGTGGTACCGCGATGAGCGCAGGTGAGCCATCCAAACCCAGCGACGGAGCACCTGCAGTCAGTTTGCGCAGTGCTCACTATGCTAGTGAGCACTAGCATACATGTCAATCACGTGGTACTAGCACTAGCAGTGGGCGGTCGATACCTGCACAGCAATGGGGGCAAGCTAGCATCGACACTTGACGTATCGACACAAGCCAACGGACAAAACCCGGAAGGGTTGTTTATAAACGGGGCTCAATCATGGACATAAAAAGAAGGCTCAATCCGTTTTGGTTTTGATTTCATTGAACGCAGCCTGTTCTTTCGCACAAACAAAGCCATTGGAAACACGTCTAAAAGCACTGATGAATGCATATGTAACCCAGTTCCTGTTAGGGACTCTTATTCTGAATGACGAGAACGGAAGTGTCTGCGTGTGGGTCGCTGTTTTGACTCTGTGTTGGGAGCGCTGGAAATAATGTGGATTGCCCCGTTCAGTGAATGGAGTTAACCGATTCTTCTTTCATATATTACCCAAGTATAGGCAACAATAAAACGCTCGGTTACGCTTATATTTTTGTTTTCACATATGTTAAAGTAATTATCACCTACAAAACTAATCCTATATTGATGAAAGCCCCCCCCCCCCCCCCTTCTAACGTTTATTAGCTCACGTTAGCCATCAATCTAAAGCCACAAATATAATATATCATATAATATATAATATCTGATCAATCTTTGTTCATTAGATTATAATTCATAAATTAGAAAACAAAAGGACATTGTAAATACTCGGGAATAGCATGGGAATGAATGAAACGCGCATGCGCATTTAAAAGACAGCGTTTTGAGGAAGTGTGTCATTATTGCACATCTAGGACCCCGAGTCGATCCAGCAGCCGAGTCAATCCGGTACCCACAACGGCATAGCATTCAGTACTAGCAATGATAGAATAACATCCAGTACTACCCCCTAGCATAGCAATGAGTACTAGCATAGCAGTATATACCAGCATAACAAAACACCAATAGTGTAAAATCTTAGCCTATTAGAGAGCACTAGCAGTAAATAATTGCACTTTGCACCAGCACTAGCATAGCATAGCGGCCGGAGTAGATATATAACTAAAGGCTTAGTTATGGTTCCACGTCGACGAAACACAAGGAGGTTTCCGCACCCCCTTGCATTGGGGACTGACGTGTGCCTCCCAAAAATGTTATTCTTGCAGCAAGGGCTGTGATTGGTCCGCTCACTAAACGCCGAAGCAGAACCAAAACAGGTTCACGACTGCGTCGAAGCGTCTGCATGGGCATTGTGTTGCGTCGACGTGGGACCATAACTGAGCCTTAACCCTCCCCCCCTCCCCCCTCAGGCCGGTGGAGGGCGACAACACCCTGAGCATTAAGAACGACAAGACGCGCTCCCTGCTCATCTTCAACAACGTGACAGAGAAACACTTCGGGAACTACACCTGTTTTGCCTACAACCGTCTGGGGGCCAGCAACGCTAGCATGCTGCTATTCAGTACGTATACACACACATTCAAACACACTCCGCAAGAACAAATACACAGACCCATTGTTCTTTACTTTTCTTCTTTTCTCATTGTTTTGTCTTCCCTCTCTGTCCTCTCTCTCTCTCTCTCTCTCTCTCAGGGCCGGGGGCGGTCTACGGTCGAGGGACGGTCCACCATGTTGGTGGGTTCAGTGTTGGGGTTGCCGCGGTGATCACCTTCTCCATCTCGCTGCTCAGCATATAAACAACCACACCCTACTCACCCTTACCCCCTCCTCCTTCTCCTCAGCCTATACCTGCCCCCCCCCCTTACCTTAATCCTGCCCCTCCTCCCCTTAACCCCGGCCCTAAACCCCCCCCGCCCCAATCCTCTTCTGCCGAAACTCAAACCCTCACCCCGACCTCACCTCCTACTCACCTTTCCCCACCCCCCCCCCTAACTCCACCCCTCACCCTTACCCAACCTCCTCACCCAGTCCTCCCTCCTCCCAGTGTGAAGACGTCAGGTGAGAGGGAGGAGGTGGAGGACGAAGAGGAGTTGTGAACCCGTCACTGTGAACTAAGAGAATATAAGAATATGCATTAATCCAGGAGCCATCAAAAACATCGCTACACAAACTATGAACCTTGACACCCACCTGGCCATTGTGTCACCTGGCCCTTGTCTCACCTGGTCTGGTCTCACCTGGTCTGGTCTCACCTGGTCTGGCCTAACCCCAGATCAGCTGCACCAACTGTCTCTCTCTCTCTCTCCCTTTCTCTCTCACTTCATACTTTTTGTCTGTGTCTTATTTTGGCTTTTTGCTCTCCATCTCTCTCTCTCTCTCTCTCTCTCTCTCTCTCTCTCTCTCTCTCTCACTCTCTCTCTCTTTCTCTCTTTCTCTCTCTCTCTCTCTCTCTCTCTCTCTCACTCTCGCTCTCTCTCTCACTCTCTCGCTCTTTCTCTCTTTAGTTTTTCCACTTGTGTCATTGTTGTCGATGTGTGTAAATTAATGATGATTATTGTGTTGTTGATCAATGAGATAAAAGATATTCTAACACCCACGGGCCATATGTTATGTAATATAATAATATGAGATGATGACCTGATGTACACTAACTGACTTCCATGCTCTGCCTTATGGAAATGATACTTAAAGTGGGCGTGGCCTCCTCTGATCACATCAGGTCATGTGACCTCTTGGAAGCTGTCCCATGGCCTGCCAGGCCACACACACACACACACACACACACACACACACACACACACACACACACACACACACAGACATGCACACAAACACACACACCCCCAACCGAAACAAACCAACACACATACATATACAAATAAACACATACATATACATGTATGCACGAATGCACACACACACACACACACAAACACACACACCCCCAACCGAAACAAACAAACCAACACACATACATACATGAACACACACACATACATGCACACACACACACGTGCATGTACACACACACCTCATGATTCTGGCTATAGGCCGGTGCGGTACCACGCTGCTGCCAATGATGTCAAAATGTACCGAGAAGGGGGAGAGGGGGGAAGTCAGCACCCTGTCAGAGGAGTGGTGGGGGTCGCATGTGTGGCGGACCCCCCATCACCACCACCACCACCCCCTCCCCTGCCTCGCCCCCTCCCCTCCCTCATTGCTTGTGGTCCCTGTTCCTCTCCAATGTAAATATGCACAGTTCACACAAACAACATTACCCATAAGTCTCTGCTTCCCCCACCCCACCCCGCTGTGTGGCTTGTTGATAGCATGTACTGGTTAGAGATGTCGTGGCCCCTCACCAACCCCTCACCCCACCTCATCCCCCTCTGTGTCTGTTTGTTCTCTGCAAGATTAACTGCTTCTTCTTCGTTGGTGTGAATAATATTGATAATAATACTACCATGACGACAAGGACGATGATGATGATGAAGATTATGGTGAAGATGATGATGATGAGGATGATGATGATGATGATGATGTGTGTCCATGAAGTATTATAAATGAGTAACTATGAAGAGTTCATCTGTGATTGTAACACGCTTTGTGAGGCAGGACAATAGCTGAATTTTTTTGTACTTTTTGCTGAGGAGGCTGTGTTCTGACGTGTGTGTGTGTGTGTGTGTGTGTGTGTTCAAAGTGATGTGTATCGCTCTTCCTCTAACCACACACTCCTCACGCTTCCACAGACTCAACTCTTCTTTTTTTCCAACACACCAGGAACCGTCACTGAAGGTGTACCGTATGATTTGTAACGTTTACTGTGTTTGACTTTCCCGGGAGCGTTTGTTTCGTGCTCATGTCGTTGGTTCACTTCCGACAAAAAACCACGTCCAGCGTCCGTCGTCTGTCGATCGCAAAAGGCAAGCAAATACCTGGGGTTGCCCCCGACGACCAGCGGCAGTCGAACTCAGACCCCGACCGTGACGCGACCCCCCCCCCCCTCCCCTCGCTGCCCCGCCCATTCCCCTCGCATAGTGACACTGGCGTCCCCGGGGTCGTAGGTCCCGACCCCTGATTGACCCCTCCGACGGGGGTGTGTTCAGACGACTGGACGTGTACCTGTGTGGAATTTTATTTTCTAAAGCAGCAATAACTCCTGACTCTGCCATGCTGGGACCCTGCTGTGGTGTCTGTACTCTGAGAGCTCCCTTTCTATTGGCTGCCCGGGCGGCCAATCACAGCGCGCTTGTGCACGTATCACCTCGCTTCATAGATAAGGATGGATCCAAATACTCCAAGCACAAGAGACATCCCTGCTCTCCCCCTCTCGCTCTTTCTCTCTCTCACTCTCTATCTCTCTCTCTCTCTCTCTCTTGCTCTCTCTCTCTTGCTCTCTCAGTGTGTTAATGTGTATGTACATAATCTGTCCCTGCTGTCCGTTCTCCTGTCGCACGTCAATGTTATGGTGGATTTTAAAGAAAAGAAACAAAAACGTAATGTCTGGAGTCCTTGTCGATGTTCATGGGGGGACGGGGGTACCCAACCGAGGACACACTGACACGCACAAGCACAAATGCGTACACGCACACATATGAACAAATACACATATCTGCAACGACACAAATTTGATCGAAAACACATCCGCACGTCCAGATGCACACACACACCTGACCTCCTTTTCTACCTGACCTGATAAACTGGTCAACTGAGGCCGAGAAGTTCTGAGAAGGAGAGGGAGAAGAAGAGAGGAAGAAAAGGAGTGAGGCAGGGAAAAACAGGGAACACAAATCTCGCAGCTCTTCCTAACTATCGGATACGAAAGCCCTCCCCCAGAGACACTTGGTAGCCTGACACCCCTAGCATTAGCATAGCTGAGATCACAAACACAGTTTGGCCTACTTAGCGTGTAAAAATAACGTTGGGCTGCTGCAAGCTGCGTTAACAGGAACATAATGAACCCTCTGTGGCCTTACAAGAGTGTATTGAAACAAACCTGATAAACGATGTTCTCTATACTGAAGACAGCGTCATGATGAGTTAGATGTCAAAGGTTTCTGTTTGAAAAATATTGTTTCCCCCCCCCCCAAGAGAGCTTTGATAGGTTGGTCTGGTTTAGATATCGATAACGCAAGTCTGCAGTTTGCCAGCCATGAATGGAGGCTGTTGGGATGAAGAATAATAGAGAAATCATTAAAGTGGTGGCGGGTGTTTCATCATGTATATAAGCAGGGATTGGTGGGAGAGAATAGCCCTTAATGAGTGCCCAGTGTGCTGAGGGCTCTGGGTCTTTCACTAGAGATATAATGTGATTAGAAAGTCTTTTAGCCGCCCCTCCTTCCCCAGCAGGGAACAATCAAACGCTGAATCACGTCTCTAAAAACAGAGCCGGGGTGCGATGCTGGTCGATTTAAAACACGCTGGAATGCGGGTCTCTCCAAAAACACCAGTGACACACGTTCAATTCAAAATAGAACGGGTAATCGATACCTTCGACTGAACAGTTTCAGAACAGAGCAATTCCTCCCTGCTGGCTTCGAGCAAGGTTCCCAGAAGCGATTGATCGGAGTGTCTATAGCTGAGCGGGGAGGAGCGATCCATCATGGCTGATACACCACTCCTCTAATTGTCAATCGATCGCTACAGCCTTCCCAGGGCTCCGGGAGCTAGTGGTTCCGCCAGGACCGTAAACTGTGTGTTCTCTGACACACAAGCAGGAATAATTACGACACCACCACTCCGCGGTGTCGCTCATCTCCGCTCACACTGCTGTATTTACTCCCAAAACAATCGATTTATTGGCCACACTGTGTGGCATCCTAAACAGCACTTAATGAAATGAACAAGATGATCGTGGGATGATTTTAGGTATTCACAGAGTATCTATTGATACCTATTGTTATTGTAAGGATTATTATTCTTATTATTCTAGATTGATAATGCCTATAGTTAACCCCTTGACTGCACTTTTGGTCAACCACATTTCATATTCCCGGTAAGGAAGTCTTCGAAACGTTTGAAACCATATTGGATAATAGGGGCTGGTATTATTCGCAGTCAAATTCAAAGAATACTCCCCGATGGAGGAAGATTCATAATGAACAAAGACTCAAACAAATTATGTCCTTGGATAGATTTCTCTGTAGGCCTACAGTGAGAGTTTTGGGAAAACTTCCAAAATCTTCTTCTAAATGACCACACGTAAATGACACACAATTTGTTACACATGCTCTTACATTAAAACTAAAGCGGGTTTCAAACCCAACACTTTTTAGTTAGAAAGGTACTGATTTATTTTTTTGATTACTTTTTGTATATATATATATCTTTTATTTATTACTTTTTGGGTATTCCTTTTTCAGGATCACTTTTTTATATAACCTTTATTGGGATAACTTATTATCTTTATTATTACTTTTTTTGTATACATTTCTCTGTTACATTCTTTGATAAAAAAAAAAGAACACCCTCATTATGTGTTTTTCATAGATCTTTTGAATTATCTAACTCTAAATAGCATCCACTGAATCTCTGTAGTTTAAAAAAACTGATGTTTATAAACTAAAACTGGTAAAAATGCTTTTAGTATAAAAGGAATAGATTGCTTTTCGGATACATTTTTTTGACTACTTTTTTTTATCCTTATTTTGGATAACCATTTTAACTAAAAGGGACTATGCATCAACAAGACAGAAAACCACCAGACAGAAAATTTGGTTTATAATTGGGTATTATAGGAAGAACAGTGTATTTTCACTGTATCTCCAGAGTTGTTCCTTCTAGCTCAACTGGTTGTGCAAAGCATTAACACTGCCAAGGTCAGGTGTTTGGTCACTGCTTTCTTCAGGAGACTTATGAACATCAACCAAATTTCATGGAATACATTTCAACTAAAGTAAGTTTCAAACAGATTACTTTCTAGGGTTAATCTTTTGCAACAAAAAAAAAAAAGACAACTTTTGGGGCTAACTTTTTAGAATACATTTTAGGATAACTATTTTTTGGATCAATTTTTATTTTATTTATTTTATTTTTATTTTTTATAATTTTTCGAATAAAAAGATAACACCCTCATTAGGTGTTTTCCTTTTAGATGCGTACTATTAACGCGGCCAAGGTCAGTCGCACTGTGTTTTTGACACAAACAAGCATCAACCAGATTTTTTGTGTTAAAAAAGTAGGTTTAGACCAAACACACTAGACCATGGTCTAAATAACAATGAGGAACATACTAATCAAACCTCATGCATAGCATTAAAACTATACTTAGTTTAAAACCAAACAATGATTTTAGTTCGAGGGAACAGATTACGTTTTGGATTACTTTTTTGGCAGACTTTTCTTATTTTTTTTCCAACTTTTTAGATAATATATGGGGATCACTTTTTGGATACATTTTTGTGTATACCTTTTTAGGATTACTTTTTAAATTACTTGATACAATTTTTTTTTTGTTCTGTTATATTCTTTGACAAAAAAAATTGTGTTTTCTTCATATTTGCTCAGTGATCCCATCCAGCTCAAGATTTCTCTGTACAGTGAATGTTCTGGGAAATCTTCAGAAATCTTCTAAATAACCACAGATGCAAATGACACTCAATCGTGGACACTTTTCCTTTGAACTTTCCTGATTCATAAAATGGAAGAGATTTTTGATTAAACAACAATATGGCTGAGTTATGCCAAAATCAAAATACGGGAATTAGCAAACATTATTATATTAATCACAAGTATGCTTAAGAAGATGCCAGAAATACCTCAAAACTTATCTTGAACATAGAGAACATCTCCTTTAACAAGTGTAGCAAGTTTTGTGGCAATAGCTTGATCGAGCTATCGACACTCAGTTATGCCAAAATCGAAATACGTGAATCAGCGAACATTATTACATGAATCAAAAGTATGCTTAAGAAGATGCCAGAAATACCTGGAAACTTATCTTGAACATAGAGAACATCTCCTTTAACAAGTGTAGCAAGTTTTGTGTTGATAGCTCAATTGATGACGTAACAGTGTCAATTACAAAAAGTGTTCAGTTAAGTGGTAGGAACCACTTGGCCTGCAGGGGGCGCAAAATGTCACATAAACACCATGTGCTGTAAAACTGTGACCTGGATTCACACCATATCCTTGGGGAATACTTATCTCATTGCCCTCGACTGATGTGCCTCCGCACATTGCGGAAAAGGGTAGTCGCAGCGGTGAAGATTGCTAGCTGTTCTAATCTTTCTCAGATGGAAGTTTTAAAGACTGTAAACCTTTAGTGTGTGTTTGTGTTTGTGTGTCTATGTCTGTGTCAGTGTGTGTGCGTGTGTATGTGTCTGTGTATGTCTGTGTTAGTGTGCGTGTGCGTGTGTGTGTGTGTGTGTGTGTGTGTGAGCAACTTGTTTGGCTCCCTCATGAGGACTGCAGACAGGAAAGGGAAAATGGCAAGGGTTAAATCTGTGACCAACAGATAAGGAAATAAACTAATGAGAAGGAGATGGTGATGAAAAAAGGACTCCTCCCTTTCGTCATGACATAAACGCCACCAGACGACGACCATCTCTGTCAGGGTGAAGATTATGATTGGCATAATTGTAGATAGCCTAGCTAGCCCTTTAGACAGACAGACAGACGGCTTAAATGTCACACCGCCCTAATTATTGCTTGCTTGGGTGTGCACTGCATTGTGTTTACTGTGTATGTGTGTGTGTGCGTGTGCACAAGTGTGTGCGTGTGAGTCTCTCACAGGGTTGGCATGCCGCAGCTGTAGTGAATACCAGTACACTTTGCCACGAGCCCTGCCAACAGCACTTCAATAGATAATATGTGGATAGGATAGATGGATAAGATAAAGATGGATGGGCTGCGTGTGTCACTCCTGCGACAACAACATCCATACAACAACATAAACGTGTGTTCTGTTGACCAGAGAGCGCTCGCTCCATCCAGCTCACCTCCACAACAACACCACAGATGGTGTGGCGCTGTCAATCACAGCGTCTCACTGGAAACGAGCGCGGTGCCAATCAACGAAGGCTCACTTCCCCCCAGCCTGCCAGTGGTTGATCGGCGCTCCGGGCTAGCCTGATCCCACCAGACGACGGCGGAGGAGGCGTCCCCCTCCGCGCACATGCTTGCTGCTCGGTCATTACGCTCCGAACACAAGCCCACGCCTGTCCCCCCCGCCGTCACTCAACCGCCCCGTAACTATCAGTTGTGTCTTAGGCGACTGGAAACACTGGGCTGCAGGGGCTGGGCATCCTGCCATGCTCCCAGCAGGTAGAGGGAGAGGGGGTCTGGGGGGGTGGGTGGGGGAGGAGGGAAGGAGGGGAGGAGGGGAGGAGGGGAGGAAGGAAGGGGGAGGGGGGGAGTTGAGGAGAAGAGGAGGGGAGAAGGAGAGGAGGGGAGGTGGGGAGAAGGAGAGGAGGGGAGGGGGATGAGTGGAGGAGAAGGGGAGGGGAGAAGGAGAGGAGGGGAGGGGGGAGGGGGGGAGTTGAGGAGAAGAGGAGGGGAGGAGAGAAGGAGAGGGGGGAGGAGGTGAGGGAGGACGATTGGAGGAGAGGGGGGAGGAGAGGAGTGGAGGAGGAGAGGGGGGGAGGAGGGGAGAAGGAGAGGAGAAGGAGAGAAGTGTAGAAGGAGATGGGGGAGGAGGAGAGAAGGAGAGGAGTGGAGGAGGGGAGAAGAGGGGCGAAGGAGGGGAGAAGGAGAGGGAGGAGGTGGAGGAGAGGAGGGTGTAATGGCTGTGTGAGGTGAAGCTGGGGTGGCGGCGTACGGAAGGCGGCTGTCAGCTACGGGACCGCCCAACTCCAAACACACTGAGATACAACCACCAGAAAACATATTCTGCTGCGGTTGGAAGCCGACAGGATGAGCAGTAGAGCAGAGCCTGATGCTGATCCTGTCGGCCTGTCTGTCCCTCTCTCTGTCTGTCTGTCCATCTGTCTGCCTTTCTGCCAGTCCATCTGTCCGCCTGTCTGCCTCTCTGTCCATCTGTCTGCCTGTCTGTCTGCCGGTCTGTCTGTTTGTTTCAGGTACTAAATTATTGTATTAGTCTCACATTCACCCACGTAGGCAAATACATTCACATCCTTTGAAAAATACCTAACTACTATAACTAACTACTATAAAATATGAAATTATTTCATTCATTTCTCGTAATTGAATCAAAACCTGATAAAGAGCAGCTATACCCGATCAGGTAGCAGGTACAGAAACCCTGACGACAGCATCCAGCTAGGAGAGCACCAAGCGCGGGATTGGCTGACTGGTAACGACTCGTGTTTGGAGCCCAGGATTGGCTGAGGATGCTCAGGATTTGCTGAGCAATAACGACTTGTGTTCGGGGTACTGAGTGATAACGACTCGTGTTTGGAGTACATGATTGGCTGAGTGCTACCCACTCATGCTTGGAGCACAGAATTGTCTGAGGGAGCTCACCCAGCACTCACCCACCCCTGGTAATCCATGTTGGATTCTGGGTATTATATCTGTCCTGAACCACGACCAACTGCGGCGTCAGAACCTTCTGTTGTTCTCTTGGGCCGATGACTCTTCTTCACATTCCCCCCCTCATCTGTATTCCCCACTCCTCTGCATTCCCCCCATACCCCCCCCCCCCCCCCCTTTCCTTAGCCATGTGAATTCGCCTCCGACTTCATCTTTCTGCCCGAGTGGCTTCATGACAGATCTAGAAATAATCTCACGCAGCGTTGCGATCGATCGCTCCTTGGGAAGAGAAAGTCTGCAGAAAACACCAAGAGAAATATTATGTGCAGGCTCTTCATGCGGAAGAGCAAGCTTCCTCTGCCTGGTCCGTGCTCCCTCAACTCCACCCCACCTCAGTCAGCCCCCGTTCTACCTACATGACCACGATCCACCTCCATCATCCCCACCCCACCCCCTACATCAGCGCCACCCTTCCATCTTCAACCCCACCCTACCCCACCCACATTCCCCCGAGCTAGCTACATTTCCCCCTCCCTATCCACATGACCCCCACCCTACCCACATGACCCACTTCCCTCCCCTACCCTCACCCCCCCCCACTCTATCTACATCACACCCACCCTATCGACATCCCCCCCTCACTATCAAACTCAACCACGAATCCCCGACCTCCACCCCCCCCACCTTACATATATCACCCCCACCCTGGCTACACCACACCCACCCCGACGATATCACCCTCACCCCTAGGGGGTGTTAGGGAGGGTGGGTACGGGGCCGGGGTTAGGAGGGTGGGGTTGGCAAGTGTAAGTGAGGTAGTGAGGTGTAGGTTAGAGGAAGGTGCAGCAGCAACTCCACTCAAGGCTGAACGCAATCCTGTGGACCCTCTGAGCCGTCACAGGGCTGTACAGGTGAAGACCTGAGATCCTGGATACAAGGACCAGGACCACAGGGTCAACGAGAACACAGACCACCTCCAGACCTACTCTCGACCTCTAGTCGTCGACCAAAACAAACAAACACAGGGGCGGTTTCCTCTATTGAAGAATAAACTTACCGGCAGGTCAAACGTCAGCACTCCATCTTAGTCTCCATGGCGACTCCTCGTGACCTGAACCAATGTTCCTCCGAACGTGTTCGGACCCTTAGAAACACACACACACACACACACACACACACACACACACACACACACACACACACACACACACACACACACACACATATAATCAAAAGCACACATACACACACACACACACACACACACACACACACACACACACACACACACACAAACATTTCATACACAAAAAAAACAATTCTATTCCCTCCAACCCACACACCCACACAGGAAAACAAACACACGCAAGCCGTTTAATCACTCCTCCACTTGTCTCGACTGGCCCTGGTTATTAACAGTAAACATTGACCTATCACAACCTTCCAGGAAGTACAAGGTTAAATATGATGGAAAACAAAGAGCGTTTGTGTATGTGTATGTGTGTGGGTGTGTGGGCGCATATCTCACAAAAACACACACACATACACACATAAACACACATATATAAATGTATGCATTCATTATTACATTTGTGCTACACCCGCATACTATAAGGAATCTGATTTGTAAAAGAGGTTGAAGAATAAAAAGCCTTTCAGTACCTGAGATCGTTGGAGTGAATTCCTCTACAAATATCGGCTCATGAATTCCTTTTCCGGCTGTTGATCGTGTTGTTTGTTGTCAATAGTGTGGGTTGACACAATCTGCTTTAGAGGAGACTTTCAAAGTCAGTGAAAGAACCATTGTCTGCTTTCTTTATCCGTTGTTTGTTCAATTCCAGTGCCATACAATGCTGATAGAATTAGCAATCCATCCAGGGTTTATAAAGCAACCCTCTCTCCAGCACAATGTGCACATTATTCGTCCTACATGAGCTGTAGTTTTGGACTTTGTAATCTAGAACTAGTCTGGAGTAAATCAGCGTTACAGAGACATATCTCTTAAACCAGGACTAATACAATTTGAAATACTCTATAACATTGAAACAAATTTCTACCGCAAAACAGGCCTTTGTCTTTTATTTGAAGTGACTTGTAAATTTCATGAAGGAGCAGGTAGGGGTAAAGGCATCTTGCTCTAGGATGACCACAGGCGAGACTATGGGGTTCAAAACACATAGATACATATACACACATACAAACTAGTGCCATGATGTCTCCATTTTGATGATAGAAAATAGAATAGAATTTAATTTTCATTCCCCCCCAGGGGACTTTATCCTTCACATCAAAAAGGTGAAAAATGTAAAACAGCAGTTCAGTCATAAGAGATACAACAAATGTCCCATACAAACCCCTAGTACACAGGCAGACTGTACACCACTAAACTAAACAATATCCACGTAGAAGAGAAGTCCGCCCTCTCTCTTGTTTTATTTTGTTTTACCGACTCACATCCATTTAAAGTCCAGAAGATATCGATACTTAGCAACATTCAACGCTGTAAGGTGTATGTAAAAGTGGATGCAGGTAGATTAAGGTATTTTAAGGTTTGTCTATGTGCACAAAATTGTTATTTTTTTCTGTGCTAACGGATGAGATTAGAAATTGCTCTATTTGCGTGGAGACTCTGTTTGTTGGCCCCTTGACTCAACTTTGTAACACTATTTTGTAAAGACAAATATCATCTGTTGAAAAGCCCATTCAGAGATGTCCTTAAGCAAGACAGTCTACGAGTGAATGGCTCTATGCACGTTTACCGCTCCAGTTAAAACTCAGATAGCACCTGGAGAAGTCCAATTCGAATAACTCTTGTTTTGACGCGTCGATTTCCATTTTCTGTGTCTCTAATCTTGGCAGGAAGTTACCCAGCAGATTATCAGGCAAACATGTAGACCTGTAAACACACAATGCGCCTCAATACAGGTGTGATACCTTCTCTGTGACGTGCATTTCAACAAACAGGAGGAAAAAAGTAACTTGTCTTTTCCCAACCCTTCAGATAGCATCATGACAGCGCTAAGATAGTGCCAGATAGCTTCAGATAGCGGCAGACAGCGTCAAGGTAGCATCGGATAGCTTTAGATACCATCAGATCCCATCAGATGATAGCTTCAGCTAGCACTAAGATAGCACTGAGATAGCGTCAAAATAGCATCAAGATAGCATCCCGATAGCACTGAGCTAGCTTTAGATAGGGTCAAATAGCATCAAGATAGCATCCCGATAGCACTGATTTAGCATCAGACAGGGTAAAATAGCATCAAGATAGCATCCCGATAGCACTGAGCTAGCTTTAGATAGGGTCAAATAGCATCAAGATAGCATCCCGATAGCACTGAGTTAGCGTCAGATAGGGTCAAATAGCATCAAGATAGCATCCCGATAGCACTGAGCTAGGGTCAGATCGGGTCAAAGAGCATCAAGATAGCATCCCGATAGCACTGAGCTAGGGTCAGATAGGGTCAAATAGCATAATGGCTGATAAAATTGTGCTAGCGGCTAACCCTAACCCTAATCTAACGTCAGATAGCGCTCATCTCCTCCTGTCTCTGGGCGTTCTCCGGGCAGGGCGGTTTCCTGCGGCTCCAGGGACACAGGCTGGCGGAGCCCGCCCAGCACCCGGCCAGCCTTCTCCTGGCCCCCTGCACCACGCTGCCCACCACGCCCCGCAGCGCCGCCGACGACAGGTAGAAGATGAGCGGGTCCAGGCAGGCATTGAAGGTGCTGAAGAGCAGGGCCTTGTCGCGCCAGTCGGGGCTCCGCCACGTGACGAAGCCCACCAGGTGGGACACGTTGTAGGGCACAAAGCACACAGTGAACACCAGCAGGGTGCCCAGGGCCATGCCGATGGCGCGCAGCTTCCTCCGGCGGCTGATATGCTGCAGCCGCGACAGGATGCGGATGAAGTTGATGTAGCAGAAGCTGCAGATGAGGAAAGGGATGCAGAAGAGCACCAGGCCCAGCTCCAGCCTTACCGGCAGCAGGACGTTTAGCTGGACCGGCGTGAAGTTCTCATAGCACACCGCCTCACTGCGGTGGAGCTCCAGGAGGCTCGAGGGGTCCTCCTGGAGCATCTCCAACGCCCAGCCGCCGCCGCCGCCGCCGCTGCCGCCGCCGCTGCCGCTGCCGCTGCCGCTGCCGCTGCCGCCATCGCTGCCTGTATCATTGAGGTTGCTGCCGTGGGTGGTGTTGCCAGCGGAGGTTCCCTCGGTGCCAATGAAGGGCATGATGAAGACGATGCTGAGCTGGACGATGGAGAAGACCCAGAAGAAGAGGCTGGCCAGCACGGCGTAGAGCGGCCGACGGCGCAGCGTGTGCTGGATGGGGAAGGCCACGCCCAGGTAGCGCTCCACGCTGACGGCGGTCAGGAAGAAGGTGCTGTTGTAGATGGTGGTGTAGAAGATGAAGCCCGAGAGCGGGCAGAGCGCGTAGGGCATCTCCCACATCATGTTGTTCATCACCTCCTGCATCTTGAAGGGCAGGAAGAGCAGGAAGAGCAGGTCCGAGATGGTGAGGTTGAGCAGGAGGATGTCGATGGGCGTGGGTTTCTTGAGCACCTTGCGGCAGAAGGTGTAGAAGGCAAGCACGTTGATGGGGAAGCCCGTCACGAAGGTGATGACGTAGACCGAGAGGCACACCCCCGTGTGGCACTCCTGCATGGCTGCGCTGGCGATGGGTGGTGGCTGGGTGCTTGGGGTGGGGGGCGCGTCGCATTACATCACATCTGCCCCCCCCCCCCGGAGAGCGATGGGGGGCGGTGGAGCGCGGCGTCCACGTGTCACACGGCCAGCTCCTCACGCCGGTCAACAGCGTGGAACAAACGGAGACGGGCAGCGCTGGGGTCCCCCGTCACTGCTGGTGAGGCGGCGGCTCGCTAGCTGCCCCGGGACGGCGGCTCGGCTGATGGAAGAGAACGGCGGGATTAGAGCGGGAGGGGGAGGGGCCAGATTACGGCTCTTCGCTTCCCCAGCAGCCCGTGTGTCCAGGCGAGTCATTTGTGAGCTCTGCCGCTGTGTCGAGCCGAACACAAATGTTGGTCTGGATGTGTGAGTCAGGACTCAGAGGGGGGCGTCAGAAGATGTTCAGAGCCACCTCTATCAAAGAGGGAGGCTGCCAGGGGCGGCCGGGTTTGTACAAACACCGGCGCCGCTTATTGCTTCCTCGCTGCCATAAATACGGAACAATAAGGCCTTATCACAAATGGCCGGCTATCTCCTATTTACCGACAGCGAACAGGTTGTGGAAATAATGATCTTCGTAAATGAAATGACGACTCACACTCAAACAGCTGTTATTGACTGCTGCCTTTTCTATTCCGCCCCCCCCCCCCCCCCCCCCCCCATCAGTCTTATAATACGAATGAATAGTTTAGATTACTCCTAGAGTATCAAATATCTATTTTTCACTAATATGAAAACGTTCAGGAGGATAAAACAGTAACACCACAAGGGGCTTTAATATAAGTTCATTCAGCACGAACTAAATGGGTATACGTGGGACGTAAAGAGGTGAACATTAAGACAAATGTTAATTAAGACTTTCCTTTATCAGACAAAGAGCCCTTCTTCAACCACTATAGGAAGAGTTGATCTGAACCTGGCACACATTCATTCTATACCTGCATACAAACACCTGTATTCACCAACTCTTCTCACTATAAATAACTCAAACACTTCGTACATACATCCCATGATTCCCCTTAAACATACACACCTTGTACTTCTCTAATTATAAGAACATGCTCGAGAAAAGTTGTGATGAACAGAATTAAATTAAAGTACCTTGTGGCTCGGTGAGAAGTAACACATGCTGCGAGACGCTCGCTCCACCCTTCTCTCTCTCTCTCTCTCTCTTCGGCTGTCTCTGCGAGGCCGCTGTCTGCACCACTCCTGTGTGCGCCACTCCTGTCTGCACCACTCCTGTGTGCAATACTCTGCAACTCGGCTTCCGTCTGCTTGCTCGCTAAAGCGATGCTAATTCAAACGTCCACTCCAGATAACGGACACCATCGTTAGGGGTGTCACCGTCACCGTTTATCTCCCACCGCCGTCAGAACAGCAGTTTCCGTGGTAACGAGCAGGCGGTCGCCTCCCGGGCTGGCCTGGTGGTCTCCGGTGGGTACGTTGGTGCAGGTGGTGGATTTGGCGGACTTTATTCAACCATCTGGTCGCTGGTGGTCGGTTCTCGGGTCAGGGATGTACGCTTCAGGCTGTACTACCGCGGTATGATAGACTGTATGCTGCCGCCCTATGTGTATGCGTGTGTGTATGTGTGTGTGGGGGTGGGGTCAGGAGGCCGTGGTGCAACAAGACGAACACGGCTGTGCTGTTTGCTGGCCATTATGTTGAGCCTTTATAATCTCCGTTACGTCCGGCCCCCTTGCGCCTATACGGGGTGTGCCCAGCGTCTCTCTATTCTATACCGTCCGCCCAGAGTCAATTTCCTGCCCGGGAAATGACCGGTGTGTGTGTGCGAAGTGCCACGATTGTGTTGGCACAGAGGTCTTTTGAAATATGGAGTGAACTATGCAGATGGGGTCGAGGAGGAGTGATTGCAGGAGACTCTCTGTGTTCCGTCAAAACATTGGATATGATTTTGATTACACTGTGTGAGGTCACTCGGGGACTTAAAGGAAGTTTTGACACATCATCCCTTTGATGTTTGAAGAGCCGGTTCCTATCCCTCTCCTTTCTTTCTTCGCCTCACCCAAAGGTTTTAACAATGAGCGTTATGTAAATATATATATATATATATATATATATATATATATATATATATATATATATATATATATATATATATATATATATATATATATATATATAATGAATCACAGCTCGGAGGAGGCGCGGCGGCGGCGAACAGAAACTCAATTAGAGAGCGTTCAAATATTTATAAGGAGCAGGACTCCGGGACTGAACTAACTAATTTACACTTCTCAAAACCACATTTCTGGTTAAATATTAAATAAGTGTGTTTTATCAGAAAATTTACCTCAACTTATTTTACAGGGGTTCAAGTGGAGTGATGACCAAGCCTCTCCACTGAAACAAAACATCTCCATCTCCAAGGCGGAGATGACAGGTGAATTTCTATGTTTGGTACATTCACAAAAGATTAGAAGTAGGGAGTGATTACAGATACAGGTCACTGAGGAGCAGGTAGGGGTTGGACAGTGAATGCACTGACAGGTCACTGAGGAGCAGGTAGGGGTTGGACAGTGAATGCACACGGGTCATTAAGGAGAAGGTAGGAGTTAGACATTGACTAAAGAGATAGGACATTAAGGAGCATACAAAGGGTTAGACATTGGGGAAACTAGACATTAAAGGAAACTAGAAGTTGCCACCTACGGCAGAGGTGTTTGTGGTTGACAAACTCATCCATGCGTCACACATCGCCTGACATTTTGACCTATGAAAGAGGAAGGACATTTGATTTCCCCGAGACAGAAGGTGGGGGCTACAGAATGAGCGAGGGAGTCAGACGGAGATGGAGAGAGAAAGAGAGATAGAGTGGAGCAGTATGTATTCAATTTGATCCTCGCCGTTTTGGGTAATTGAAATCATTTTACTGTGAAAATGTAATCACTGCACTTATTGCGTTGGAATTCTCCAATTTAAAAGTCAGGATTCAAATGTCGGGACCGAGAAGTTAACTGAACTGACATGTTCAAATTTGTTTGTCGACTGGGACATTAAATCAGAGTCATTTGGCTTTCTCACCACTGCTGAGTTGTGGTGGACCACATTCTAAATCAGATAATATCCATCATTCAAAATCAGATAATATCCATCATTTTATTCACCCGCGCTAACTGGAACGAGACAATACCTCAGGCTGATTGTTTTGTCGTGTTCTAACCTGCTCTCGTCAAAACTCAGGAGGCAGTGTGGTCTGTATTCTACCGCTGGTATCGACCGTGAAACGCACTCGGAGATCTGGGGGGGGGGTGAATCCCAAACACGGCGCTGTGTTTGTCAGAATATCGTCTAACATGGTTACAATCCCGCCGTTAAACCTCCGTCCACGGAACCACGCACTGTTTGTTAACTGAGCCGAGAGAGAAAGAGAACCAGGCTCCTCAGCCCGTCAGTGGCGATGTTGATCGTATTTGATCCTACCGTTGATGTGTGTATGCACCTAATGTTCTCCTAGCCCTGGGAGAGCCGGAGAAGAATCATCACAGGAGGGGGACACCTCCCTGGAGGGAGCCCTCTTCTACGATCCGTCTCTGTGTATCTTCTGGGGGAGTTCTTCCTTTGAGTTCTTTAGGGGGCTTAGGGTTACTAGGGGACGTCGTATAGCACAGGGGCCTGAGAAGCCCCTTTGAGAGAAGCCAACTATGATTAAGGGCTCAAGCGTACAAATAAAAGACAACTTAATTTAAAGGATGGAGAGATGAAAGGCTCTCTTTTTACCCCAGACGGCCACCCCTAAGAGCAGATAGCACTCTGCAGTCATGGGAGACGTTCACGTTCGCTCGCGTTCACTTTCGACGGATGCGCTGCCACGTGGAAGACAGGATCGTTTTTTTAACTACGCCTGTCCCTTTTTTGTTGTGTTGTTGTCCCAAGTCAAAAGGTCAGCGGGCAATGGGTCCAGATCGACCAATAGGGAGAGAAAGAAGTGATGTCATCCCTTGTAAATCGGGCCAATCCAACCCGAGGGGATTGAGGCCAAATCACACGTTTGAAGAATGGATCCTGTCAGCGGTTATATCGAGTGGGATTCCCACAGGCGCCTGAGAGCTAAAGATCAGGGGAGTGTTTTGAGTTTACTTTTACGAAGAGACGGGAAAACATGGCAAATGTTTTCTGGAGTTAACTGGGTTACCATGAGACACTGGTGTCCTGACTCCACCCTGGCACAACACGAGCCAGTCAGAGGAACAACAACGTGCAGTGACCTCCGTTAATGACCTCTGCGTAGAAACTCTATTGTCAAACTAATCGGTGACCTTTACGTACAACCTCTGTGAATAAACAAATGGCCTTTACGTAAGACCTCTATCCTCCACCTCCTCTGCCGCCCGCAGCTTCAAATGCGGAAAAACGTCTGCCAGCGAGAGAGAGAGAGCGAGAGGATGTTTTTTAACTACTGTGATATCGAGTGATTGACAAGAAAAGCCCAATGTTGTTGTGCTCCGGGATCAGAGACGAGAGCTGACTGGAGGAACACCACTAAGAGGAGACACACTCTCAGCATCTTCTGTGCCTCCCGATAAGCACTGTGGTGTCTTTTAACATGCTTTTTACAACAACAAAAATGTCACTATTTTACATCAGCCTTTGCCTTTTTTTCTATAACCACGTCAGAGCCTCAGCCCAGCACGGCAAATATTCCATCTATCAAGTGAAGAGTAAACAGCTAAGGGAGATAGCGTGCCTGTGTTAGCGAGTCTGCTGACGCTGTCAGAACAGAAAAATACAGCTGATTAATTTTCAAGTCACCGGCAAAATAAATAAACAAGTAAGCAACTGGGCAGCACGTTCTGTATGGTGAAATGATATTATCTAGATGGAAAGTTGATAAAATATTAAAAAAGCTACTTTGCAGCGCAAATGCGAACTGAATTCAAATGAGAGTCGTACAGACAGTTTGGAGGTAAGTGCAACACGTACACACACACACACACACACACACACACACAATATTCAAAGTAAATACAGGAAGATTGAATTAAACTCTGATTGAGGACAGGTTACCAATAACTTAAAAGACGTCACCACATGAACACGTTTTTTGCAGGCCCCCCCGTCTCTTTTTCCTGGCTCATTTTTCTTCTTTATCCGTGAACGCCTTAGATGAAACGTTCAAAACGCCATGAGTTTTCTCCTCTGCCGCTGTGACATCAGAGGGATGTCAGCAACTATTCCAATTACGATTTTTATACGTTTGTTACATTTTCACCCCAAAATACAATTCCAGACTAAAAGTGTAATGTATTCCTAATAAAAAGTGTTTATTTTTTCCATTTGAAACAAACATGTCAAACCATAAACACAGCAGAAAAAGCATCTGACATCTGGCTGCCACCATTTTCACATTAATAGAAAATGTCGCTTTTGAAGACATTTCCGTCCGGAGCGCTTGTCCTCATCAGACACCGCAGAGCGGGATGAGACAGCCCCGTCTCCAAATGTCAGCCGGCCTTACAGAACACTGCAGGCCTTTCTTCTAAACGTCCGTCTGGTTAGTCGGGATTAGGCCCGGACAAGGATGCAAGGATGGGAAAGAAAATGGTTGATATATTTAAAAAGCAAGAAACATTTGTGTCTAGTGCTGTCTTGACTGTTTATCTAGGAACTTTCTGTACGTTTGTCTTAACAAACATTAATTCACTTTAGTTTGATCCACTCTTCTGTTAAAACTAAATAATGTTCCACAGAAAGTCTTCTCTCTCTCTCCTTATCCTACCTCATATCTCTATTTAGCATGGACCGAGCACACCTCATCATAGACACTAAAGGTATGCTCAGATAAAACAAAGTCTTTAATAATATGTGCAAATCAAAATTGGTTCCTTTAATGAATTAATGTATATTTGTTAGTGTAGGTGTCTAATGTGACTTCATTGTATTTATTTTATGATTAGGTCATATAACTAGAATATATTATGTAATTATATAACATATGAAACTACACTTTTCCACATAAACTCTTAATACTGTTTTACTCAACACGTGATCTGAGGAAAATTGTTAATCTCTCGCAGATATATTTTGATATGCATCCTGTATGTGCTTGTGACAATTAGGTTGTCACAAGCACACTTGAATATGAATTTGAAGGAAGTAGACAGAAAGAGGAGGTGATGTCAAGTATCTTGTGATCTTCTCTAAACGTCTTCCTTGAACTATGCGTGTGTATTTATAACCCGTCTTTATGTCTCCTTTCTTGTATATAAAGACAGACAAGAGGACTTAAAACGAGGACTTAATAAGGGGTTTACCGGCTGGGATTGATGTATTATGTACAGTCTTAAATATAAAATATTTGAACAGAACTTAAGGGGTATTAATAGCCAACCGTGAAGTTTGGCACATCCTTCATAAAGGCTTAGAGTTTGCGGACAGTTTCAATTAAATCTATTATATTCATATATATTATTATATTATATCAATTAAATATATAAATATATAGTCTAACATATAGAGATTAACATTCAGAATATAAATATTTGATTCTACTAGTATCACTACTGTGAATGGTGGTGTATTGGTGTTATTTTGTGTGTGTGTCTGTGTGTGTGTGTGTGTGTGTGTGTGCGTGTGTGTGTGTGTCTCTCCATGTTTTGTGTTACGCCTCAAAGACTCTGGCTAGCTCTCTTGAACCCAAGTGTTCATGAGCACCAGTGCACTGCTAATGTTGGAAATCTAAACGAAAAGGGTTTATTTTAGCACAGCTACGTATGCTACAGTAAATCTGTAATATTGTAATTTCCACTCAGCGGTAACGTAGAACACAATGTAGTGAAATACAGTGAGAATATTCAGCAGAGTGACATTACAACCAGGAGGTCCTCCATTGTGGATGAGCTGTAATCATACACCAGGGTCCCCTACACTCTGATATAGAATTATGTTTGCCTTTCATTTGGAGCTCCGAAGGGATGCAAAAACAATCGCCATTAGTCACAGTGGCCGCGTCGCCACACAGAGACACATCTACATGCTAATCAGAGGCAGGGGCCGCTTGCACGTAAAGCCAACGCGCACACACACACGCACACACGCGCACACACACACACACACTTTTTATTTTTCACACTATGAACGGAAATACCAAACTGATGCCTGTACTTATTCGCACATCAGCAGAAGATCTAGCAGAAGTGGCTGTCTGTTCATCTCTTACTATCAGAGGTGTTGAGAAACGAAATAGCACATGACGTGTGAAGGACAAATAAGAGAAGGAACTTTACAGAGAAGATGTGAAAAAGTCAGACTCCTGTTTCAGAACAGAAGTTCAGACGGCTTTATTAGGTATTCTGTATGTGCAGACAGAGCAAGTCTAAACAGATCATTTGATTTCTAAGGCTCTTGTTCTTCTAAATAGTCCTGTGAGGCAAAATCCTATACAGACCATAAAATACATCTTAATTAAAACCCATCAGATATATCTATACATACACACATACCTAGTAACCCAGTAACCCAGTAACCGGCAGCATTAGCACACTTATGATTCTGAGAGTGGCCACTCCCTGACAGCAGATAGTGATCTTAATTCCAGCTCCTCTGTAGCTCAAACTAGTCTTTCTTGAATACTGTACAAACAAACACACAAACAACAAGCCCGCCTCCAATATTATTTACCCCCACAGATCATTTTAGACGCATAAAAAAGGAATTATAATATATAAATAATGTCATCGTTTTGTTTCTCACCAGATAACATAAGGGGGGCCCAGTGGTGGTTTTAGGCACGGGCGAACCAGGCAGCCGCCCGGGGCGCCATATTTGTAGGTGGTGCGAAATCACATGGGGGGGCGCCACGAGCAGTAAAAAATAAAAAGTGTAAGTAGTACATAACATCGTGTGGGGAATTGGTATATTGGCGCCCCCTCTGGCTGCAGGCGCACACCTGTTCGTTGAGAAGGTGCCGTGCACGGACGGAATAAAACCCCCACTGAAGTCCGTAGGGTCATGATACCCCCCCCCCCCCCCACCCCCTTGGAGGAAGTCTTGCCCGGGGCGTAACTGGATGTAGAACCGCCACTGGGGGGGCCAATAAGGGCCCAGCGTTAGTAAATAGTTAATAGGCCGGGCGCAGGATAGCATTGACATTGGCAATCGTGTAGCGGCAGCCTATGCCAACACTAAATGCAAGTAAATGGCGACTCAAATAACTCTCCTTAGACCGTGGGTTTTTCAATACCGCAGAGTTCAGTATTTTCTAAGTGCCATCTATTTTTAATGCATATCGTGCCCTGATGCATAGTGAGTTTCCATTGCGGGACGATAAAATATGAGCTTTACGGGTTGCGGTTGCGTATGTAATGCATCTTTTGGTTATCGTTTGATTAAATCCCTCACACTACAGAGAAGGCCCTCATTGCCCAGCTGTCTCAACAACTTCGAGAGGTAATTGGGGGATTTTGGATGTTACTTATCGTACTCTTGACATTCAAAAGTTGTTGTTTTTTTGCCAAAGAAATTATTGCAGTTATTAAAATGCTTGCATCCATTTAAATGTCATATAAACTATGTCCTACATGTCATGGAAGAGATTTAAATAAGAATAGGGGTTAACGTTAAACCGATTATAAAACCTCTTTGTTCACTCTACAATCATTCCCTGAGAGTAAACAATCACAAAGAATGGCAGTAAATAACAAACGCTAAATCACATTCCCTGTGTCTTCCTCCCAGTGTCTTGGTGCGTTAACCACATTTATTTCCCATCCGGTCGAGGCGGTGTTACGGCGGGTGACTCCGTGGCGACCCCATGCTGTGATTACCCAATCATTTAAGAACCATAAAAAGGGATTAGTTAACAAGCGCTTACTGTTGGCCCCTCCCGGGCCCCTCTGCTGAGGCCCCGTAAAAGCAGACCATTAGATAAAAATACTTCCAGGTAATAAACAGCCTCGGTCGTACCGTAACTCCTGTGATCATGTCCTCCTCTTCCTCTTGAAGCTCTTCCAGTATGTGTAGTTATACCATGCTTTGGCCAGGAGGAGGCCGGGGATTGGAGAGGCCTCTCCTCTGTTAGGTCATGTGATGCATAGCTCCTGAGGGAAAGCCCAGGAACGACCACGCCCTTGTGTCACACACTGCTTACAACGCCTCTTAAATCAACTCTCAATAGTAGCATTAATACTCAACAGGACAGGACAGGCTAAGAGGTGGAGACGGGTCTTCCTGCCTGATCCGGGCCCCTGATGTCACAGGCCCCTGGAGTAACGTGGCCGTACACAGGGACATTGTTCATCAATGAGGCCTATCTCTGCGAGTCTGGTTCTGGAGAAACACAGAAGAAGAAAGCCTGAGTTAGGGACACGTCATGGTTGACAAACTGCTCTGAAATGCCACTTTAGCAGCACCGTCACCGTAATCACCATCACTGCCATCACGACCACCACTAACAAGTGAGAGCATACAGAAGAGTGGTGGAGGCTTTGGCCCCGTCCCATTACTCCCCCTAGCCCTAGAATTTGCTCATTCCCGCGGAGGGGTAGGTTGTTCCAATACTTAAGGACCAAGAGGAAGTGCCTATTTCCCCTTAAAGTCATCCCTTGGCAGCTATCCAGCTCGGTACCTCACTTGCAGCTAAAGGAGTAGCACAAATTACCCAGGATACCTTGCAAACTCAGCAAGCGGCAATTTTTCCATGTTTCTCAATTATAGATTATGTTAAATTATTTAACCATTGACCGGATTCAACTATACGATCTGAATGTGTAGGTCGTCTTATTTTCGACACAAGGGTCACATTTTCAAACGTGAAAGAAAATAGTAGTAGGCTTCTTCCTGTAGTGTAGACACGTCGATGCTGTCGCTACGCTAATTTGCATAATATGAATTATAGTGGTGTCCCATTTCATAGGAAAAGATCTTCACTCTCACTTCCCTCTTTGAGAGGACATTACAGTGGAGGGGAACTCAAAGCAAGTGTTTGAGACAGGGCCTTGGTGATGCTCACCTGGTGGGGGTTGCCGTGGTGACCTTGGGCGCGGTGGCCGTGGGGGGCGTGGCCCGTGGTTCTAGGACGGTGCGGGTCGGCCTGCAGGTGGAGGCGCTGGCCGGCGGGCAGGTGGGCGGTGGGCCGGGGGGCGGGTCTGTTGGGGGGCCGGTCTTGAATCCGCTCCCGGGGCAGCTCCTTGAACCGGCTCATGGGGATGACCTGGGGAGGGGGTGGGGGCCGCTGCAGGGCAGCCTGGGTCTGCTGGTTCCGGTTCTGGAAGGTCTGGGCGCGCTTGGTGTGGCTCTGAAGAGCCTCCTGGGTCAGTGGGTTCCCGTTTGGCCGGGGGGCGGTGTTACCTTGGTGACGGTGGTTTGTGGGTGGGGACACCACCGTCTGGGGGCGGGGCTGGACCGGTTGGGTCTGGGGGCGGGGCTGGACCGGTTGGGTCTGGGGGCGGGGCTGGAGCAGGTCCTGGGATGGTCGGGTCTGTAGGAGGTGGTTGGGGTCAGCCATGGCTCTTGCATCCAGGCTCCGTGTCGTCATCGGTTGCTGCTGAGTCACATGACCTCTTGGCTCGGTGGCGGTCTCCCTGGCGACCGGTTGGGGACTGTAGTCGTGTGTGCGCTCCCTCTGTGCGCGAGGGGCATCCTGCGAGTGGTGTGACAGGGAAGTGGGGGGGCGGGACCGCGCCTGCCTGGTGTCTGACATCACTTCCTGTCTGCCCCGGCCCTCACGGTCGACCCTGCCCGGTTCGGAAGTCCTGTTCGGGGCTAGCGGGGGATTCTGGGTAGTGTAGTCCGAGCCCTCCGACCTGGCGCCGTTGGGGTACGACGGCGTCCCCCGCAGGAGGTCCCAGGGGGCGTGGCCTTGGGAGCGGCTGCTGGTTCGGCCGCCACCCCCAGACCCTCGCTCTCGCCGGTCGGCGTGGGCGTCGCTGCTTCGATGGGAGGGGTGCGAGTTGCTGAGAGGGTCAGTGTGTCGTTGGAAGGGGTGTGTGTTGCTGAGAGGGTTAGTGTGCCGTTGGGAGGGGTGTGTGTTGCTGAGAGGGTCAGTGTGCCATTGGGAGGGGTGTGTGTCGGCCCTGGGACTGCTCCTGTGGGAGTATCCAGTAGGAACCAGCGATCGTCCGCCGGGATCCTCCAACACTCGCCCCGCAGGGTCGGAGCGTTGCCTTCTGGGATCGTCGCCGGAACGCCGATCGTCGCCGGAACGCTGATCGTCGCCGGATCGCCGAGCGCCGCCCGGTGGGGTGTGGCTTGTCTCGGCACCGGGGGGGGGCTGAGCGCCGGGGGGGAAGGAGTTGAGGTTAAAGTGCATGGTGGGCAGCGTTCCCGTGGCGCCCCCCGGCTGAGGTCCGAGGTTGACCTGGACGGTCGGGGGCTGGGAGCCGTCCGGTGCGGCCCCCTGGATCAGGATGTTGGAGTTCTGAGGTGCTGTGCGTGACAGCGTGTTCACCGCCGCTGCAGGAGAGAAGCCCGGGTTGTCAATGCCGTCGTCGGGGAAGGTGGCTGGTAGGAGCCGAGCGTTGCCCTGGTGACGGCGGTACGGAGGCGGGAGGTTCGGGTCCCTGTCCGGGGGGAGGGTGGTGTTGTTGGGGGCTCGGTGGTTGTATTGCTGGGGGAGGGTGTACTGGTGGTTGGGCTGGTGGAGAGGGGGGTCCGATCCCTGGACCACCACCCCGTTTCCCAGAGGAACTGGGGGCTTCAGAAGAATAAAACAGAGAGGAAGGGGAGGAGGGGGCAGTTACTCATGAGCAGCTCTTTAGCGCCATCCCATGGACAACATGAAGACCAACATGGAGGCCACATCACATGTAAACACAGAGTCCAACAGAACATATAAACATGGAGACCAAGAGAACATGGTAACATGGGGACCAACATGGAGACTAACAGAACACGGTAATATGAAGACCAACATGGGGACCAACATGGAGACCAACAGAACATGTGACCAGAACATCTCACCACTTACAACAGGTGTGTGCGTGTGAGAGTGAGTGGTCGTCTCACCCCTCCTCCAGTGCACCAGAAGAAGAATGAGCAGGATGATCAGGAGCAGCGCGGCCAGGGAGCCAATCACAATGCCCGCAACCTCCCCTCCACTCAGACACGTCTCTGGTATGGGGGGGGGGGGGGCGAGAGAGAGAGAATCATAACGTGCTGCTTTGTTCAAATGCTTTAACAACAAATAATCACATATTGTATTTGATATATGACCTGCTAATAAAGTGAATATACTGAATTTAAATCGAGAGGTAGAGGGAGAGATGGGCGAAGAGAAAAAAGAGAAGCGGTTCTAAAAACATAATGATTAAATGATAGCCTGAAAGAGTGAAAGAGAGAGAGACGTAGTGAAGTAGATTAGCAGAAAGTTGCTGAAAGACTTTTACTCCGAGCACATTCTCCTCGGATCAATCTTCAGGGACAACATGACGGTTACCCACAATCCACCTCTTCCAGAGGTCACCCAGCGGTCGTTACTCACGCACGACTTCCACTTCAGTCGACTGCTCCGACGTGCCCCCCGTGATGGCGTTTCGGGCCAGGCAGGTGTAGCGGCCGCTCTGATTGGCCGAGACCGCCTGCACGCCCAGCACGCCGCTGTCTGGTTGGACGGTGGCCACGGGTCGCCCATCTTGTTGCCATGAGAACAGGGCGGGGGGGAGGGACACTGACACGCAGGTGAGGGTGATGGTCTGCCCCAGCACGGTGTCACCTCTGCCCACACAGTCCACCGGGAGATCTTTGGTCAGCACCGGAGTGTCTGGGCCATCTACACACACACACACACACACACACACACACACACACACATACACACACACACACTATTACTACATTACAGTTAAAGAATGGTTGTAATAGTACACGGTATTACAGTACTGTAGTGCTATAATAGAACTAACAGTACTGCAGTACAATGGCTCAGTACTCACAGTAGACGGTGAGGGTCTGCTTGGCGCTGCGGGCGCTGACAGCGTTGCTAACGGTACACGAGTACTCCCCAGCGTCGCCGCGGCGACCCGGGTCGATGACCAGCGAGCCTCCCGAGATGCTGATCCGGGGGCCGGCGGTGAGGGCCGCGCCCTTGAAGCCCCAGGCCACACTCACCTCCGTCCCCGTGGCGAAGGAGCAGGTAAGAGAGATGTTACTACCCTCCACCGCCACCGGGGGCACCGACAGACTCACCCCGGACACCGCCACTGAGAGGAGACAAGACGAGGTGGGGCTTTATTAGAGTCTACTTATCTCCGTTTAGCGGTAGTGTCGGGAGATGGATGAGATAGGATGAGGTTGTACTTCATTAATCTCATTAATAAAGTCCTATCATTATTACTATCTACTACTTTTCTCAATTTAGCAGCAGTGTAGGAGACTCACCCCCAACACCGCCACCATCTTAATGAATGCTGAGTGACTGGCTGAATACTTAGTTACATTTTACACAGCAGAGAGCAGAGGTCAGGGGACAGCTAGAATGTTCTTGTTTTCTGTTCAGTGTATCGTTTGGTGGTGAATCTGAGGAAAAGGGTTGAGGTATTTTTTATCCATCCGAGGACAGGACCTTGAAAAACCAAATACCCGAGCATGTAGCATATCAAAGAAATACTCTGGGACTGGGAGGGACCAGAACATGCTAAGCATTGCGAAATGCTATGGACCCCAACACGAAGCACTCCTTTAGCGGTACAGGGTTACATCTCGGCTAATCACTGAACCACCGTGATTAGCCGAGATGTAAGCTAGGGACCTGGGATGGTTTAAATAGCATTGTTAAGTTAAATTTCACATTTGTCCTTGACGAACCACAGGACTCAAAGCTCGGCCGGGCGAGGTAGCAGGTTTCCCTGAAGGAACATTAACAGAGTTTCATTCCTCTCCCGCGAGGAGATCCTCGGGGAACGATCCAGAGATGGCTCGAGGACCACAACATCTGGAGAAGCTAAACACTCAATACCAGCACCGTCCACCAGAAGGCGCAACACATGTTACAATGCTGACCAGGGAGTCATTATCATTTCAGGACTACTCAACTGCATGGCATTAGGATAATATAATTAAACCCAAATTGTTGATTAATTATATTATTCATCACACCCTAACCCCTTGCTGGTTCAAAGGTGGACTTGAGACTGCAGCCCATAGACCGACCCCGCGCTAAGCCATGCCTCCTTACCGAACACCTGGAGCTGGACGGATTTCGAGTTAGTGGCTAGGCCTGTGCTGATGCTGGGGTTGACCTGGACTCTGTAGCTCCCGGCGTCGGCCAGCTGAGCGTTGCTGATACGGAGCTGGTTGCGGGTAACGGAGACCCGGCCCAAGTACTGGGGGGGCGGGTTGACCGTCCCAGACCCTCCGGACCAAATAGCCAAAGAGGTGCTGCCCCCAGGGGAATCCCAATTCACCAGCACCACGTCGGGGAGGTTGATGATGGTGAAGAGGATGTCCGTGCCGGTTTGGACCAGAACCGGGTCGGTCTGGAACTCGATGGAGACCGGCTCCTGGGACAGACTGAACCGCACCAGGACTAGACAGGACAGGTTTATAATTAGAACAATTTACAACTATGGAAACTACTGGGATACACTTCGTAAACAGATTTATTCTTCAGCAAGGCGGTAGGGGTAAGACATCTTGCCAAAGGAGGCCTACGGGTAGACTGTGGTCATTGGGGTTCAAACCATGTCCCTTTGGGTGGGAGTCAGAGACCCTTACCTCTAGAGTCTAGAATATCATAAATATGGGGTATAAACTGGTGACATTTGGGTGTATTTCTTTTTTTTGGTGTGGACTATCACTGCCTTTCACTGTCTCTCTCACTCTCCAGAATTTTGTCACATCACTGAATGCAAAAGTTCCCTAAACACTCTCATCCATCCCTGAACGTGTCTGTTGACTTTGTCCTTTTACAGAAAATATCTTCTAGATCCATGTACAAGTAAAAACCAAAACATGACACATAATTGTTCAGGTAATGTCACCATTTGGATCTAAATCTAACTCTTCGATGGGCGACGAACCCATCTTGTACCCCGTACGGAGGAGTGGTCTACATAGGATCATAAAACAATCCCGATGAAATAGCTAATCGATACGTCCTTGACGGGTTGAGCGATTCGTTTTACGAGGTTGGCATCGCGGAGCGGAGTTACATCAGCCAACATTAAGATAGATTGTTTTCCCACGGCATGACCCTTGTCTATTACCATAAAACACAACACATCCGTGTTGGTGTCAGTATAAAAATACTCTTAAGAAATTCTTTAGTCTGGGTAGACGACAACGCCCACAAATACTAAAGTCCATCCGTGGGAAGTGGCTCCACTGGTTTTACAGTCTCGTCAAAGTGTCAAGCTTTTCAGAAATAGAAACGTGGGAAAACGGTTAGATCTTTTCTATGTTTTAAACATCAGTGAACGTTTCACATGTTGCTTAAATGGTGCAGTGAGGATGATGATGATGATGAGATTAATATTTCACCTGTCAGAGAGACGAGGAGCAGCGGGTTCATCTCTTCAGTCCGGGCGAACTGAAGACGAACCATGTTAAACATTTACTTTCACAATATAACACTGCAAGAAGTATCACACAGATATGGTAGGCCAATGCTATTAATAATTATTCACAGTTAATTATAGACCCTTTTCACACAGGCACCATCGTAGGATTTGAGTGTTATGAGCGACAACTGTTATTGTGCTACGATGAAGCCTCTGTGAAAAGGGTGTTAGTCATTGACTTACCAAATTCTCCTTTCCCAGCCGTCATGTTTTAAAGTACGGGGTTTGTTAAAACTTCGTAACTATCTTGTTTGGCTTGAATCTGCTTCCTCTTAGTCCGAGGCGGGCTACCTGTCGACGCACCTGTCTCTTAAAGGGACCGTAGCGTTTATTTCCCTAGCATACTTTCGTCACCATATAGACGTTGATTGTTAAAAAACTGTGAAGAAAGCGTAGCTATTATTTTTAAATGTATGTCGATTATTTTACTTGGACTTTGACACATGTCAAAAGTCCGAGCCATAGGCCTATGCTTTTATGATAATGAGTTTAGTTGAAATGCGAAATATTAATGCATTGGTTAAGTGCAATCAAATGCGTCTAATAGGCTACACAACAGATATTTCGACTTGTTATTACAACAAAAGTCAACAAAATGTCAACTTATTTACTTACTTGGGAAGGGAAAGGGGAAGAAATAAAGTTGTTTTTCTGTCTGGTATTTTACCGCCATCTGCTGTTTGGATAGATACCTGCACGGATTCCAATAACGTGACACAATTAACACTTCTTTGTACTGCGACTCTCTGTTGTTTATATTGAGGATAGAAAGCTTTTGAAAATGAGGAACAAATAAAGGCCTGTATATTCTAAGGCCCCAATGATTAAACTAAGATAAAATACACACACAGGCTAATACCCACTGTACAAAAACAGCGTAGCGATAAATTATCTACGAGTTATGCCCGCCCGGACACAAACATTATTCATCCGTAGGAGAATGGACGGTTGGACTTGCTGTACAAAGACTTTTATACGGCGGGAACCCTGACATTGTTTACCGTTTCCCCTTCAAATAATACAGTATTATGCTGCTGGCGTTCTTTATCTGGTTAAGTTCTCACCATAGAAAGACACGGATAACATAGTCCATAAGGAGAGAGAGAGAGAGAGAGAGAGAGAGAGAGAGAGAGAGAGAGAGAGAGAGAGAGAGAGAGAGAGAGAGAGAGAGAGAGAGAGAGAGAGAGAGAGAGAGAGAGAGAGAGAGAGAGAGAGAGAGACTTATAACGGTATACAGTACAGTACTTTAGTAGGCTACACTCAGGCAGGGATGGTCGGGCTGTACTCTACTAAAGTAGGCCTACAGTAGAGTACAGAAAGGGGAGGGGGCGTACCCTTAAGTAAACAAGCGACGCCTTTAGCTTTGGACGTGCAGGGAGATAAAGGGAAGTTGAATGCAGTGAGAGAGAGCGAGGTTATAGTTGTGTTAGTGTAGCAGTAGATATCGGTGAAGAAACGCGGATAGTGCTAGTTATAGAAGTAAACGGCACTAGCAGTGTTATTTATTTTGAGCGCTCTCTCTCTCTCTCTCTCTCTCTCTCGCTCTCTGTCCCTCCTCGTTCCCTCTCTCCCCCCATCGTCTGGAAAAGGAGACGGTAGGTTTGTTTTGTTTGGTTGAAATAAGCGTTACGGTGTTACTGTCGATTCTCTCATTTTAGTGCACGGGCTGTTTTCTGATATGTCTTACGTTAATACTTTAGAAAGGGTTTTATATTGCGTTAACTTCACTCTGACGAGAGAGGGAGAGAGATTGGGAGAGGGAAAGAAAGAGGGGTGGATGAGAGAGAAAGGGGAAGTAGAGAGAGGTGTGTGTGTTTGTGTGTGTGTGTGTGTGTGTGTGTGTGTGTGTGTGTGTGTGTGTGTGTGTGTGTGTGTGTGTGTGAGCGAATAGAGAGAGACATTCCTGTTGTGTTCAATTCTCATTAGCAGGACTGATGGATCTGCAGGCAGCAGCAGCTACATTACTTCTACTAGGTAACGCACAAACACACACATATCCCCCCCCCACACACACACACACACACACCTGTAACCCTAGATATCCTGCCTTTGTTCTGTGTGTTATGATGTGATGTGTGTGTGTGTGTAGGTGTGTGTGTGTGTGTTGTGATGTGTGTGTGTGTGTGTGTGTGTGTGTGTGTGTTGTGATGTGTGTGTGTGTGTGTGTTGTGATGTGTGTGTGTGTGTGTGTGTTGTGATGTGTGTGTGTGTGTGTTATGTGTGTGTGTGTGTGTGTGTGTGTGTGTGTGTGTTGTTCTGGAACATGTGTGGTATGTTGGGTCTCTGATGTGATCGGGATATGCATGTGTGCGTTACGCTGTGTGTCATCTGTATTTGTGTGTGTTGCCTGCAGTGTGCGGGGCAAACTGTTTGTCCGTGACCATCCTGAACCTCGACCCCTCCCATGTGATCCGGGGCTCCAATCTGGTCCTCCATGCCCGCATCGACCACGGGCCCCTGGAGACGGTTGCTACGGTAACCTGGGAGCGGGAGCCAGAGACGGGGGACGCTAAGGGTAGAGAGGTGCTGGCCTCCTGCTCCCCGGGGGGTCCGGCGTGCCCTGGTCACATGACCCTTGACGGGCAGCTTACGTCGTTAAGTGTCAATTCGTTCAGTGGAGACGACGGAGGAATTTACTCGCTGACAGTGTCGGACCAGAGGGGAGTGCCCACAAGGGCCTACTGCGTCGTCCGCGAATATGGTAGGACTACCTGTCATACTGGTTAGAATACTGTAGGACTACCTGTCATACTGGTTAGAATACTGTAGGACTACCTGTCATACTGGTTAGAATACTGTAGGACTACCTGTCATACTGGTTAGAATACTGTTGGACTACCTGTCATACTGGTTAGAATACTGTAGGACTACCTGTCATACTGGTTAGAATACTGTAGGACTACCTGTCATACTGGTTATAATACTGTTGGACTACCTGTCATACTGGTTAGAATACTGTAGGTCTACCTGTCATACTGGTTATAATACTGTTGGACTACCTGTCATACTGGTTAGAATACTGTAGGACTACCTGTCATACTGGTTATAATACTGTAGGACGACCTCTCATACTGGTTAGAATACTGTTGGACTACCACTCATACTGGTTGGAATACTGTAGGACTACCTGTCATACTGGTTAGAATACTGTAGGACTACCTGTCATACTGGTTAGAATACTGTAGGACTACCTGTCATACTGGTTAGAATACTAAAGGACAACCTGTCATACTGGTTAGAATACTGTAGGACTCCCTGTCATACTGGTTATAATACTGTAGGACGACCTCTCATACTGGTTAAAATACAGTAGGATTACCTCTCATACTGGTTAGAATACTGTAGGACTACCTGTCATACTGGTTAGATAACAGTAGGCCTAGCTCTCATACCTGTCATACTGGATAGAATACGGTAGGACTACCTGTCATACTAGTTAGAATACTGTAGGACTTCCCCCTATACTGGTTAGAATACAGGAGGCCTATCTCTGATTCTGGTTAGAATGCAGTAGGCCCTCATCTCGTACTCTTTAGAATGCAGTAGGACTATCTCATTCTGGTTAGAATACGTGAGGACTAACTCTCATACTGTTTAGATTAGAATATATCAGGCCTTCCTTACCTACTGGTTAGAATGTGATATGACTACCACATCTCGTACTGTCTGTTTTTAGACTAAAGTAGGACAACCTCTCAAAATGGGTTGGAACATGGTGGAACTACCTTACAGACTCTTTACAATAGGGTAGGAGTCACTCACAATACTACATAGTATAAAAGTCTGTACTTTTTATCCAATAAACCATTAACTATGATATAGATAAAACAGCCAGGACCACATTACATAAGTTACTGCTATCTGCAGATAACCTATGATACATGGTCTGAATAAAAATGTTGGCCTGTCTCCCATTTATGTCCTCACACGTGCAGGCGTGTCCTTCTATGTGGGGTCTGTCCTCTCCCTGTGTGGGCTGGTCCTCAATGTGGGCACATCCCCAGTGTAGGCGTGTCGTCACCCTGTGTGGGCGTGTACTCTCCCTGTGTGGGCGTGTCCTCTCCCAGTGTGGGCGTGTCCTCTGCCGGTGCGGGCGTGTCCTCTGCCGTTGTGGGCGTGTCCTCTGCCAGTGTGGGCGTGTCCTCTCCCAGTGTGGGCGTGTCCTCTGCCGGTGTGGGCGTGTCCTCTCCGTGTGGTAGTGGCCTCTGCCGGTGTGGGCGTGTCCTCACCTATAATGGCCTGTGTCCTACAGAGCCGGTGCATCACGTGTCAGTGGGCGTCAACGACTCCTACTCGTCACTGGTCTGCACCGAGGCCTGGGGTACCGACCCCACCTTCAGCTGGCTCCACGAGAGAGCCGCCGTCACCGCCGTGCTGGGCCGCGTCTCCCCCGACGGCAGGACGCTGGTGGTCAGCCACTCACCGCTCTGCGGACACTTCACCTGCTTGGTCAGCAACAAGCTAGGCTACAGCTCGGCGACGTACACCGCAGGTAAACACGCCAGGATGCCAACGGGTGCCACTATATACAACCTGCAGGTCAGAAAACCTAGGCTACAGCATATTAAGACGTTTCATATCGACCACGTCTAGTGATATCACAATCAGTTATGGATCACTGGAGGTGTTTAGAAGCAGGCTGTTTTTTTTCAACCTGTCGACCTTTCAAATGCACTGTTTTTACCCTGTGGTTACAGCGCCTTGCGAGGCCGTGGAGTCAAGCGGTCTCACGATAGTGGTGGTGTGTATCGTTATGCTGCTGCTGCTGGCTATGGGGATGGCAGCTCTAATGTGGTGGTACGGTACTGGTTATGTTGACTGATTAATGTTACTAGTTATATTACTAGTTATGTAACTAGTTATAGTTACTAGTTATGCAACTAGTTCCTTTGAACTCAACTTTTTATTTTTTTTATACTAGTTTGATCTTTGGTTTGGTTTTTTTGCAGGAGGTGGCGGCTACTCCGCAGCAGAGGAGAATGTCTGCACAACCTGCTGGAAAACATCTAGAGTCACCCGCCCATACAGGAAGTGGCCTGACCACTAGGGTGGGACTTCCTGTCCATTCAGTGCTTTGGACAATGTGAAGTGTGAACGGATTCTAATGATGGACTTATTCATTTTTATACTTCACAAACACGACTAACCCTGTATTCCAATCAGAACTAATTTTGTAACGCATTTTTTACATGGTATTGGACTAATGGGAGGCAGAATAAAGCCCTGCAATGTGACTCCCTCACCAAAGCAGCTTATTTTTGGCAATCAAAGATAAGAATAATGAAGTGTAATAGCTTAGTGGGATGCTTCTAATTGGAAGACAAGTCAATATTTTCTTAAATCCCCTCCAAGCCCTTTGTTTCCCATGTCCTTCTCTACACGTTCCGAATCACGTGTTCAAGTGTTTCGGAAATGAGACTGTCCTGCCTTGGTTTTCCGCGCAACAGTAAAGTTGACAGACTCTAAATGGAACCTGGGTGTAGAGAGAGATTGGCGACAGACAGGAGGCAGTAAGGGGAGAGTTCATGTTGAGGACGGGGGTGCGACAGGAACGGTTACCATCTGTCACTCTGCCACATCAGGGACTCAAAGCCAGAGATCAGATCTGCTCTGCGCTGTTATTCTGAAATCTACTCTTGGAGGAAGTAAGTGCTGATAAAAGCAACTGGCCCTGCAGAGCTCAAAACAGACGGACGGAACAATTAAAGACCGTAGTTGTTCCCTTGGGGACGGTAGAGCAGGATAACTTGTAACCTGTACCTGCTGTTTATAAACCACACTATTAACACTTTACTAAAATCTTGATTCTACAAAATAAAAACAATTCAGTAAGCCTAAAACTCTCACACTGGCCATAACAGCAGTCGTTGATGCCTAAAAAGAACATGTCTGAAATAGAAATGTCCACTGTGAGCTTTCTCAGTGCAACACAATTTGAAAAAAGAAAACAGAGTAAGGGTCAGTAAAACCCAGATTAATGAGGGAGGTTTGGAAGGCCAGGGGACCATCAGGAACGCTCCCATCCACACGTCCACATTTCCTTTATTATGACCTCACTTCCTAAAGACGCCAAAAAACCCAACTTTCCAATAGGATCCCTCTTCCGCTGAGATTAAAAACAAAAGGCCACTCACGCTCACTCAACACGCATACCCTGCGATACACACCCAAAACGAACGAACCCATCCACCCATGCTGCAATTCTATCTAAGAGCTAATAGGCCTGATATAACCATTGAGCACCATGGGAATTACCACTCCTCTGGTTTAGTGATGTGTGCCCCCATCTGGCGAGCAGATGAACTGCATCTACTTCAGTACAGAGGCGGACATTTCTCAAGTGGTGTAGTGTAGGATTAAGCGGTATCAAGTGGCGGTTTCAGATTGCAACAAACTGAATACACACCCCTCTCCACAGAAGTAGAAGCTACAGTTGCCTGTACGACAGCATCGAGTAGGCAAGTTTCAAGCGAGGAGGTTTCGTGATGAATTGCTTTTAATAAAATAAAAAGTCTGTAAAACTATAGGTAATAGGTTAAGTAATATAGCCATCATGATTTCATTTTTCCACATTACAATAGCTTTATTTTTTTATTCAAGAGTGGGTTCCGCTTCTTCTGTAGATATAAAGGACTCATTCTAGGGTTATGTAAACAGGATTCTTATTTCCATGGGATTAATTAAAACATACTGAATAAAAATAGAATACACATCTATGATAATACAAAGAGATTTATTTCATTGCTATTGTTAAACTTAATATTGAACTGAAAATTCACAAAGGACTATATTATTGCAATGGGAACTGCCTGAATGAAAGGATTTACTTTTAAATCAAAGGGGGGGGGGGGGGGGGGGGGTCTCTCCAGCATTAAACACATCACACAGAAACGTGCTAGACAGAGCAAAGCTTTTATTGCAAGTTTCAGTGAAGAAAGCACTTGAGAATGACACAAAGCAACAGCCAAGGGCTGACAACCTAAAAGAGAGAAGAACAGAAGCATTCTGGGTAACAGAGTCTTTGCAACATTGAAAAAGTATTGAGGGGTGAAGGTCCAAAGGTCGTCGTTTGAAGATCAGAAAGCTAATCTCTGGAGCGGCATTGGGTTCACAGTGGCTCCTGGAATGTAAACGTTGAAGAGAGGATAGTCTAGTGGTGAGGATGCTCGACTCCCGGCCGAAAGGTTCTGGGTTAGATCTCCTAATGTCTGCAGTCTACCTGTAGTCGTCCTTGAGCAAGATGCTCCCTAGCCCCCACTTGCTCCTTAATGACATGTAGCTAAAACTTTCACTGTAAATTTCTTTGAATAAAAGAGTCTGATCGATGACTAGATACAGACAGAACCGGGACTCAACGCGGAGGGTTTGGCACCATCGACTCCTCTGGCCTAGTCTATTCTAGCCTCTCTGGTCTGGTCTTTATTCATCTTTGGGCTGCCCGGGTCTGGGGTCTCTGGTCTCCAACGTCTCCCCTGCACCTCCTCCATATCAGTGTGCTGTCGTTAAGGCATCATGAAGGAAGGGTTGGGGTTAACACGCGCCCTTTCTGCTCACCACAGAGACTCCACCCACTTCAAAGAGCTCTCGATAAATACAGCATCAAATATATATACTTTTTATATATATAGAGAGATATTTTTTAGTCAACATTTATTTATAGAATAATTAGTTTAAATAGGACAACAAAATATAGTGGGCTTGACATTTGAGTTTGGATAAGACAAAATAAGATATTTACCTCTAAAATAGCTATAATAATATTGTAATCAAGCCTTAGTCAAGCGTTATAAGTCATAATAAAAGCAATACTTGCAATATTTGGGTCAGTCAACATTTGCAGCATACCGAGGTACGTGAGGTGCAGTGTTTTAGAAATCTCTGGAAAGAAAGTTTTGGTGTCTGAACAGGTACCCACAGAACTATTGCTACTGCGCTGACTGCACAGTGCAAGCTCAAACATGCTAGCTCTACCCATGCAATCTCCAATGCGCTAGCTCCACCATGCTAGCCCGACCATGCTACGTCTACCATGCTAGCCCCACCATTCTAGCCCAACCATGCTACCTCTACCATGCTAGGGCCATCACACTAGCGCCAGTATGCAGGCTCCACAATATTAGCTCCGACACAAGCAACTAGCTCCACTAACACAACCTTTCCTTGTTGTATCTCATCAAATCGGAATCAGTAGATTTATTTTGAATGAAAGCTTGACTTAATATCCTGACTCTAATGCTGCTCTTCCATTAGCCCAAGCACAGTTAAGACCCCTGGCATGGGCTTTGGGCAGTGCAGTAGAGCAAAATCTCAAAGGCGAGTCAGTTCTCAAAGAGCTTGTCCGGGTTCCAGATTTCACTCACACAATACTTTGGAGAACTATTCTCGCTCTACTCAGATTTTGAAAGACTACTTCATTCTTCATGACCACTCTCCATCTCGTCGTAAAACCAGAACGGTTCCTTCTGTACCGGAGACAAACTACTGGTTCAAGACTCAACGCACTGCCAAGCACCAAAGGAAAACCACTAAATACATGCAATGGTCAGTCACCACCGGTTACTCCCCATTGGCACACTGAGACGACGTAGTAACCCTTAAATGCACAAGCATGAAGTCAGTGTTGTAGATAAAAGATACAAATAAAAAGTTGTTTAATTCCGAGGTCCTCAAGAGAAAATACTTCACTTATTTCATTGGAGAGGAAAGGCACTTTCTGGGGTTTTCTCTCACACCATCGCTACTAGCTAGTTTTTAATATATTAGAATTAATAATGCAGTGACAGTTCGATCTCTGCCTGTTCGAAATGGAAAACTAGCTTGACCTCCGGTAATAATACAGACATCTGAAAACTGCACTTCCTTGGGTCTTCAGGAGAACATCCGTTCAGGATGAAGTCGATCGCAACGGTTGTCGAGAAAATAGACAGACATCCATCCAAAGACTCCTTCCATTGTAGTCAGATTAAGGGTTACTAGTTCATATCCAGACACCTTCAAAAAAGGGAGAGCTTGACCTGTGGCAGTGTTATGGAATATCTGATCACTGGAGAAAAACAAACATTCAGCACCTCCTTGTAGTACCTATCTCTGGAAGGGCAAAAAAAAAAAAAAGTATTCGAAATAAAGCAGAGTACTTGCTTAAGAACTTGAAATGTCAGGCTCAACCCTCGAGCTGAAAGGTTAGCTTCAAGCTTCAACAGTCTTTGAATGGGATTTTTCTCTCTGCATGATGGGTGACCTTCCAGAAACCAGCTCGGAGCAGGAAACACATCTGATCTGTAAACATGTGTTCTGGTTCCTTAAAGATTTCAAAGACACCTCCCTGGGCACCCCTCCACCTCAAAAACCTCGTCCAATTCCCCCTCCTCCAACACACAACATTCTAGCAGTACCAGCACTGGTCCAACATCAATGGGGGTTCGGCTAGGATAGAATCTAAAGTCTCTCTGCTCTTGGTACCTAGAAGGACTTTACAAAACCAGACAGTCCATCTTGTTGGGAAACAGCATATCAAAACCCATCAGCCGCAGCCTCGGACTAGGTGTCCTCACGTAGACAAGAAAGAAAACGACTGCAACACCACAATATCTCCATAGCTCTTCTTCACCGGGTTGAAAGATGGTTATTAAGTCAACATTGTCAGTCCGGGACGGTATATTAACGCTCGCTACTATACAGACTACACAGCATAAAACACACACACACAGCAGTCTACAGCAAGACACTTACTTAAGTTAAACCAGGCAGCAGCACAACATCTTTAAGAACTTTTCTGTTACCAAAAATAAGTGGTGTGCATTACAACATTGTCTAAATGTACAAACTTACGTTTATCTGTCTATGTCAAAAGTACTTTCAGACCCTAGTGAAGTAACGGGAGGCTCAAATCGGTCAAGACCCCATGGCTCTAGACCACGCCGCCCCAGGGAAAGCACTCCTCCCTGGGAAAGCTTTCCACCATTTCTGCCCCCCCCTTGGGCCTGTATCTCCCTTCACCCTCCTCTTCCAGAGACCCAGACTCTGAGAATAGCACCATGCCTGCGATCAGTCTCCAGTGCTTATCACCAACACACACACACAAGCGCGTTTGCTTCCCCATGTGCATGATGAAACTGGCCGTTACCTAACTAAATATAGCAGCAGAATGCGGAGATATATATTTATATATATCATTATTTCATATGAGGACCGCAGCCATCACAGAGCTAAGAGGAAAACATTATAATATAGCAAAGTTCAAGGCTGTTCACCAATGGCTAGCGTGGAACCATCCTAAGATGTGTGTTTTGTCAGTTACTGGAATCAAGAATCAAAATTACTTCTAACCTCCATGTCGCTCCACCAGGCACTTAAAATATTTCCAAATATACTGCAGTAGATATATTAATAGTACTGCGGTCTTACTGCTCAAGATACACTACAGTGTTATATTACACATATATACATACACACTACTGTCATTTATCACTGCTCTTATTAAAAACATTGGCTCTCCATACGCGACATTCTAAAAACCTTGCTCTACTAGGTATTCAGCTGTATATACACACCACTATATATACACACTGATATATACTGTGATATCAAAACCCTTGATCAACTTCATGCTTCAAGGAGGAGGCTGTGCAGGAGGCAATTTCATAACATAAAAAGGGCTATTACTTAAAATAAAATATATGAGGTGTTTAAAAGCCTAACAGGGTGAAGGCTCTCATGAAATGCAATAAAGCATTTTTATATTCATAGGGAATCACACACTCCTCTCCCCAACATATCGATGGGTCATTTTCCAGAGGTCAAAAACACCATCTCTGTCACTGTTCTCTAGATTTCTTTACTGTCTCTCTACCAAAGCTCTATAAACTGTCTATGTTCTCAACCATCTTTCTTTAAACTCTCTCTGCCCTACCATCTCTCTTCAAACTGTACCATCTATTATCTTTCTCTGTTCCATCTCTATTTAAACTGCCTGTTCACTGCCTGTTGCCTCCATCTTTCTCTAAAATTGTCAATATACCATCTTTATTTAAACTGTCTCTCTGCCCTACCATCTTTCTTTAAACTGTCTCTCTGCCCTACCATCTTTCTTTAAACTGTCTCTCTGCCCTACCATCGCTCTTCAAACTGTCTCTCTCCCCTACCATCTCCAAAATATTTGTCAGGAAATTATCTTCCCAAGGGCTGTGTCTCAATTGCATGGAAGCTTCCTAAATAGGTGGCAATTAAAGGTCTTATGGTGGCATAGGGCTGTCCCAATTCAGCAGGAAACATAGGGCTTGGCTTAAAGGAAATGTCAGAATGACCCTCGGTTGGTGTAGGATCGATGTGACGCTCCCCCTCGTAGGATAGGACCAATGTGATCATCACATGATGCTAGCCGATTAGGCGGTGGGACTTAATTTACCACTTTCACAAGGTAGGGCACTACCGCGGAAGCTTCCTACTCGCATTTGAGACAGTGTTACCTCACTCCTTCAGACAGGGAATGAGAGCTAGGGTAGCAACCAAGGCAGGCGGAAATATCGTCACATTTAAATGTCATATGGGAACCGAAAGGATTGTTCTTAAAAATGGAAAAGAAACAAAAAGAAACAAATATGAAACACCTTAGAAATATAGAGAGCTGATGAAGTTGAAACCCCTCCCGATCTCCCCCAGTGTGTCACTCTACATCACCAGAGGGCCAACAACTCCCCTGTGTGGCCAGATGGGGGCATGACACCGTCTTAAATAAAAGGAGGCAGTTGAAGCCTTCAGCGTACAGGGAGTGCTGCAGCCAGGCTTTGGGGTTACATCCAGACAGAGGGAACCCAAACAGGCACATATATTATATCGCTGTCATATAAAAATAAAAACACACACAAAAAAATAAAAACTGACCAATCCAAAAGGGCTGCTGTTCAAACCGAGTTGGGCTACGGAAGAAACATGATGTGATAGCGGCTGAAGGTTAGAGAGAACGCCCTTACATCTTCAGGGGAACATGAGGAGGGGGGGGGGGGAAACTAAAATCATGATTGGCTGGTTCAGTATTGCATAAAAGTCTTTTGATATTAAAGCAGTGCTCATGTCCTCAGTCCAGAATATATCTGTGTTTGTATATGTATGTCCCTCCTTGCACAGTGTCTGGTCTGGATAGACAGGATGTAGGGGCACACACACCTCTATATACTCCAAGACTGACACGCTATGTGTGTGCATATATTACTGTGTGTGTGCGTATATTACTTGGTGTGTGTGTTTGTGTATATTACTCTCTCTGTCTGTGTGTCTGTGTGTCTGTGTTCAGGCGAAGTACATGGTCCTCAGGGTGTCATGGTGGATCTGGACCGCCTTGGCCAGCGCCTGAGGGTCCCGGCCGTTGCTCTGACCAGAGACATGGCTGCCCTCCGCACTGAAACACATTAATGAAAACAGACTTGAATACACACACACAACATTGGGCTAATTAAAAGGACAGACTGTAGATGTGAAAAAGGACTGTGGCTGATAAAGATCAGACATTAGCTGTGATAAAGGACAGACGATAGCTGTGATAAAGGACAGACAATAGCTGTGTTAAAGGACAGACAGTAGCTGTGATAAAGTACAGACGATAGCTGTGATAAAGGACAGACAGTAGCGTTGATAAAGAACTGTGACTGATAAAGGTCAGACAGTATCTGTTAAAAAGGACAGACAGTACCGTTGATAAAGGACAGACAGAAGCGTTGGTAACGGACAGACAGTAGCTGTGATAAAGGACAGACAGTAGCTGTGATAAAGGACAGACAGTAGCTGTGACAAAGGACAGACAGTAGCTGTGATAAATACAGACAGTAGCTGTGATAAAGGACAGACAGTAGCTGTGATAAATACAGACAGTAGCTGTGATAAAGGACAGACAGTAGCTGTGATAAAGATGTGGGCTGTAACTGCTAAAGGACAGACTGGAGCGTTGGTAACGGACAGACAGTAGCTGTGATAAAGGACAGACAGTAGCTGTGATAAAGGACAGACAGTAGCTGTGATAAAGGACAGGCAGTAGCTGTGATAAAGGCCAGACAGTAGCTGTGATAAAGGACAGACGATAGCTTTGATAAAGGACAGACGATAGCTGTGTTAAAGGACAGACAGTAGCTGTGATAAAGGACAGACGATAGCTGTGATAAAGGACAGACAGTAGCTGTGACAAAGGACAGACAGTAGCTGTGATAAAGAACTAAAGGACTGTAACTGTTAAAGGACAGACTGGAGCTGTGGTCCTCTCCCTCACCTGTCGTGCTCCTTGTCCACCAGGTGGTAGCGAGCGCGGAAGGCAACCAGGTGAGCGTAGTAGGCCGGCGCGGGGATGGACACAGAGCGCGTGCAGCGGACGTATGTGTGGCACAGCTGGTAGGTGAGGACCTGGAAGTCATCAGCGGTGAAGCAGTTGTCGTCCCAGAGGACGTGGTAGTGCGAGGGCCGACTGGTACCCTGGAAACAGCAGGAACAGCATTACAACATCCCCACGGGGACAATCGCCGTCAGCATGCCGAGCATCCGCATCAACTTGACCACCGTCACCTTCAACATCATCCCCACGACAACCATCTCCATCATCGTGCCGAGCTTCCCCAACGACATGACAACTGTTGCCATTGAAACCATCACCTTCGACACCATCACAATGACAACTAGCCAGCACATACCTGTATTCCGGCGTGGCTGCAGAGGTAGAAGTCAAACTCGGAGGGGTGGGTGATGTCTGTGTCTACCGTGGTGCCGGCAGGGATGTTGCCACTGCGCCCAACCTGCACACAGAGCAGCACTCAACTCAACTCAATTGTATTTGTATAGCCCTTAATCACCATTACAGTCTCAAAGGATTTCAAAACAGGCCAAATATTTATGACACTCAATCCACAAGTGTGTGTGTACGTTTGCGTGCACACACACAAAAGTGTGTGTGTGTGTGTGTGTGTGTGTGTGTGTGTGTGTGTGTGTGTGTGTGTGTGTGTGTGTGTGTGTGTGTGTGTGTGTGTGTGTGTGTGTGTGTGTGTGTGTGTGTGTGTGTGTGTGTGTGTGTGTGTGTCCGGATCTTACCCTCTCATTGCGGTCAGCACAGAAAAGGCGAGTATGATGGCGTTTCTGGACCACTATGTAGGTGATGCCGGGCTGGTAGTCCTTCTCCAGGCTGATACAGGCCTCCCGGATCGCCAGCAGCTCATAGTACAGCACCTGGAACACAGCAGTTCATAGTACAATTAAAAAATGAGTACAATTCACAATCATGGCCGACAGTATCCCAATGCAGCAGTTAAGTAGACTCCCGCAGACTCCAAACTCCAGCACGGACCTGTCTGAACTGTCCCTCGGACACCCCGTCCCGGTAGAAGATGATCCTGGTGGGCTTGTAGCGGGTCGACTTGTAGAACTGGATCAGGAGCTCTCGCACCATAGAGGACAGGTCCTGGATCACCTCCTGCCTGGGCCTCTGGACCCGCACTGTAGCGCAGTACCTGCTGGGGTGGGCGTCCATACTGCCTACCACCTGGGGAGCAGTTCCAAAAAGACAACATGGTTTAGTCCTCCGGTGCTGACATGGAGAGGGCTGCTCGACTGTGGACTGCAAAGACAGAGACTGAGGTGGTTGGACTTTGTTGCTGCCTTCTGTGCCAGAGGAGCTAATATAATAATAATAAAAATATGTTTATTTTATATAGCGCCTTTCTCACACTCAAGGTCCCTTTGCAGATTCATGAGCCCACACGGAGCAAGACAGCACAACAAGAAGTACAAGCACACAAATACAAATAAATAATATTGGGGTCTGGGTACGGTACACACCAGTATCATATACTGTTAATGTATCGTAATGCATGTAAACCATGTGAGTCCCACATGACACATTAGGTTAGCCAGTTCACTCACCGCTGCAATGGAGGGCTTCTTGCCGTCCCCAGCAGGGGGATGTGTGACGTCGGCTCCCAGGAAGATAACAGGCTGCTGGAACACTGAGGGCCTGCAAGACACACAACAACATCACAACCTGCGTGCTAACTGAGTTAGCATAATACTAGCAGAGTTACAACCCCCATGCCAACATACTGAGCAGGAAGCTAGCTGAACTAGGAGTTAAAACCTGCATGCTAACTGGGTTAGCAAGAGACTAGCCGAGTGCTAACATAGTTACAATCATCGTCGCAGAAACTCCATGCTAACAGACAGAACACAATGCTATCTGTACGACGAGCAATAAATGAGTTGGCATGATGCTAGCTTAACCTCCATTAGAGGCTACTGACCGTTGGTGAGGGACCAGGATGTTGTTGATTCCTCCCAGCTTGACGTTGATCTTGAGGCAGAGGTTGGACAGCGTCTGGGGAGACGTCTTCACCACGTTCTTCACCTGGACACACTGAGTGGCCATGCCCAGCAGGGTGTCTCCCACACGCTTCACCTCCGCTACACACAAACACACACTTCATTTACTATACTCTCCAGAAAAGACTAAGCTAAGCCTGACCACAGGTTATTTCTGAACAGACTAGTCAGACTAGTTTCTGGTGCTACCGACTGTAGACAGGGTTCTTTTAAGTCTTGTTTAGAGGTGGTTTATGACTGTAGATGGGCGTCTTTCTAGATTAGTTTGAGTGGATTTCTGACTGTGGACAGGGGTCTTTGTAGACTGGATTAGAGGTATCTTGGCCTTTCTAGACTAGTATGATGTGGTTTCTGACCATAGACGGGGGTCTTCCCAGGCAGGATGACGATGATGAGCTGCAGGCCGGCGTAGGTGTTCTTCAGGTGTCTGAACATGGGCTCCACACTGTCCGCTCCCTGGGCGTATTTACAGAAGCACGGCTGGCCCTGGATGGGCATCCCAGCGTCCTTAGAGATCTTACGCAGCTGGTCCGTGAAGCCCCTGCAGCAGAAGCCAGCTACTTCAAATACTATACTACTGTTATTATTCAGTATTTTCAGTTTCCATCAATCTCATGAAAAACTCATTACTTAAGTGCTATACTTAATTAACACTTGCTTAACCTAGGTTATTTTATACTATACAACGCCTCAAATACTAAAATATTTACACTTATACTTAAACTACACATCATTCCTCAAACTGGTTTAATCAGCAACAAGTATGAAATGAGGAGTGGAGTGTAGAAGAGAGGAGGAGAGGATTGTAGAGGAGGGAGGAGGGGAGGATTATAGAGGAGAGAGGAGGGGAGGATTGTAGAGGAGAGAGGAGGAGAGGAGAGGATTGTAGATGAGAGAGGAGGAGAGGAGAGGATTGTAGATGAGAGAGGAGGAGAGGAGAGGATAGTAGAGGAGGGAGGAGAGGTTTGTAGAGGAGAGGAGGAGAGGTTTGTAGAGGAGAGAGGAGGGGAGGATTGTAGAGGAGAGATGAGGAGAGGATTGTAGAGGAGAGAGGAGGAGAGGTTTGTAGAGGAGAGAGGAGGAGAGGATTGTAGAGGAGAGAGGAGGAGAGGACTGTAGAGGAGAGAGGAGGAGAGGATTGTAGAGGAGGGAGGAGGAGAGCATTGTAGAGGAGGGAGGAGGAGAGGATTGTAGAGGAGAGATGAGGAGAGGATTGTAAAGGAGAGAGGAGGAGAGGATTGTAGAGGAGAGAGGAGGAGAGGATTGTAGAGGAGGGAGGAGGAGAGGATTGTAGAGGAGGGAGGAGGAGAGGATTGTAGAGGAGGGAGGAGGAGAGGAGAGGATTGTAGAGGAGGGAGGAGGAGAGGATTGTAGAGGAGGGAGGAGGAGAGGAGAGGATTGTAGAGGAGGGAGGAGGAGAGGATTGCAGAGGAGAGAGGAGGAGAGGTTTGTAGAGGAGAGAGGAGGAGAGGATTGTAGAGGATTGTAGAGGAGGGAGGAGGGGAGGTTTGTAGAGGAGGGAGGAGTAGAGGAGAGAGGAGGAGAGGATTGTAGAGGAGAGGAAAGGATTGTAGATGAGAGAGGAGGAGAGGATTGTAGAGGAGGAGAGGATTGTAGAGGAGAGAGGAGGAGAGGATTGTAGAGGAGGGAGGAGGAGAGGATTGTAGAGGAGAGAGGAGGAGAGGATTGTAGAGGAGAGAGGAGGAGAGGTTTGTAGAGGAGGGAGGAGGAGAGGATTGTAGAGGAGAGAGGAGGAGAGGAGAGGATTGTAGAGGAGGGAGGAGGATCGGATTGTAGAGGGGAGGAGGGGAGGATTGTAGAGGAGAGAGGAGGAGAGGTTTGTAAAGGAGAGAGGAGGAGAGGATTGTTTAGGAGAGAGGAGGAGAGGTTTGTAGAGGAGAGAGGAGGAGAGGATTGTAGAGGAGAGAGGAGGAGAGGATTGTAGAGGAGAGAGGAGGAGAGGTTTGTAGAGGAGAGAGGAGGAGAGGATTGTAGAGGAGAGAGGAGGAGAGGATTGTAGAGGAGGGAGGAGGGGAGGAGAGGATTGTAGAGGATGGAGGAGGAGAGGAGAGGATTGAAGAGGAGAGAGGAGGAGAGGTTTGTAGAGGAGAGAGGAGGAGAGGATTGTAGAGGAGAGACGAGGTGGCTCCATACTTGAGGATCTCCTCTCTGCACTGTCTCTGCGTGGCAAAACAGGCGATGGCCCACATCTTGACCTCCACCCCGGTGTGGAACTGTTTCCCCCGCATGTCCCACACGCCCTGGCTGGGGGTCGCCACCGTACGGCTCTGAAACCACAGACACCGCAGGCGTGTCACACACACACAGCAATACTTGCACACACACACACACACACACAACATCCACACGACACTGCAGTAATGCCCCCCCCACACACACACACACACACACACACACACACACACACCATCCGCACACACCGCAGTCTTATCACATACATACCAATGCTAAACACATACATAAACACAAATGCTGACACAGACACACTCACACTCCAGGGATATCCCCCCCCAATATACAGACACACAAATACTCACCCACACAGACACCAGTCATATCTTTACACCCACACAAATGCTAACACAGACACACCACAAAATGATATCACATACATACTGACACACCAATACAGACACGACTGGAGACAGATGTGCCTATGCAGCATACTGCATCCTATCTCACACACTGATACCAACATTTGTTTACAACCAGAAAAACTTACTTCCTGAGGGGACACACACACACACACACACACACACACACACACACACACACACACACACACACACACACACACACACACACACACACACACACACACAATGTAGCATGGAGGCTCGGTTAACATTTGTATGCAAAACAAGTCACAAACAAAACATACTCAAAACAACAATATTATACAGCTTTAAGTTAACAAACAACTTGATTTGATCAGAACCCATTTTTTACTACAACATGCTAATATGATAAAGATAATATTGACTTGATAACAACAGACAAGCATACAGATAGATAGACAGAAAAACATCTGTAGGAACTGGGTAGGCAGTTAGTCAGAGTGACAGGTGTCAGTACCAGGAAGACGGACAGACACATGTAGGTACCAGGTAGTCAGCCAGGGAGGTAGACAGACAGGTGTAAGTACTAGGTAGACAGGCCGACACATGTCGGCACCAGATAGTCAGACAGAGAGGTGGACAGACATACAGGTTTAAGTCCCAGGTAGACAGACAGGTAGACAGACTGACAGGTGTAAGTACCAGGTAGACAGACAGACACATGTAGGTACCAGGTAGTCAGATAGACAGGTAAACGGTCTGACAGCTGTAAGTAACAGATAGACAGACAGACACATGTAGGTTCTAGGCAGTCAGGCAAACAGGTAGACAGACAGACAGGTGTAGGCACCAGGTAGACAGACAGACACATGTAGGTACCACGTAGTCAGATAGACAGGTAAACGGTCTGACAGCTGTAAGTACCAGATAGACAGACAGACACATGTAGGTTCCAGGCAGTAAGGCATACAGGTAGACAGGTAGACAGACAGACAGACAGGTGTAGGTACCAGGTAGTTTTCTGTGCTCACCCGACCTCCATACTGCAGCATGGGTGGGGGAAGCACGCGTCCCGTCACCTGGGACATCTCGTCCCGCACCTTGAACCTGAACTCCTGCACAAAGGGGTCCGCCTCGTAGTTTGCGCTGCGCACCTGAGGGGAGAACCAGGGGAGAACCAGGGGGCCAGGGCCTTTGGATGAGACACCTTGGTCTACACATCTGCTCATGGTTTATCATTAGTAGTGAGGGCATTCCTGTGAAATACTATACCCAATACTTTCCTGGTACCAGGTTTTACCAGCTTTTTATGTAGAGAAGAGGAGTCGTATGGCAAGAAGTTTAACACAAATTCTGTCAACATTTTTAACCAACCACCTTTCAGTGTGTCGTATCTTATAATTCCTTAAATGAGACATTATAGAGCAAATGGTGGGGGGCAAAGGAGAACAGAGAGAGAAAGAAAGAAAGAAAGAAAGAAAGAAAGAAAGAAAGAAAGAAAGAAAGAAAGAAAGAAAGAAAGAAAGAGTAAGACCCCACCCGTCCACTAGGGGGGGGGGTGGTCTCCACTACTCACCAGCCGGCTGATCTCTTCCTGTCGATCGGGGGCAGAGCGAGCCGTGGCCTTGATCATCGTCGAGGTCTGGTTATCAGTCAGCTTCTTGATGCAGCGCTGGCCTGCTACAATGTTACACACCTGAGGATACAACAACACACCTGTTACACCTGCTACAATGTTACACACCTGAGGACACAATAACACACCTGTAACACCTGCTACAATGTTACACACCTGAGGACACAACAACACACCTGTAACCCCTGCTACAATGTTAAACACCGGAGGACAGAACAACACACCTGTCACACCTGCTACTATGTTACACACAACAACACACCTTTAACACCAGCTACAATGTTAAACAACTGGAGACGCACCATTAATACCCAGTTATGAGCCTAACCCACAAACTAGTTATGAAGCTAGTTTAAACCCTTAGTTAACTTAAACCTTAGTACTGGAAGTAGTTAGTGGGGGTTGGGGGGAAAGGGTTGGATGGTACTCTTACCTCCAGGGGCAGGTAGGTGTGTTTCTGCTCCTGGCCCACCTGTAGACAGGGCAGGTGGGGGTACTTCAGCTGCAGGCTGTACTTGTCTTTGAAGTACTGCGCCACCGTGCGCTCCACCGTCTGGCCATTCTCTAGCTGCAGGGGGAAGCTAAGACAAGGGAGAGGCGTTAGCAGAATGGTCTGGGTTCAACTTCCATCTAGATAGACAGTGGGGTGTCTGGGTTTAACTCCCGTCTAGATAGACAGTGGGGTGTCTGGGTTTAACTCCCGTCTAGATTGACAGTGGGGTGTCTGGGTTTAACTCCCGTCTAGATTGACAGTGGGGTGTCGGGGTTTAACTCCCGTCTAGATTGACAGTGGGGTGTCTGGGTTTAACTCCCGTCTAGATTGACAGTGGGGTGTCTGGGTTTAACTCCCGTCTAGATTGACAGTGGGGTGTCAGGGTTTAACTCCCGTCTAGATTGACAGTGGGGTGTCTGGGTTTAACTCCCGTCTAGATTGACAGCAGGTGGGTCAGAGGGTAACTGCTTATTATGATGTGGAAGCGTAGGGAGAGTTCTCTGATATACTATTGCTATTTCAGCAGACTCTTTTTTCCAAAGCGACGTACGAGATCAGACACAGCTCGTAAAGCAGCAAGAGGGGATATGGCTAAACAATGCCTACAGGTAGATGGTGGACATCAGGGATTGAACCCAGGACCATTTAGCAGGGAGTCAACCACCCTAACCACTAAACTATCCTTTTTTACACGTTTCGTCCTTCTCAAACCGCTTTTCTCAGATGTCTTGAAATGGAAAATAAAAGCGAGACTGTCTCTTTAAATGATTACTCATAGTATTAGAATTTATTTCCTGGAAGCATGACACATTGCCAGATGAGAAGTACGGTGAGTGCAGCGTAGAGAGGTAAAAGAACCCTTACATCTAAACGTAGCCCTGATGAGATGCTAAGCAACAAGCTAACACATGACTCACTTTTGCTTATGGTGAATTGGTGTAAATGTGGTCGGTCTCTCGCTGCGCACACACACACACACACACACACACACACACACACAGACACAGACTCACGTCTGGTGGCTGGCTGGGCGGCGAGTGACGTTACACACACGGTACTTCCTCCTCATTGTCCCACAGTGGGTCACCTCTACCTTAAGACCTGGAGAGACAGAGAGACAGTCACCATTGCAGTACTAAAAAAACAAAAAATGCACATACAACCTGCACAAAACTCCACAATACAAATTCTGTATTTTTTTGGGAGATTACATTTAACATACATAGGAGATGGACTTGGAGACAGAGAAAGTGAACAGAGCGACGACAAAACACACGCCAACATATAGACAAATATACACACATACATCACAGACATATATACACAGTAATGACAAGTATACACAGACACACAGGTACGCAGCAGTGACCTTTGATCTCCTTGGTGAACTTGACCCGGTGGGAGTCTGTGAGAGGGCGGGGCTGCTCATCGATGTTGTGGATGTCCAGAACCTCACACATGAACCTGACCACCTGCTGGGCCTTGTAGAACGCCGTGGCAGACACTACACACATACAAAAACATAGATTAACACATTTCAATATTAATACTCCCAAAAATAGATGTTTTCATATCGTTAGAATGTATATAAAAATATATAAATAAATATGAAACTAACATGGTGTTCTTATAGAGAATAATAGGAATATAGATCTTCCATCTTGTTTATTTAATTGTTAGAGCGCATCTTCATAAAACATTCTCTTTGAGTGTTAAGGAATTTGGTATAGTGTAACAGCTAAAATTATTTATTTATATCTAGAAAAGACCTCTGAACGATTGTCTGATTGGATTTTATGTGAAGGTTGTAGCACCCTGTGTAACACGGCAAGTCGAGAAGTGACATCCTCTTTTGGTTTACCCCAATGCTTATAGTGCGTTTGCATATAGTTTGCATCATTGTTTAAACGTTGACCTGCTATTAACAGACACTCTTCATTTACTACTTTGGGCGAGAGATGAATACAAGAGAGATTTAGTGTGCGATAGGAGAGAGGACTGATAGAAAGAGTATGATGGATAGAGAGACAGAGATAGAGACTAATGGAGGGTGAGAAAGCGGGAGAGTCTTTCTTCGACATATACCGTCACACACACCCGTCTCCACGGTAATAGCTGGCCCCCATATAGCCAACGACCAACGTCCCACAACTCTAATATGACCTCTGTCTCTCTCTCTCTCTTCAGATTATGTATTTAATGATCAATGATGCCTTAATTGATCAGGTGGTGTATCTATTGAACAGGTGACCAGGCGATGTATTTGTTAATGAGGTATTTGTTGATCAGTGGACCTCACCATCGATGTTGAGCATCATCTTCCACATGGCGGGGCGGACAGACTGATGGAAGCCGAACCACACCTCTCTCCCCCCGCCCAGCGGGTGGTCATAACCTTCTGGAGGGGAGAAGAACGAACGGCCCACGGGGGTGTACCTGCGCGCACACACACACACACACACACACACACACACACACACACACACACACACACACACACACACACACACACACACACACACACACACACACACACACACACACACACACACACACACACACACACACACACACGGTTTTATCAACAGAAGGAACTTTTAGGACCAAACAAAGAGAAGTGACCTTAATACCCAGAACCCATCAGTCTCCTCTGGTGCTCATCTTGGTCACACCGGCATGGACCATGATACACAGAGTCCCTCACTGAGGAATAGAGAGCTGTGTGGTGTTGACAGGTCTTTGCTGGCGGATAAAGACACACTACAGGGGAGGAGGCAAGGTAGGCTTTGGAGTAACACTGGGTCTTTTTTTCTTTGAGATCAGAGACCTCACATTGGATTTATGATGGAAATTGATGCCATGGGTGAGGATAAAAGTTCTGGGCTAAGCAAGGCTTAAGATATTATTAGGAAAGGGTCAGCATCAAAGCAACATCACAAATACGTGTTCACAAGGAGCGTCTAAATATATCAGGCTTGGTGGCAATATCCCTTGGGTCCTTTTCAAAAAGTTTAACAGAGTTTATGGTTTTAGTACCAAGGCAGCAGTAACCAGGTAACCTAATGAGGTCACCTAACCAGGAAGTGGACAGGAAGGTAACAAGGAAGTAAACAGGAATCATACCCAGGAGGTAAAACACAGGAAGTAAACCGTTGGGTAAACAAGAAGTAATGACTAAATCAGGAAGTGAGCAAGAAGCAAACATCAGTCCGTAAAAGATTACAACTTACTTGATGGAGGGCAGGTGTCTGAGCACCACGTCGACGGCATGAACAGGGTTGGTGCTGATGGGCTTGTCCAGCTCCAGGGGGTCTGGGGTCCCGTGGCCCGACAGCACATCGTGCAATGTGTGCCAACTTACGTTGGAGACCAACTTAATGGACACCTTGAAGGGGCGGTCTTTCCCCCCTTCCCCTGGTAGAGTGACGTCCAGGTCCACCTGCAACGGGAGGAACGAGGTCACAGACGATGTAAGGAGTGTGGGAGTGTGGGAGTGATTGAACGTGAGAGTGATTGAGTGAGTGAGTCTCTCACCCCGGCTGCTGCTAGAGGTAGTGGGTTAGCCGTGTACAGGCTCCTCTTCCCATCGTAGACCGGCCTCCGGTCCCCGAAGATGGTCACCTTGAAGTGCTTCACCATAGAGTCGACCACCTCCCTGCACAGCAAAGGGACCGCTTCGTTAAAAGCTCTCATTTAGTCCTTAATCTGACGTGTTCTGTAGACTGTAATCTAGTATGCAATGCTATAAAATCTATTCTTCATCTCGTCTTCAGCAGATTCTGCATTCTTGTCTCCAATCTAGTCCGTCTTCTGTTTAGTAATGTAGTGAATAACCTAGTCAGTAATCTGTTTAGTAATCTAGTTTGAAATTTAATGTTCGATATACTGTAGTCTGTAAAATGGTATTTCATAACTTTTGTTATCTAGTATATAACCCAATCAGAAAACTGGTTACTAATCAAATATTTAATCTGGTCTTTAGCATAGTCTGTAACATAGTCTGGAATATAGTCTGTTAGCTAGTATCTGGTCTGTGATCTAGTCACTTAGCAGCAGCTATCTAAGCTCACCCATGTAGAAAAACACCATAACATTAGCCTCTACGCATCTCTGCGGTAGGTACTGGCTAGCGGTTGGCCATTTGAAATATATGCATCATTTTAGCCTGTATGTATGTGAGCGGTAGCGACAGGCTACCTGTTGACCCTGCGAGGACACTTCTCAGGTGTGATGTCCACCTGGTACAGGTAGACGTCCATCTGGGGGATGTCCACCTGGAAGCAGTTAGCCAGGAGCCTGATGGGCTTCCCTGCTGAGCCGAAGCCCGGGCGCCTGGGCACCTGGAACAGAGCCTGGGCCTCCACCGCTACCGTTGCTGGGGGGGTGGGGAAATAAGAGACAGAGATGGAGACAGAGAGAAGAGAGAGAGAGAGTGAGAAGATTGGATTCTAAGAAACCATTAATAATTGTTTAATTGTTTTGTTTTACTCTGCGGTACATCTCTAAATCCTGGAACTCCTCACTACTTCTTTTCTTTTACAATTAAATTGAAAAAGGGTATTTTAGATGGCACCTTTTAAAAAGGAAGTGACACACAACAACATTAACTTTCTAAATGTGTGAGGGGAAAACCACTTGCAGCCAACTGAATGTGTCACACCCCTCCAGGCCCCCTTCCCCAACAAAGGGACAGGTTCAAAGCAAGACACGCATGTGATTCACTACATGCGTGGGATGAGGGGGGTTTAGGGCCACGTGGAGGGGAATACAGCATAGAAAAATATGCCAGTAATAAAACCCCCGTTACTTGTTTCTCTCTCGCTTAGGGTAATATCTCTCACTAATGCTCTCTCTCTGTCTCTATCTGTAGTCTGTTTATCATAGTCGTTGCTGATGTTCTGAGAAATATATAAGATCGTTATAAATCGTTTCTTCAGCAACATCTGTCCAACGACATGAGACACTGGGAACAGCAACAGGTGTATGATGACATCACATCCTGTAATGTTAACGTTTTCGGAAGGGTGGGAAAGTGCAGAACAACAAACACAACAGACAGACTAAGGGGTTGTCGTGGCAACCACTGGCGGGAATCCCTGGGTTTCTGAATGGCAGACTCAACAGTGGTGTTCAAAGTGCTTCCTTATTCCTGATCCAACCCCTATAGTAAATAGAAATGTATTCCTATTATAACATGTTAAATGCTGACACACACAGCAACCATGCAGGAACACCCAGCGACACAAGGTTTCACTGGGACTCAACATGTTGCATGATGTAGCCAGTGGGTTGGTGAAATAAGTTCTTCCCTCATACAGCCTGAAAACAGCTAAGGGCTAGGGTTACCTGATCCAATCGGTCATAACCAACTTAAGCTACATGGACGAAACAGCACCCAACATCACTCTATATCCTGTCCATATCAATACATTTAATTATTGAAAAGGTTAAAATGTTTAAGCGCAGAGTAGCGATGACTAGCAAAGTTTCACTTTGATTGAGATTTCCATCACGTAACAAGGGAAGTAAATAAGTACTGTAGACCTACTTGTAAGAAAGCAAGTAGATGGTTGTAGGTAGCCTACTGACAACCACCAAACCTCCCTACTGACAACATAAACAGCCCGGTGGCTCCCTAGTAGCTGTCAAACACACGAGGAGACCTTACGGTCAACTTATAACAATTTGACATTATGTGCGATAGACAACATATTTGTAAGACTTGGTGAGTCCGTAGCAGGTAAAAACAAACCACAAAACCATAGATAGCTCTATAAATCCACAGAAGGTCTACATACAGGAGGACATGTGAACAAGTTGTAATCCGGACAAATAATAATGCAATTCATATTCAAGTTATTGTACTGAACGTCCACTCGACAACAGTTTACCTGTTGTTCCGGTGTCCATTCATGAGGTCAGTGCCCCGGTCTCTGCCGGGACCTAAGCGGTCTGAAGCTGGGAACTCGTCCTCCGTAAGGTCCGCTGTCTCCCACGGCGATGGGCCGTGTCCTGGCGGGGCGTCCTGGCCCTCCGACCACACTCGTGCTGACTGTCACACCGGGCTCTACTGCACTCCGTCACCGGGACTCCTATTTATCGGGCTCTATGGTGTCGCCGTGTCGGCATAGCCGTGTTTTAACGCTCAGTGAACACAAGCTACACTTTGTTAGCCATGTCTGCTAGCTCGGTAGCCAGGCGTTGGGGGTGGGGGGTGGGGAAAGTGACTAAAACCAAATTCTATAAGAAACAAATCAGACGACACTCGCCGTCAACAAACCGTAAGAACAGCGTCCTCACATTCCCCAGACAATCCTGGAACTTGACAGTGGTTACACAGACATGCTGGTACTCCAAAACCCGGGTTAGAAACCGGGTTATAGCGATATGTTAGGCTAGTAGGTGCCGAATAGTTTGAAGTTGTAGCGACAAAACCGCTCCTATCGCGATATGGGGAAGCTGTCACGACCCCAAGCTCATAGGGAAGCGGATTCCGATGACGCTGGAAGTCCTGAACGCGTCCAAAACATCCCGGATTGCACGGTCTAGGTTAAGATTCAGTCTAAATTCAGGTTGCGAGTTAAATCCCTCCTTGCTGAGTTATCGGTGGTTCCAGTCCAGCTGACATATCAACTCTCTGGACTCCAGCTGCTGTCTAAATATGGTCATATTTCCTCTTCTGACAGCGATGGGAAGAGGCGGGGCACTGGCGTCTGACGTCGTTCGTATCCACTCCTCCCACGTTAAATCGATATTAATCAATTCATTGTTTTGTAAATAATTATATATAATACGTTGGCATATAAGCATACAGTAATCTACTATTGTTGACCGACCATGATCAATTATTATTCGTCCTGTTGTCAAAAAAGATAAACAAATATTAACCTTTCAATCTAATGAACATATTTGCTTCATATCATTAACAATAATCATAAAAATATATTAACAAACTATAGTAACAAGTTCTAAATCAACAAGTTAATTAAAAACTCAATAAAACAAGGCAGGATTCATATAAAAATCACATTTTATTTTCTTTGAAAAATAACCATTCCCAACAGATATAGCCTCATAATATTATTATTACAGACACAGAGTGGCCAGGTAGGCTGCTGTGTGTTGGTGTCCGGGGAAGTGCTGCGATGAGATCTGTGGCGTCGTATTGCTATCCAGGGGTCAGGGGTCGAGGGGGGTAGAGAACCCCTGTATACAAGGTGCTTTGTGGCTTCAATACGTGGACAACCGCATCTGATTTGGGTTGTAGTAGGAGGAGGGGTAGGGCGAGGTGGGGCAACGCTGGGCCCAAATACATATCAGGTTCATATCTATTAATATGTACAAATCACCTCAGACACAATACCGGATCAGTAAAAGGGAGTATAAAGGCATTTCAACTACGCAAGTTCATAAACATGATTTCTTTTTTTTTTAAAAACGTCCAAACGTAACTGCTGCCGTGGTCCCCTTGAGCTCAGCGGGAATCAAACCGTCGGCCAGACAGGAGTTGAGATGGGGGCGGGCAGATAGACTCTCAACCTACACACGATCATAATACTATCGACATAACAATCATATTCATAAAAACAGGACGTAAACAAAAGGGAAGCCGTCATCGCCGTGACACGCTGAGGCAGAGCGACGGACAGCTGTGAGCCGGCTCAGGAGGAGGCTCAGGATACCAGCTTACGATACTTGGAGAGTGTCTCTCATGCAGGGGGGTCTTCAGGAGGGGCCCAGACCCTTGTAGCCGACCCCTATCTGTGTTGCTTGCATGCACACAGCGCACCAATGGGGCTGGTCTAGCACAGGCCTGGGGGGGGGGGGGGGGGGGGGGGGGAGTCGGCAGAGAGGCAGGGTAGGGGGAGGATCAGGAATATGAGAGAAAGTTTGGTGTTTTTGGGGGGGCAAAGGTGAGCACGCAAGGAGAGGAGGGGAAGACGAGAACAGACTTGTGTTAGCTTAAGTTTGTCCTCGCTTAGGTTTGTGTTCGCAAATCTGGTGTAAGTAGGCTTGCATTAACCAGGTTTGTGTTTGCCACCAAGTATCTCCTGGTAAGGTCTGTTTGGTGCGGTGTAAGCGTATAGGCCTACTGTTTGTGTGTGTGTGTGTTCTTGGATATTGTGTGGCACATGACAATGTGCAGAGAAGCGCCAACAAGGTGTCTGGCTAACATAGCGCTCCGCTGTGCAGCACTTAGTGGTCACTGAGCCGCTAACAGAAATATTAAGAGTTGCCATAGCTAGCCTGTTAGCTTGGTTCCTCCAGGGTTCGGACATGGAAGTATGAGGGCAGTGAGGTTTTTGAACAGACTAGATCAGACTGGATTACCCCTCCGTCATACAGAAACTACTGGTCCTCCAGTAAAACGATTAGATGAGTAAAAAGTGCCACGTTATCCCTAAGGGCTGCCCAGGTTCTGCTCCTGGCTAAGAGTATGTTAGGTGGCATCGTCTGGCTGGTTGAGAATGCTGGTTTAGGTGCGAGAACATCTCATACACTTGATGCTAAATGGTCCCTCTATTTAAATGCTAACTTCCTCCATGGGCTAAATCTCTACGGGACTAGGCCAACTGCCACACAACAGCATGTAGCCTTGATGCTATGATATGCTATATGATATGCTACAGCTTCTCTCCTTCTTTGCTTTATACATAGCACTGCACGCTAGCACCACATAGGCTAATACATAGGGCAGCTGGCTAGCACCACATATGCTAATATATAGTGTAGCAGGCTATCACTTCATTTGCTAATACCTAGAGTGGTAGGCTTGCATTGTATAGGCTAATACATAGTATTGCGGGCTAGCACCACATATGCTCATATATAGCGCTTCGCTCTAGCACCACATATTCTCATATATAGCACTTCACGCTAGCACCACATATTCTCATATATAGAGCATTGGGCTAGCACCCCATTTGCTAACAAACGCCGTTGTGCAGGGCTAGTGGCTTCTACATGCTAGTACTAAGTGCTAATGTACCATGACAGACTTTTCAAGGCATTTAAAACAATAATAATAATAATAATAATAATAATTTTACATAAAAACATGAGAAAAGGTGGCGATTGATTCAGGTGATAGGTAGGTATGTGTGTAGTGTGCTCCTGGGCGCTGCATGAGCTAGCCGCAGTAGCTAGCTAGCATCAGGTATCGCCATGGAAACTGTATAAACAGGTAGAGGTTCAGATCTCGATTCTGACCATCCCGTCCGTATTGCATCCTTACATACAGAGGAGTAAGCATACAATACTGTAACGTCAATAAAACAAAGTCTGAAATTATATCAAATAAAAAAGCAATAGTGCCAGAGAGTAACATTAAAAAATAACAATAAAAACAATGATATTCACAAGCGTTCTTCGATTCTGTAGTTTGTTCTGGTTTACATATGGCACCGCTAACCCTGGTGTAGCTAGCCACACCGTTGCTAGCCGCGATGTAGCTAGCCAAGGCTAACCGGGCTAACCATGGTGATGGAGGCCATTGTGGTGGTGGCGGCGGTGGTGGTTGTGGGGGAGGGGCATACTGGGGGCTGTATGCCCACTCTGAGAGTGATAAAGTGGGGTTTGGCATGGGCCAGGGTCAGGGTTAGCCTGGCTAACGCCAGACCTCATCTCAATGTACATTGAGATGAGGTATGGGAACCACACATTCATTTTCTCGTATTTGAGGCGTGGTTTACGATTGCCCGGAGCCGTTTATTGGGCGCTACGAATGTCTATCATATGAGTCTGTAGGTAGCTCATAGCCAATCAAAGCCTGTTGGTAGCAGGGCAAAGACATCCTTCTTGGTAATGAAAGAGTTCAACGCTGAAAGTTGTCCTTTTTTCAAAATAAACTTGCGTCCTAAACTACTTAGAACACTATCTAAGGCTGCATCGAAAGGTAACGCGTCTGCTGCCATTTTGGATCCGTAAACTACAAGCTTCGGTGTGTCGCATAGACGTTGTCATCGTCCCTCCCCGTTCTGTGATTGGTTCCCTATCTCAGGCGAAAATCGGATCCATGGAATCCAGGCTGCCTAGCAGCGCGAAATGAAATCGCGCGCAAGGCAGCATGGGTACACCCGGGCTAGGTCAGGGTGGGTGCTCAGGCGAAGTACATGGTCCTCAGGGTGTCATGGTGGATCTGGACCGCCTTGGCCAGCGCCTGAGGGTCCCGGCCGTTGCTCTGACCAGAGACATGGCTGCCCTCTCCACTACACAAACAAAACCACACACACAACACACTTGGCATCAGGCATTATGCACATTTAAATGTTATCATTGAGCAGACTGAGACAATCGTGTTTTCGAATATCATATGCAATGGAGTTTAATCAATATATTTGAATCACTTTTATAATCCAATCATAGTAATGTCCTCCATGAGAGGACCAATGAGGACGTTGGACCATCTCACCTGTCGTGCTCCTTGTCCACCAGGTGGTAGCGAGCGCGAAAGGCGACCAGACGTGCGTAGTAGGCCGGGGCGGGGATGGACACAGAGCGTGTGCAGCGGACGTATGTGTGGCACAGCTGGTAGGTGAGGATCTGCAGCTCGTCCGCCGTGAAGCGGTTGTCGTCCCACAGGACGTAGTAATGGGAGGGCCGACTGGTGCCCTGGAGAACACAACACAAAACAAAACAGACACACACACACACAGACACACACACAGTAGCATTATAGCTGTGTAGTATTTAGGGGTGAGGTTTTGCAGTTTTGTCACTGTGCAGTTGTTTAGCGGTGAGACTAATTAGCAGTGTAGTCGTGTTGCTATGTCGAAGGGTTTGTAGGGGAGTTATAATGCAGAGGTGTGGTAGTTTAGCTGTGTTCATAGCATAGTTCTTGTGTTGCGGTGCAGTCGAGCAGCAGTGTAGATGTGTAGGGGGCTGATATATAGTGGTGTTAATGTGTTGCAGTTTAGCTATGTCCCAGGGCAGCTGTGTCACGGTATAGCTGTGGAATAGTGTAGATGATCCTAGCGGTTTAGACACGTAGCAGTGCAGTTTTGTTGCACTGCAATTGTGCAGTGATGTAGCTTGAAGCCATGTAGTTCTTTAGCGGTGTAGTTTGGTCGTTGTTGCACTGTTGTAGATCCGTTGTTGTGTATTTATGAGGCCGTGTGTGTGTGTGTCAGTATGCTCACCTGAATTCCAGCGTGGCTGCACAGGTAGAAGTCGAACTCAAAGGGGTGTGTGATGCTGGTGTCCACGGTGGTTCCTGCTGGAATGTTCCCGCTCTTCCCAATCTGGCAACCACAAATCCCTCATTATACATAGCTGTACACAACTCGTCATCAACCCAACACATCACTGAATCCGAGAGGGACAGACAGTAAGATGCGTCAAGTGTACTCACTCGTTCCGACTTGTCTGCGCAGAAGAGGCGGGTGTGATGGCGTTTCTGGACCACTATGTAGGTGATGCCGGGCTGGTAGTCCTTCTCCAGCTTGATGCAGGCGTCCCGGATCGCCAGCAGCTCATAGTGTAAGATCTAGAGGAGAACAGAACTTAAGGTTAAGCAGCTGATCAGACTGACCTAACGGAACAACAATCAGACTAACCTAGTGATCAGATGAACCAACTGTTACAACAATCCTAATACTTACAATCAGATGAAGCTAGTGTAGCTACAACCACCATGTACTGTAACTACATTCAGTATGAATGGCAAGTCCAATCACAATGACGAGAACGCCAAGCTTTAAGCCCGTTCCAACGTTCACACATTATTTCTGCGGTACACTTGGTCATCCATAGTAACGTTCCCTTGGACTTAAAAAGTTCAAACTAAATGTTACGGTTTTGACCCATCAGTCTTGTCGTTTTCCACCTCCTTGGCCTCAAAGTGCGAAGCAATATAATCAATGTAGCCATGTGGTTGACGGTAACTACTAAATTTCTCTCAAAACAATAACCCAGAACAGAGTCTGGGGTGTAGCCGGACCTGGGGCAGCTGTCCCTCAGGAACCCCGTCCCGGTAGAAGATAATCCTGGTGGGCTTGAAGCGGGTCGACTTGTAGAACTGGATCAGGAGCTCTCGCACCATGAAGGACAGGTCCTCAATGATCTCCTGCCTGGGCCTCTGGACACGGACCGTAGCACAGTACCTGCTGGGGTGGGCGTCCATACTGCCTACCACCTGGGGAGAGGATGGAAGTAAATCTGTATCCCTCAGACTTGATACTCTACACTACTTATAGTATATATTTGTTTAAGTTTACTTGTTTGTTTGGGTACTTTTTTTTTCCATTACCATTAAAAAAATATGATTAATAAAAATCCCCCATGGATGAAATGAGAGAATATTAGTAAAATATCCAGAGAATACAGATGTGGGCTGTGGGCTGCAGGTTACTTTCCAACAATGTTCAGCCCCTGCCATCATGCATAATGCTGACAAGCTAAACCCTCTCTCCTTTTCTCTCTGAGGCCAAAACATGTCCCCCGTCTGAACCTCTCTCATACTCACAGTCTCCTGCCAACCCCACCGTAAATGTTATGAAGGCGGAGGCTGAGGTCTACAATGATGTAATATCCTGTTTGGGGTAGCAGGGGAATGAATGACTCAGCACCGAGTCACAAGTGTCTCCTCTATGTTCTCACCTCTCTCTCGTCCTCATCTCTCCTTTTATTTTCTCCCCCTCTCTCCTCGGCCTCTCATTATCTCCTCCCCTTCTCCTCTTTGCTCCTCCCCCTCCTCCAGTACTAGTTTGTTTATATTCAAACAAAACTCCTCGTGAAGCAGCCGCAATTGTGCTATGTTTAGGTCAAAAAACAGACTGCATCATAAATAGCATTTCGCTAGCCGAGCTACACATTCATAGTAGGCAGTTACCACCAAGAAGTAGAATAGAAACAGAAACAGTGAATGACATTGGGATTTGAACAGAAACAAGTTCCTTGCTTGAAAACCTAGCTCAATAAATGACTGAACTGTAAAACTAACAAGTCATGTTACTTGTCACGACAACAACGTAATTTGAGTACTATACTGTTAAATGAGCGGATTGTTAAATGATATTGTCCATCCCAGTCAGAGGCGAGCGACTTCAGATTTGAGTGTTCTGTATGCTCTAACTGGCTTTGAAACTGTGTGATGTGAACTAGCGTAGCCTGGCTGGCTGGTGGCCGTGAAGGGGCCGGGGGGTTGGGAGTGCCATAAAGCTACTAACAGCAGTCAAAAAGTAATAAAAGAAACTTACAGCAGTGATGGAGGGCTTCTTGCCGTCCCCAGCAGGGGGGTGGGTGACATCCGCTCCCAGGAAGATAACAGGCTGCTGGAACACCGCCGAGCTGAGGGGAGCAGAGAGGGAGAACTAAGATAGCCTGATCAGCCAGGAGGAGCATAGGCCTGGTCAGAGGGGTGTGTCTGCAGCTGAGGGGGCAGTGAGGAGGGGAGGGGCTACTGACCGTTGGTGAGGGACCAGGATGTTGTTGATTCCTCCCAGCTTCACGTTGATCTTGAGGCAGAGGTTGGACAGCGTCTGGGGAGACGTCTTCACCACGTTCTTCACCTGGACACACTGAGTGGCCATGCCCAGCAGGGTGTCTCCCACACGCTTCACCTCCGCTACACACAAACACACACTTCACGGTTACTATCACGGTCTAGAAAATACTATGCTACACTACATTGCATTACAAACACACTTTACTGCTCTTTAGAACTAACTTTACCACCAAAGAAAATATGCATACAAATACCCTCTCTGAAACAAAGGTCATCATTAACACTCTAGAACAAATTACCTATACCATTAAGTTCACATTATTCATATTGTTTAAAACATCCTGTACATATAACCACTTTTTAGTCAGCCAAGATTTAAAACTAGATTAGTTCAAAGAGGTTTCTCAGTGCAGACTAGGTACTTCCTAGAAAAGATAAGAAGCTTTCTAAGTTCGTTTGAGGAGGTGTCTGGGTCCATCTGGTATAGTTTCTGGTGGTTTATTGGTCTCTAGAGTGAGTATGAGGTGGTTTCTGACTGCAGACAGGGGTATTTGTAGACTGGATTAGAGGTTTTTGGGACTTTCTAGACTAGTATGATGTGGTTTCTGACCATAGACGGGGGTCTTCCCAGGCAGGATGACGATGATGAGCTGCAGGCCGGCGTAGGTGTTCTTCAGGTGTCTGAACATGGGCTCCACACTGTCTGCTCCCTGGGCGTATTTACAGAAGCACGGCTGGCCCTGGATGGGCATCCCAGCGTCCTTAGAGATCTTACGCAGCTGGTCCGTGAAGTTCCTAGGAAGGAAGCGGGATAGAGAGCGTAAGGTGAGAACCTGCATCGACCCACTACTACTTGATAGTATTAGCAATGTAGTGTCACCTCCTTCCAACCCCGCTCATCTCTCCTCCTTCCTCTCTTCCTCCTTCTCCTCTATCCATCTCTCCTCCTTCCTCTCTTCCTCCTTCTCCTCTATCCGTCTCTCCTCCCATTCCTCTCCTTTCTCTCTCGTCCTCCTCCTCTCTTACTCCCTCCTCTCTCCATATCTTCCCTCTCCATCTCCTTTATCATATTGTAAGGACCATCAGCATTCATAAAAACGTATCGGACGTCATCTCCACGTACTTGAGCACCTCCTCTCGGCACTGTTTCTGGGGGGCGAAGCAGGCAATGGCCCACACCTTGATCTCAATGCCGTTGTAGAACTGTTTCCCCCGCATGTCCCACACCCCCTGGTTAGGTGTGGCGATGGCCCGGTTCTGGTCCAAGAAGGAAAAAAAACCACAAGCTCTTAAGTTATAATCAGATCATGGTTGTGACTCGTTCGACCCAGTAGTGTCTATGAACATAGCTCTACGGTGTGTCACACAGCAGCTCCTCTCACCCGGCCTCCATACTGCAGGATGGGTGCAGGCAGCACCCTGCCTGTCACCTCGGCCATCTCATCCTTCACCTTGATCCCAAACTCCTGGATGTACGGGTCCAGGTTGAAGTTGGCGTTCTTCATCTGCAGGCGAACAGAGATCAAAGGTCAGTCTTTGTCATTTCTCTGTCTGGTAGTACAACCCCTGTCCACGACCTCTCATAGGAGGCAAGACCCCATCCGTCCAACCAGTGGTCTCCACTTCTCACCAGCCGGCTGATCTCTTCCTGTCGGTCGGGGGCAGAGCGAGCCGTGGCCTTGATCATCGTCGAGGTCTGGTTATCAGTCAGCTTCTTGATGCAGCGCTGGCCTGCTACAATGTTACACACCTGAGGATACAACAACACACCTGTTACACCTGCTACAATGTTACACACCTGAGGACACAACAACACAACTGTAACACCTGCTACAATGTTACACACCTGAGGACAGAACAACACACCTGTCACACCTGCTACTATGTTACACATCTGCAGACACACACCTTTAACACTCTGCCTATTACCTTGAACAGGTATAAGAGTTATTTAATGCAGGTGGGGAAGGGCATGGTGGGTTCTCTTACCTCCAGGGGCAGGTAGGTGTGTTTCTGCTCCTGGCCCACCTGGAGACAGGGCAGGTGGGGGTACTTCAGCTGCAGGTTGTACTTCTGTTTGAAGTACTGAGCCACCGTACACTCTACTGTCTGACCACTCTCTAGCTGCAGGGGAAACCTGGGATGGAGAAGGAGAATATGGAGTCTCACTTTTGGACTCACCTAGGCAACACACAGATATGTTCTACGCAAACACACACAGACACACAGACAGCGGGTGTTTGATTGAGTTGCCACCGCATTCTGGAATTGGATCTGTGATTGTGTGTTGCTTTTTGAATAACCTGTATTTTAGAACATCTGATATGTATTTGAATGGCGGTCATTTAATGAATCCCTCATTGTTCTTCATCATCATCATCAGCACAAACTAAACTAAAAGCAGGTAGGAGGTCCATTTTGCTGAGTCATGGGATCCAAGGGCTACTCACGTCTGGTGGCTGGCTGGGCGGCGCGTGACGTTACACACACGGTACTTCCTCTTCATCTGCCCACAGTGGGTCACCTCTACCTTCAGACCTGGATGCACGCACGCAAGCGAAAGGAGGAGAGCGGGACAGCATTGTACTTGAGACCGGACTCCATGAATAGTTCGGAATGAAACAAAACAATGAAACAACCAATGCCAACAAAATAGTGTTTTAGGATTACGGTATGTAGAGGGCAATGGGAGGAGGCTACACCAAACATTCTACACTCACGACAGCCCATAATGAGTCCCTCTTGAGATACCTAGAAGTCTGCATGTGTGTGAAATGGTCTAATACTAGTGAGGACGGTGGTATCTTTAGGTGTGAGATGGTCTGACACTAGTGAGGTCCGTGCTATGTACAGGTGTGAGCGATGGTCTGATAATAGTGAAGTCTGTGGTATCTGCAAGCGTGTGAGATGGTCATACACTAGTGAGGTCCTTGGTATGTGCAGGTGTGTGAGATGGTCATACACTAGTGAGGCCCTTGGTATCTGAAGGTGTGTGAGATTGTCATACACTAGTGAGGTCTGTGGTATGTTCATGTGTGTGAGATGGTCTGATACTAGTGAGGTCTGTGGTAGCTTAAGGTGTGAGATGGTCATGCACTAGTGAGGTCCTTGGTATGTGCAGGTGTGAGATGGTCGTTCACTAGTGAGGCCCTTGGTGGATGCAGGTGTGCGAGATGGTCGAGGGTTGTCCCTGAAGTTCTTACCACTGCTCAGGAGCCCACCTTTAATCTCCTTGGTGAAGCGGACTCTCTGAGAGTCGGTCAGAGTCTTGGGCTGCTCGTCGATGTTGCGGATGTCCAGGACTTCGCACATGAACTCAATGACCGGCTGGGCTTTGTAGAAGGCGGTGGCAGACACTAGAGGGCGGCAGTAAACAGAGATGACTCATTTACTGATTGCCTAATACAACTAATAGGAAGCACTTTAATCCAAAGAGACTTTCAGTGAATTCAGATACATATTAAGCAGGCAGAGGTCATACAATTTTCTTTCTCAAGGATGCCTGCAGGTTGAGCACCCAAACCTTTTCGCTCCTATAGTCATGTGATTTCAAAGAGAAATAGAAATAGAAGAGATAGAAAATAATCAAAGTATGATCTATCATTTGAGTTGTGGCAAAGGCTGGTTGGCTATATGTTGAGTTTCCTTTGAGGGGAGTTAGGACATCATCACATCACGGTGCGTGATGGTGAGAAGCATACGACCTCAGCATACGACCGCGGTGTGTTTTGAAATATGAGTCCGATATGGTATAAAAAGTGCCTCATGCTTTCCGCCTCATCTGGGCTGTGACGGGTCAGTGACCAGTCAGTGACATCACTTCCAGCGCAGCGGTGACTCACCATCGATGTTGAGCATCATCTTCCACATGGCGGGGCGGACGGACTGGTGAAAGCCGAACCACACCTCCCTGCCCCCCCCCAGCGGGTGGTAGTACCCCTCTGGAGGGGAGAAAAAGGAACGGCCCACCGGGGTGTACCTAGAGGAGGAGAGGAGGAGGAGGGAGGTATGAGGTCAGAGACGACTTAAATTCTCCAGTCGAGGATGATTCAGTCTGACTCAGATGAAAACCACAAATCCCCTCATGATCCAGAGGGCATCGATGCCCTTTTTGGGCTGGGCCTCATGGTTGAATACCCTTATTTTACATTGCTCTGGATCAGAGCTGCAGCTAGATGAATGTAATGTAATGCATAATCAATAAAGTCTTTGTGCATCCATTCATCAATTTATCTATTGGTTTATGGGTTCATCAATCCATCTATCCCTCAACACATCCATCGATCCAACAACAGGGTAAAGTTTACTTACCAGATCGGAACATATTGAATTCGACAACCCTGATGGCAAAGTTAATATTTTGAACAAAGCCTGTAGTTTCCCATGTATGATAAAGTAGTATTTAGTTGAAACACTCTCTTTCTCTAAAGTACATACAACCTAAGGTAGATGTAGCTAGTGCTAGGTGTAGCGGCTAAGGCTGCCGTGCTATGGTGTGGTGGTGGCTAAGGTGTAGCAGCTGAGGCTGGCAGCTAAGGTGTAGGCGTAGCTACCTCATAGAGGCAAGGTGGCGCATGGCTACGTCCAGAGCCTGGACTGAGTCGAGGGGAACCTGCATTCGCCCGCTGACCAGCGTCTCCTGCAGGAGACGCCAGGACACCTTGGCTAGCCAGCGGATTGACACCTTGAAGATCCGGTCCTTTCCCTCGCCTGGGATGGTCACCTCAAAGTCCACCTGCGGGAAGGGAACTGGCGTTAATGTGGTCTACCACCTGGTGTGACTGTGGTCTGAGTTACAGACTACTACCTGGTGTGACTGTGGTCTGAGTTACAGACTACTACCTGGTGTTACTGTGGTCTGAGTTACAGACTACTACCTGGTGTAACTGTGGTCTGAGTTACAGCCTACTACCTGGTGTTACTGTGGTCTGAGTTACAGACTACTACCTGGTGTGACTGTGGTCTGAGTTACAGACTACTACCTGGTATTACTGTGGTCTCAGTTACAGCCTACTACCTGGTGTTACTGTGGTCTGAGTTACAGCCTACTACCTGGTGTTACTGTGGTCTGAGTTACAGACTACTACCTGGTGTGACTGTGGTCTGAGTTACAGACTACTACCTGGTGTTACTGTGGTCTGAGTTACAGACTACTACCTGGTGTAACTGTGGTCTGAGTTACAGCCTACTACCTGGTGTTACTGTGGTCTGAGTTACAGACTACTACCTGGTGTTACTGTGGTCTGAGTTACAGACTACTACCTGGTGTTACTGTGGTCTGAGTTACAGACTACTACCTGGTGTTACTGTGGTCTGAGTTACAGCCTACTACCTGGTGTTACTGTGGTCTGAGTTACAGACTACTACCTGGTGTAACTATGGTCTGAGTTACAGCCTACTACCTGGTGTTACTGTGGTCTGAGTTACAGACTACTACCTGGTGTTACTGTGGTCTGAGTTACAGACTACTACCTGGTGTTACTGTGGTCTGAGTTACAAACTACTACCTGGTGTTACTGTGGTCTGAGTTACAGACTACTACCTGGTGTGACTGTGGTCTGAGCTACAGACTACTACCTGGTGTTACTGTGGTCTGAGTTACAGACTACTACCTGGTGTGACTGTGGTCTGAGCTACAGACTACTACCTGGTGTTACTGTGATCTATAGACTACTACCTGGTGTTACCGTGAGCTACAGTAACACTGACACTCCACTGGTAATGAAGAGAAATCTGAAATTTCTTGGTCAGTGTAGGATACGCAATGACTTTCCACACACTTCTACGGTTAGTAAATATTAAATAATAATAATACGTTTGTTCACATGGCGATGTGTGGTTAAGCTTGTTAGGTAGAAACACTCGTCATCACACGTAACCATGGCAATGCACCATTTTTTATGACATGACGTTAATCACTGTACCTTCTCGCTCCCTATAGGGAGTGCAAGCACGGTATAGATGTTCTTCTTCCCGTCGTACACCGGCTTCCTGTCACCAAACAGCTGTGGCTTGAAGTGTTGGACCATGTACTCAACCACCTCTCTGGAACACACACACACACACACACACAGTTAACCCAACCACCTCTCTGGAATACACACTCACACGTATATAGGTAACAAAACCACCTCTCTGAAACACATACACACACACAGTTAACAGAACCACCTCTCTGGAATACACACTCACACGTATATAGGTAACAAAACCACCTCTCTGGAACACACACACACACACACAGTTAACACAACCACCTCTCTGGAATACACACTCACACGTATATAGGTAACAAAACCACCTCTCTGGAACACACACACACACACAGTTAACACAACCACCTCTCTGGAATACACACTCACACGTATATAGGTAACAAAACCACCTCTCTGGAACACACACACACACACAGTTAACACAACCCCCTCTCTGGAATAGACACACGCACGCGCGCACACACACACACACGCGCGCACACGCACACGCACACACGCACACGCACACACCTCCCAATAGGGGGGGCTAGAGTTAACATGGACCACCGACCCCACAAGCTCCCATGGTCTTAGTGATACGTGACACCCTATCAGTGAGCTCCCAGGGAGGTGGTGGGGGGCTGGAGGATATTGATCAAGCGCCTTGCATCTGGTCCAAGCAATATTTCATGGTCATGGAGAAAGGGGCAGAAGCAAAGAGAGGAGAAAGAAGAGGAGGAGGAGGAGGAGGAGGAGGAGGAGGAGGAGGAGGAGGGGTGCTGGTCTGAAAAGAGAAGGTTATGAGACCTTGACCTGGGGCAACCTTCTCACAACCTTTGTCTCCAACCATTCAGACCCACAGGGTGCTCCACCACAACACAAAAGCCCTCAAAGAGTAACTGTGCACGCTCCAAGAAACCGAACCTTTACTAATGTTCTCCAAGAGCTATCCTCTCCAAGAAGCAGAACCTTTACTAATGTTCTCCAAGAGCTATCCTCTCCAAGAGCTGAAGCCTTTACTAATGTTCTCCAAGAGCAATCCTCTCCAAGGGCTGAAGCCTTTATTAATGTTCTCCAAGAGCTATCCTCTCCAAGAAGCAGAATCGTTACTAATGTTCTCCAAGAGCTATCCTCTCCAAGAGCTGAAGCCTTTACTAATGTTATCCAAGAGCTATCCTCTCCAAGGGCCGAAGCCTTTACTAATGTTCTCCAAGAGCTGAAGCCTTTACTAATGTTCTCCAAGAGCTGAAGCCTTTACTAATGTTCTCCAACAGCTATCCACTCCAAGAGCTGAAGCCTTTACTAATGTTCTCCAAAAGCTATCCTCTCCAAGAGCTGAACCTTTATGTTCTCCAAGAGTTATCCTCTCCAAGAGCAAACATTTATGTGCTCCAAGAGTTATCCTCTCCAAGAGCTGAAATATTTACTAATGTTATCCAAGAATTTTCCTCTCCAAGAGCTGAACCTTTACTAATGTTCTCCAAGAGTTAATCTCTCCAAGAATTAGAACCTTTACTAATGTCTGATGTCCTTTACTGTCTTGTAACCGAAAGGTTGCTAGTTCGGTCCCCAGCTCCTTCTCGCTAGTTGAGTGGCTTGCTCAGGGACACATCGTGTTGATGTGTCCCTGAGCAAGACACTTAACCCTAACTGCTCCTGACGAGCTGGCTGTCGCCTTGCATGGTTGACTCTGCCGTCGGTGTGTCAATGTCTGCATTAACCGATGTAAGTCGCTTTGGATAAAAGCGTCTGCTAAATGCCCTAATTGTAATTGTAATTGTAACCTTTAAATGTTCTTCGAGAGTTATTCTCTCCAAGACCTGAAGCCTTTACTAATGTTCTTCAAGATTTATTCTCTCCAAGAGCTGAAACCTTTATGAGGTACTGAGGTGTGTGTTGGTATGGGAAGATCTCTCACCTGTTGACCCTGCGGGGGCACTTGTCCGGCTTGATGTCAACCTCGTAGTGGAAGACGTCCATCTTGGGGATCTCCACCTCAAAGTAGTTGGCCAGCAGCTTGATGGGCTTCCCCACCGTCCCCATACCTGGTCTCCGCGGTGCCTGGAACACCTGCTGCAGGGGAGGGGGGAAGGCCCCCATGGGGGGCACTGGAGGGAAAGGGGACAGGTGGTGAGAGGCATGGACCAAACCAGGTGGAACAAGGAAGAGAGAGAGGTTTCATTATAGAGAGAGAAGAAAATAGACAAGAAGAGAAAGAGGGAAGTGGAGGGAAAGGCAAAGAGAGCGACAGACAGACAGAGAGACAGACAGACAGACAGACAGACAGACAGACAGACAGACAGATGTAGAGAGAAAAAGAAACGGGCGGCAATAGATTAAGAGTGATGGAGACAGATAGGAAGACAGAGACAGTGAGAGAGAGCGAGCGAGAGGGACAGAAAGGGACAGAGTGAGAGAGAGAGAAGGAACAATGAGACGAAGGGGGGCCGTGGTGTTCGAAAGGCGGGAAGCAGAAGATAAAAGAATATTTAACACTGATTTGCAACCAGCAGCACAACAAAGAATTACACCAGATACTTGTTAAGCGACTACCACCCTCCGGACAGTGAGGGTGTTCTATAACATAGACACCAGGGTTAGCATGAAGGTTAGCCTACAGCCATGGAGGGCATGCTAGCCGTACAGGGTGCTAAGTCAGCCAGGTGGTTACCTACAGGGGCTAAGCATAACCAAGGGCAATGTGACTAAAAATGTTTATCTTCACCTACAAAGCTTAAATGTAAACCATGCATGCGTGTTATGTTGATTGCTTCTGATCAATAACGTTCAGGCCAGAAATAGAAATACTTCTAGATTATGATCAATTATAATTAAATATAGGTGTGATATTAGTTCAAAGGTTTGATGTGGATGAAGGCGGACTGATTGGGCTAGAGTTAGCCTAGGAGGGCAGGAAGCGCTATAATAGCACCCCCACTAGCAAGGAGCTACTGCTGATGGTAATCCCACGGTTTGGGTCGTAGCAGAACAGGGGCCCGAGAAGCTCCCGGTGACTCCTAGCCGAGGGGCCCCGAGTCTTAACCTTTCAGGTCCCAGAGAACGGCCCTCTCCCTCCCAACAAAGACCCCAGCTGCCCCACACACACACACACACACACACACAAACACACGGACACACACACGGGCCCCTCCACATTCCCAGCCTCACCATGGCAACACCACGGCAACAAGTATTGTCATGGAGATCAGGAGACCTCGGAGTATATATCTGTGTGTGTGTGTGTGTGTGTGTGTGTGTGTTTGGGGGGGGGGGGGGGGGTCGGTGGTGGTTTAGTGCATCACCAAACCACAACTTCTAATTTTAAACCACAGTGATAGACGGTGTGAGATGTGCGTGACAGGACAGTCTGGATAAACACGGACCCTGCTAACCCAGCTTGTTCGCCTGGAGTCCACACACACACACACACACACAAAGTCATGGTCACTAACATGCACAGCCTACGTGCACGCCCTGACAGCAGAGTGCCAGGGAAGGCAGATGGTGAGAGAGGCGTGGCAGGACTCACACATCTCTACAGACAATAGCTGTCACACACACACACACACACACACACACACCTCCAACCAACTGCTAAAACATGGGGGGGGGGCGGGGGGGGCTAGTCTCATGGTTTATGGGTGTTTGACTCTGAGCTGAAAGGTTCTGGGTTCGATCCCCGATGTCCGCAGTCCAACCTGTAGGCCCCCTAACCCCTACGGCTCCTTAATGTGTACCTAATTTCACTGCCAGTCTCTTTGGATGACAGCATCCCTGCTGGATGACTAACAGGTAAGTGAGTAAGACAGAGAGATGCAGGGGGGAATGCCTGTCAAGGGGCTCTGATGTGTCAATCTTACCCAGGAGGTAGAGGGGGAGCTACAGGTGAGTCTGCTGCTCCTGATTATTGATCTAAAATGAATCCCTGGTGATCGTTGCAAGTGTGAACCACTGGGCAGAAGCCTACATAATGTTTCTCTGGAGTTAAGTCACCACCTCTCAATGCTAATTGACAATCATCGCAAAAGACTCACAATATAATGTAACAATGTACCTAAGCGTTCTGTCAAAAATGTTCACATTTATTTTTGCATCTACTACTCCTACTTTCTTTTGTGTATGTTTTTTTAGAAAAAAAATATTCTTTTTTATCATTTTTTAAGTTTTTATCTGTCCGTTCTCTCTGCCACACCCATTTTTCCCATCGCTTTGTTTATCCCATGGATAAAAAAAGTAGTCATATAAAATCTTATTTAGCATAATTTGGTTGCTGTGACTATACAGGATTCTGGGAGTTTTATTTTAGTAGAATTGTCTTATCGATTTTGTGATGACTAAGCACAGGGATGATATACAAGTTATAATATTCATATTCAATATTAATGTATTTTTATATATTTGATCATCTTATCAGTAAGATGCCAACAAGAGACCACACAGATTGTTGTGGACCAGCAAGTTGGTGTGGACACACGTAGTGATCTGGACCAGAGTATTGTTCTGGATAAGAGTATTGTTGTGGACCAGTGTGTTTTGTTCTGGACCTATTAAGTCTGTTAGCTAAACCCAATCCTAACTTGGTCTTCACACAAGGACCTGAGAGGCGTGGAGATGAGAGACCCCTAGGGCCCTTCCCCCCCAGACCTTGAAATAAAAAAACTCCCATGAAGACACTCTTTGGGGGGCGCCACATTCAGACATGGGCTTATATTAAAAGTGAATCAGCATCTCTTACAAGCACTATTCAGGCTTGTAAGAGATGCGCACACACACACACACACACACACAGACACACGCACACACACACACACACACACACACACCTTTGGCCTGCTCTGAAACACAATCTGTTGACTATCCACAACAAAGTTTGGCTATTGAACTTCAGACCCGGAAAACTTTATTTACACCTGGTATGCATAATTGTATCATAAAATGTATGAATTGACGTGTATCTTATAAAAATGAACAGGCCTTCTGCATATGGTAGTAGTTGTAACAATGTGCTGGGTAATGGTAATAGTGACCTGAATGTAATTATGACACCTCCAGTCTCTAAAAGTTCCGTTCTCCACTGGAGTTCAATTTCTGCTTTAAATGCGAAAAAAATATTTAATTTATCCATCACTTTAGATCGCAGGCCAGTGCTGGAGTTCAAATCACCGTCTCAGTGTTGGTAGTTCGCGCCTCTGACATCCCTGGGGCCTCCATAATAGAATAGTGTGAGGGGGGTCTGGTGCCCAGGGAGAGAGGAGACCCGCCAGCTGCTGGCTCAGCCCAATGAGACTCCAAGGCGGGCTTCACCTCTGGGGATGTACCGCCATCCTCTCCGGAGGTTCCCAGGACCCCCTGACCCACGACCCCGCCGGTGGACATTGTCAACTAACCCAGAGAACAATCGATGGCTATAAATCCAAGGTATCTCTCTATTAAACCAGGATGGGGTCTGCTTAGTGCGAGATAAGTGCTGGGAATTATCCATCGCGGTTCGATTGCTCAAACGGACGGGTTTCCTTCAGAATATCCTCCCTGGTCCGAAGGGCCAAGGAGCTCGAGTGGTCACTTCCAGTATCCACCAGAGTGTAAAAGCTTACACAAACAGAAGGGGCAGATGATCATAGGACATATAAAGGGGTTATAAATGGACCTACCAGCGCCAGACGTTCCTGGCTCCATCCCATCCACTTAGCTGCGAGGATACAGGCCGACTAGTCCAAGTTCTGCGGCCACCGCGCCGGCCGCTTCAGGCTGGCAGCGGATCGGACTTCCAGCCCCCTCCAGGCAGCGTGCAGCTGAACGCCCGCCCGCTGTCCAACACACCCCCAGACCCCGCAGCAAAAACTCTGGCTAACGGCGGATAAAACCTGGAGGTTGACCCAGGATCCAAAGGGGCCAGTAACAGTACGTTTCCGAGCCTGGTGGTGGTGTTCAAATAGATCCTGTGGGCGGTTATCAGTTCCGCGGAGAACGCAGTGGCGGAGTGTCGGTGAAGCTGCAGTCCCTATGCGGTGTGTTGTCCTCCTGCTGGCCGCTCAGACAGGACTCTCCAGCCGAACAAAAAAGGCCCCCAGACCCCCACGCTTCTTCTCCGCCTCCCAAAGATTCAAAAGCCCAGTTCGGTTATCAGTCTCCACCCAGAGGTAGACTGCGGATACGACACCACAGATTGAACAATTTATCAAGTCTTCAACTTGAGGCCAAATACGATGTGTTATTATTTCATTTCTTACCTACATTTCCAATTTTCTAAGTTTTTATTTTCTAGAGCCAAATGATTGTAACATAAACAATTTAACCCCGGGATCATTAAAGATATTCTAGATGGAAATGTAGCTTATGGTAATATGCTAGTAGAATATTAGAATTTAAGTTTTTCTAACAGCATTGAATAGTGCGCAGAATTAAATCATATACTAAGATACATTGTATTTTCAAGTTGAATGATGGCGAGAACGTTATTTACAGTTCGGAACATGGTTATTACGGTAACGTGGCCGCACCAAAACAACCTATCCCCATGACACGGACATCTGCGGAAACGTTCACCGGAAGTCGTCCCCGCACATATGCCAGCGTCACTGCCTCGCATGAGGAAGAGGACGTCAGCGTAAAAGCTGTGAGTTGGAAGATATGAAATGGGTTTAAAGTATTAGCGATATAATTGTGTTTTAAAGTATTGGAGATATTTCAATAGCAGTAAACGAATGGGTTGCAGCAGCGTTTTGCTGTATGTATCGGAGCATTGCTTGGAGACGTTGTGTAGGTTGGTGTGTTTTTTATGCAATGATTTGTCTAAGTGTCTTGTGATCATACATTAACAATTGACAAGTGCACGACTGCAGGGTTTGAATGAAAATTACCAATGTTTTGCTTCAGTTCTTGAAATCAGCCTCTGTTTTTGAATGTATAGCTTTTACTTTATGTGGATTTACTATGTATTTATTTTGACATGGGAGGACCATAGACATTCAGCACAGTCAATGTGCTCTGGTCAATGGCTGTATTCTCTTACCTTTGGTGGATATCTTTCACAGCGTTTAATGGTTGAAGATGTCGTGGATAAGAGAAGGAGAATTAAACCTTATTGAGCGTCTCTCGGCAAACGTCCTCAAGGTAAGAAGACATTCTTTATGTAATACTATCCTAACCATACAGAATCACACGGATCCAGTTGGCTATTCTTGAGCAGTCAGTTGTACCCTGTACTTTACTACTCCTGGTTTTAATATTAGTAATGTTCTGGTCACTTTTCTACGTTTGTACTATAATGTTGTACGTTCTTGTGTATGTGACCCTGTGCTAGCTGCCTTTTTGGCGAGGACAACCTTTTAAAGGAGATTTTAAATCCCAACTTCTTACCTGGAAAATGTAAATTTGAATACAAAAATACCCTTTTAATAATTTCTCTACTTTAAGCAATTATATGTTTCATAGTCTGACAACACCAGCTTGTCATGGTGCAGACCAGTATTGGCGTCAGACAAAAAAAAACGTTGAAGTTGACCCTCCTGTCCGCCCCCCCCCCCCCCAGGCCGGTCCTGTTCCCAAACATGTTGCCTTCATCATGGATGGAAACCGACGCTTTGCTCGCAAGAAACACGTTGATAGGCAGGAGGGACACTCCCAGGGATTCAACAAACTAGCAGAGGTGAAGGAGACACTCTCCAACCCCTACCCATCTCTGTACTGACTGTCTCACCCCTACTCCTGTCTCTGTACTGACTGTCTCCCCCCTACTCCTGTCTCTGTACTGACTGTCTCACCCCTACTCCTGTCTCTGTACTGACTGTCTCCCCCCTACTCCTGTCTCTGTACTGACTGTCTCCCCCCTACTCCTGTCTCTGTACTGACTGTCTCCCCCCTACTCCTGTCTCTGTACTGACTGTCTCACCCCTACTCCTGTCTCTGTACTGACTGTCTCACCCCTACTCCTGTCTCTGTACTGACTGTCTCACCCCTACTCCTGTCTCTGTACTGACTGTCTCACCCCTACTCCTGTCTCTGTACTGACTGTCTCCCCCCTACTCCTGTCTCTGTACTGACTGTCTCCCCCCTACTCCTGTCTCTGTACTGACTGTCTCACCCCTACTCCTGTCTGTGTACTGACTGTCTCACCCCTACTCCTGTCTCTGTACTGACTGTCTCACCCCTACTCCTGTCTCTGTACTGACTGTCTCCCCCCTACTCCTGTCTCTGTACTGACTGTCTCACCTCTACTCCTGTCTCTGTACTGACTGTCTCACCCCTACTCCTGTCTGTGTACTGACTGTCTCCCCCCTACTCCTGTCTCTGTACTGACTGTCTCACCCCTACTCCTGTCTCTGTACTGACTGTCTCACCCCTACTCCTGTCTCTGTACTGACTGTCTCACCCCTACTCCTGTCTCTGTACTGACTGTCTCACCCCTACTCCTGTCTCTGTACTGACTGTCTCACCCCTACTCCTGTCTCTTTACTGACTGTCTCACCCCTACTCCTGTCTCTGTACTGACTGTCTCACCCCTACTCCTGTCTCTGTACTGACTGTCTCACCCCTACTCCTGTCTCTGTACTGACTGTCTCACCCCTACTCCTGTCTCTGTACTGACTGTCTCACCCCTACTCCTGTCTCTGTACTGACTGTCTCACCCCTACTCCTGTCTCTGTACTGACTGTCTCACCCCTACTCCTGTCTCTGTACTGACTGTCTCCCCCCTACTCCTGTCTCTGTACTGACTGTCTCACCCCTACTCCTGTCTCTGTACTGACTGTCTCACCCCTACTCCTGTCTCTGTACTGACTGTCTCCCCCCTACTCCTGTCTCTGTACTGACTGTCTCACCCCTACTCCTGTCTCTGTACTGACTGTCTCACCCCTACTCCTGTCTCTGTACTGACTGTCTCACCCCTACTCCTGTCTCTGTACTGACTGTCTCCCCCCTACTCCTGTCTCTGTACTGACTGTCTCACCCCTACTCCTGTCTGTGTACTGACTGTCTCCCCCCTACTCCTGTCTCTGTACTGACTGTCTCACCCCTACTCCTGTCTCTGTACTGACTGTCTCACCCCTACTCCTGTCTCTGTACTGACTGTCTCACCCCTACTCCTGTCTCTGTACTGACTGTCTCACCCCTACTCCTGTCTCTGTACTGACTGTCTCCCCCCTACTCCTGTCTCTGTACTGACTGTCTCACTCCTACTCCTGTCTCTGTACTGACTGTCTCACCCCTACTCCTGTCTCTGTATTGACTGTCTCACCCCTACTCCTGTCTCTGTACTGACTGTCTCACCCCTACTCCTGTCTCTGTACTGACTGTCTCACCCCTACTCCTGTCTTTGTTCCGGTGCAGACGCTGCGCTGGTGCCTCCAGCTGGACATCCCGGAGGTGACTGTTTATGCCTTCAGCATTGAGAACTTCAACCGCTCGCGCGAGGAGGTGGACGGATTGATGGAGCTCGCCAAACTCAAGTTCCTCAGACTGCTTGATGAGCGGTCAGTACTTCACAAACACACACACACACACACACACACACACACACACAGTCTTCGAAATGTCAAAATGTAACATGACGTGAACGTCCCCTTCTCTAGACCTCCCATGACTCATCTGTTCCTTGAACCAGAAGAGGAATTGTGTTGGAACCAAGTATATACCGTGTATTACTAAATACACAAAAGGACACTCTGATATAAGAGGAAACAAGAAATTAGCTGTTTTGTGTCTTTCAGTTGTGGTTTTCATGGCAATGTCACGCTTGGCTCACATGAGGACAGGGATGTCTTTCAGATGTTATATTATCAATTATATTATTCCTTCAGTATATTAACTTTATTGGTGTAGCCCTTAATCACAATTCCAAATGAATTCCGAGACCCATATTATACGACTATGTTCCTACAAATGTTCCTAATTTAAAGCCCTCTGGGACCAAAAAATCCCCAAAGCCAGAGGGCCAAAACATTGAGAAGCAACACAGAAGAAGGATCCTTCCTTCAAGGACATTTAGGAGCAGAAAATACATAATGATGGCATGGAATTCTTATCAATTAGTTTTAGACAATGTTGCCCTGTGTTTGGGGAGCTTTAAGGTCAATAAACCCTCTCAAGATGACCAACCCTTCTCTTGCACCCAGTATGAGTATTGTTTGCATTAAAATTAACATTGCATATTGTGTATTTAGGTATCTTTTCTGTATGTCCTTTTTTTTATTCAGTTAAATAATTTTCCGTCTTCAATAATTAAGTAATATCTTATAGTCAGCAGTTTAAGATATAATGGTACTTTATTAATCCCAGACGGAAAATATGGGTGCCGCAGCAGAAAATAACGGACAGTAGTTGAATAAGAAGACGTAACAATTGAGAATTGAATTTGGGAATCTTCCTGTTTTGTGTGTGTGTGTGTGTGTGACTGTAGGGATAAGCTGGAGAAACACGGTGTGTGTATCCGTGTCCTCGGTGACCTCACCCTACTGCCCCTCGACCTCCAGCAGCTCATTGCTAAGGCCGTGGTCGCAACCAGAGAACACAACCGGTACGTAAAGGGCCGATTATGGTCCCACCTTCACGCAATTCAAGGAGGTTACGGACCCCTTGCGTCCTTGTGGACCCTCCTTGCGTCCAACACAAGGGCCTGACGAGCGCCTCCCAAAAATTGGAACATTCCGTCGAGGCGACGCAGCAGCAAGGGCTGTGATTGGTCTGCTTACTAATACCCGACGCAGAACCATAAAGGTTCAGGACTGCGTCGAAGCGTCGGCGTGGTCATTACGTGAACGTGGGACCATAATCAGCCCTTTAGTCCTAGCATAGTATGTTAATGCTCACAAACATGCACAACAGGTATGCTAATCCTAATTTAGCATGTTAACGGTCAAGACCGACTACAACCGCTGCACTAGTCCTGGCTAAGCACGCTTACTACCAAACACAGCTTGTACACTAGTCCTTAGCTTGGCTCTCTAACCGCTAACACACCCTTCCAAAGAGAACTACACAATTTGTAGTTTAGCACGCTAACTACTATACACAACATATCTCAGAGGGGCTGAGGATCAAACTAGCAGCCTTTCACCCGCTACCAGACACAACCAAACTTTTAGTACTAAAAGTAGCTACAGACATACACTATCTTATTAACAGTCAAATACAATGAGTAAATAAGTGAATCTTGTTGAAATAAAATTTAGTTAATATAAAGAAGTGTTTATGATCTCATGTCGTAGATTAATGTTTTTTGTTTTTCAGATGTTTTCTGAACGTGTGTTTTGCCTACACTTCGAGACATGAGATGGCCAACGCGGTGAGAGAGATGGCATGGGGGGTGGAGCAAGGGCTCATCAAAGCCAGGTAAACTAAAATGATACCGCATTCAAGACCACAAACACAACTTTGCATGACAGTAGGGAAACCGTTCCCAACTCACATGCACCACTCTCACAACCATTCCGAGACCATTTCGGAGCTTGTTATTTCCAAGTTCAATGCTGTCTTGAAGACCATATGATACTACAACTCGCACTAGAACTAAAATGGTGGACTACCCCTTTCATGCATATTCAAACAAGCATTCAGACATACACGCAAACACACACCTTTTCCCTTATTGCGGACCATAAACCAGAGATGAAAGAATGAAAGAATGCCTACGGGAATCACACCAGAACCTTCCTGACTGGAACTAGCTGGCTGGAATGTCATTATGTACACATATATGCTGTAAATAAAGGAAATGTGATGGACCTTTTAATGATCATGTGAATACATTAGGTCTGAACCAGCTCAACTAATAGAGCGAGGCATAACACTGTCAGGGGTAGTGTTTTGATTCGCACTGGGACAGCTAAACATTAAGGGCGCACCCACACTAGGCCATCTGTACCATGCCAAAGTCCGTTTCACACCTGTACCGTGCTCAAGTACGATTGCCCCCCCCCTGTGCACCGGCCTGTGCTCACACTAGGCAATCTCAACTGGGCCTGAGTACGGTTGCCTCTTGTACAGACGTCATCACATCATAATACGTCGCCACCAAGCGTCCGCTGCTTTGTAGAACAACACAGAGAACACAATTGACACTTTACTGACTTTGTTGCTTATTTGGAGCCGTTCTACTCAGATACAGCCCTCTCTCACTGAGTGTTTGTACACTGCCAAATATGCCGTTTTATGCACGCCTTTTTTTATTGTTAAATTTTTTATTTTTATATTTTGTCTCTGTGGAGACAAAATATATCGCTGCGTAGTCTCCACAGAGACAACGCAGCGATATGATCATGAGCAGTTATAACTGGAGAGAAAGTTAAATCCGCGAGCTGATGATGATGTGAGAGAAGGTGATGCAGTCGTATTAAAAACAAAGACGTTGAAAGATGGTGCGATCTACGAGAGAGACGCAGAGGGACTGTCCTTACGAGGCTTTTGTCGGGATAAAAAACAAGTGGTCAGCAAAATAAAGAATATGTTGGCGTTTTTGCACTTGTAAATAGTTGATCGCGTTTGTAGTCTACACTCAGACGTGAACTTATTCTTGCATGCTGGTGTCTTCAATCATAAAAATGTATAAACATTCGCAAGTACACAAATTATTCTAAAGAGGTCTAGACTCCGTGCGCAGCCCCGCCTTCTCCAGTGAACCAAGAAAGCCTGCGCCGGGACGAACGGGGGATTTTTGATCAAAAACTCGACTTCACTTCGCACCAACGTGAACCCACTCGTGAACCGCTTGCCGTCATGTTTATTGTTCAATGGGAAAGAAAGGTCGCAGGGACTATACGTCATCCAGCTCAGGTTGCGTAGCCGTGGGTGTGCGCGTGTCGGCTCATTAGCATCTGTACTGTGGCCTGAGCACACCTCTCCGAAGTGTGCTCAGGCCACGGATTTGAACTGTACTTGAGTACGGTTGGCGTGCTCACACTAGCCAAACGATCTAGACTTGAGCATGGTACAGGTGTGAAACGGACTTGGGCACGGTACAGATGGCCTAGTGTAGAGATGGGCGATATGGCCTAAAATCCATATTGCGATATACATTGCAGCCTCTTGCGATAACTATATATATCACGATATAAAATCATAAAATAACCGTTTCAGAACAGGTTACATAGACCCTAAGGAAAGCCAAACTGCTAAATGTATTTAAAAAAAAGAGAAATATAGTATGTCATTTCGAGAACATTTATTGTGAAACACTGTCATCATACAACATAATGTTGCAGATAAATAAAATTAGTATTGGGTTTCTTTCCTTTAGTGCAAACCATTCTAAAAGGCACTACACTTAGTTTAAGTCCTTGGTTCTTAAATGCCACCCAAGATGCAGAGAACAGGAAAAACGGGTGTCTTTCTAGATAAGGAACAGACACTGTACTGACAATTAGGGATGGGCATGATTAATTGATGATCGATCATTGATTGTTAAGATTTTTGTCGATTACGTGATATTTTTAACCATCAAAAGGAGGTTGACCCAGCCGGAGAGGTGGTCTCGGAGACGTTGCTCAATATGGAGCAAAGAGGAGACGGAACGTCTTTTGGATATTTGGGTCCGATATCCAAAAGACATTCCGTCTCCTCTTTGCTCCATGTTGAGCCACCACCCGACGGTCCGACAAAAGCAAGTAAAAAGTATGCTGGAAAACATAACTTAAAAATGCCGATGCATTTAACACATTCCAAGTCAGGATGAGGGAGAAGGAGTTGGACAAGTCCGCAGATCAATGTTTATCACGCTGGATATCCATGATTGTTTACTTTCACCGGTGCTTCCCCACCCCCCCCTTTTTCTTTAACGCTTTACAACGCCCCAGACCTTTTTGTCCAATGATTTAACCCATTCAGACCGGATCACGCATCTGTGCGTGTTTACCTTTAAGACCGGATTGCGCATCAATGCGTGTTTACCATTGCGGCGCAACATTGTATCTAGTAGATACAATATTGCTCCGCGCAGCTGGTACAAATGGGTTAACGTTCTTTACACACATGCAGGTTTGTTGACGAATTCTGGCACTGTTGCGAAAATTGCAATGTGAAAAGGAATTGCACCAAACCAAAAATTAAACATTGTATTTTGCGTCATCAACATGCATTATCGCGATAGAGCGATAGAATTAAAATCTCTATCGTAGGCCTAGTGTGAGTGCGCCCTAACTCTGCCAGGGTTTGGGATTCAACATCCACTGGTAGATCAAAGTGTTAACCACGCCAGGGTTAAGAGTTTTGGTCCCTTTCTAGTTCAACTTGTAGAACAAGACATTAACACTGCCAGGTTTGGGGCTTTGATTCGCACTGTGGTCCCACCATGCTAAGAACACACTGATGGAATTGTAAGATGCTTTGGCGTATAATTATATGTTCATGTACATGTGATCAGCATGATGCTCTTTCCCTCATGTCCCCCACTCTATGAATGAAGTTTTATTTGATCACCGTGACGGCTAACTCTTCTTCTCCCTGTGCGGTGTAGTGACGTGTCCGAGGCCCTGCTCAGTGAGTGTCTGTACAGCAGTAACTCCCCAAACCCCGACCTCCTCATCCGAACCTCCGGGGAGGTGCGCCTCAGTGACTTTCTCCTCTGGCAGGTACGGACCGGAAGCTAGGGGGTTGCATTTCCTGTCCATGTTGCTGTGGATGTTTTCTGACATGTTCCTTAGGGTTCGACGGGAGAGTCGATCTGAGAATCAATCTGAGTCTTTTTCTATCTTGCCTCAGTGCTGGAAGACTTAATAACACATCAACATATCAGATTTAGTAAAACATAAACATTTAACAATAAAAATATATTTTGAGAAATGTTAATTGTTTTAGCAGCATACCATCAAGTATTTGTTTAAGATAATACATATATGAATAAATTAAATAGGATATTAATAATTCATATTGAAGTCTGCTCAGTCTTCTGAACATGACCAGATCATAGTTCTATGAGATACTGCTTATAAAAATGCACACCCTTGGTTCTTAAATCGTCAATGTGTTGTCTTGGCCAGAAACAGAAAGAGCTGTGTAGAGCCACAAAATGTATTATTCACTACCTATTTATTTAATGCTTTATGTCAACACTGGCTCTGATCTGATGTTGAACTTTATTCAGTAGGTTGAGAGAGCTGTTGACTTAAGTAAGGGATAAACCACGACGGGTTGTCCCCCTTTATTTGAAAATAATGTCACCACCACCAAAGATAATTTACAATAACGGGACACCTCAGAGTGTTTTTTTCTGCTAATAAAACAGTTACCAACATTATTCATTTTTTATCTACTTGATTACCTGAATTTTTTTAGATTACCTTGTAATATTATTTTTTTTGCATTGTCAAGAAACCATCAAGTCGTCGTTATGTTTGACTGTATTTTTGTATTTGTAAAAACATTTGTAGAAAATGTATTTGAAAATGGTATCACAGCATTGTTAAAACGCTTGATCCCGATTGGTCATTAACGTTCCAAGGATGTGCATTATTTGTCCGTATCGGGTCTTCTCTGCCCTTTAACAGTTCCAAATCAGTCAACATTGAAAACAAGGGTCAAATAATAAGAAAATCTAAAATCTATCAACCAGATAAATCTGCAGAACATCAGGATTAAGTATTTAACAATGCTGTGATATAATCTGATTTATATTATCTAACGATCTAACGGCGTGACCAACTGGTTGGGTCTCTTACCAACAGTAAGCTTGTTTTAGCAAGTAGCCTGTTAGAGCAGTTATTTCCCATATTTTCTTCCCTTAACTCCTCTGTTACAGCTAGTATTACATATACAAGTGTGCGTGTGATTTATTATAACTGTGTGCGTGTGTGTATCTCACCAGACGTCCCACTCCTGCTTGGTGTTCCAGTCGGTCCTCTGGCCCGAGTATTCCTTCTGGAACCTCTGTGATGCTGTCATCCAGTACCAGTGTAACCATGCCTCCATCATGGTAACACAACTACACCCTAACACCACCCTACCCGCCATCATATCATCCTATACACAACTACAACCTACTACACCACATCAACACCGAGAACCAGTGTAACCACGCCTCCCATCACGGTACCAAGACTACACCCTAACACCACTCTACCTACTACTAAATTATCCTGAACACTACCACACCATCGTCCAGTACCAGTGTAACCACGCCTCCGTCACGGTACCACGACTACACCCTAACACCACCCTACCCACTACCACATTATCCTGAACACTACTTCCCCCTACCACACCATCGTCCAGTACCAGTGTAACCACGCCTCCGTCACGGTGACACAACTACACCCTGGGCTCTACATCGTGTTCCTCTGTGGGTTTTGCAGAAAGCCCGCGAGCTCCACCAGGACGAGCAGCGCCGGCAGCAGCTGGAGGGGGACCACGCCTGCGTCGCCGAACTCCTGCATCACCATGGAAACGGCAAGCCAGCCGACGGCCCTCGGAGACAGGAAGCGGTCGTGGAGTACGGCTTGCGGCGGGAGGCGAGGGTGAAGGACTTCCTGGAAGCGCTGCGGAACAAGAGAGACTCTTTTCTCACCCAGCTCGCCAGTCAAGCCACCGTAGCATAGGGTAGCACGGTGCTTACCACCCCCCCGCCCTCCACTTCCTCTTCCACTCTGTGCTGCCATGGCAACCGGAAGAGAGGTCTGACAGTCAGACAGTCTGGGCCGAAGTTGATTTTTTTTTTATCTGTGATTTCTACGAGGACGGAAGGAGGGCAATTTGACCCCTATGGGGCTCTAAGAGGGGTATTTATGTTTGTAGATAAAATGTTTCAATGTCCAAAACTGGTCAAGGTGTAGCTCATAAATCTGTTGTGTTCGACACGTGGGACAGAGCAGAAAGATATAAATGTTTGGATTACGTTACTAAGGCCACCAGCCATAAGAATGAGCTTGGTCTGAAAGCACAACGTGCCATTCTTTATGCTGTTGTGTTGACAGTTTACAGAACTATATTTTGACCAACTTTAATGATAGTGATGCTAATGTTGTGATTATATGTATATTAATGTTAGTAAAAAGCGGCCTGATTCATGTTATGTTTTCTGAAGTCCTTGCAACAGTACTTTTGTTTTTCAATAATTTGAGGGGTTTATTGTAATTAGATCGTGGAAGAACATGAAGGAAGTTTGGTTTTAAAACTAAAAACTATCAAATGTGGGTTTGCTCCACTCATGAAGCATTTTTTTGTATGTTGTAGCATAGTTCTATAATGACCATAGAATTATCTTACAACAAAATCAAGTCCTAACCTTGTATAACAACCATTAGTAAGTATAGTATATAAGTAAATATTCTAAAACTATTCTTGAAGAGTTACATTCTGAGAAGGAACAAACAAATGACGGAATGACTCCCTGACTTCACCCTGCGAGTCTTTGGAGAGTTTGGGGGGACTTTTGGGAACGCTGTCTCTTTAAAGAATGGGCGGTGCCCGAAACCACGTGATATATTTACATCCAATGAGTGACTTCAAAATACTGAACCAGTTGGAACCGGTTGCGTTCTTATATTCCGATGTATAAACTATTAAATCGTCGCGTCGAATTTACACTCGCCACCGTACACTCCTAACGTATAGTGGTCAAATATCCCGGGACGACGCAGTCTTACACTTAATTTGTATTTTACTCACTGAATCTGCCCACCAACAAAACCAACCATGCCCAAAAGAAAGGTAAGATAAAAACATTTTCGATAAATTCCGTTGTTTTGTTTACAGGGGTTTAGGGTTAGGTTGCAGACCAGAGAAGAGCTGACATGGCGGTCAAACAGTGGAGATCCTTATTAGGCATCGAACACACGGTCTAAATCCAAGTCATAGTAGCATTTTATCTGCACACTATAGCCGTATAATTAATTTTCTTAAAATCCAAGTTCCCGATGTTCTTATTCGCACGATGCAAAATATTGGCGCTCTATTTGGTTGCATTGACAGCGCCTTAGGTCGTCATATGATGAGCCTGCCCGCGCAATAATAATATAAGTCGGCCGACGTTATTTCCTCGATGGTTTAAAAAATACCACATTCTAAATCGACATATTTCGATGTTTTATTCACAATGTAATACTTGACTTCGGCAACTTAGAAGAAGCGCTTCCTTTAAACTTGGTAGATATGGGGGGAGGGTCGACTGACCTTAATAGTTGTATTTACAATCGGCGGGGGGTGGGGAAGCGGTAAACGTATGCGATATTTACCACGGACTTTGGATAACGCGTGGTGACATATTATATTTTCATAATCAAAAGGGCGCGCAGGAAAAATGTGCAGTAAAACTTTGTTTTCGGTCAATCACAGCTTAAGTTTGCTACGACGGGGCGAGACTTCGTGGTGCCGTAGTTACGTTATAAACACGCTATAACACTGACACGTTATTATCGCAAACGGGGCAGGGACGGTCTCTTGGAGCTTATTTTGACTCTCAATTTTAAAACATCTCACGTTTTTATAGGTGTGTTCTTTCCCGGTCGAATACAAGCTCGGTATAGTTAAATCATGTATAGCTGGTCCATGCCTTTAGTCGGGCTCTGTAATGTTATCTCGCGAGCAGCTGTCGGCTACAGCACAACAAAGAGTGTCCGCGCGCCAAAGCGATGTCATGGTGACGGCGCGAGGTATGTTTGAATTCGAATATGCGCGGGAAGCCCTTTGTGAGGCTCGAGACAACAGACTTGTCCTCGCTGTGCACTTTACGCGCCTTAATAATTCTCTATATTACTTAGTTTTACATAGTTATTTTAACTTTATTCCACTGAACTTTTATGTTAATCTTCATCAAAATAGTTTTGTAACAAATGGTTTCATGGTTATGCTGTAAAACAACAATGTTGTCGTTATTAAGCTCTAGTTTGTTTGTAACTGTTACCCACTGAAGTTATTCAGACCTTTCCCGATAGATTGAAAAATATCAGTTTGATTTCTTGTGTATCTAATATTTTTTAATTTGTATCTTTTTCAGAATGACGCCAAAACTGCCGCTGCGGTATGTAGTTATTTGCATTGTGATTTAATTTGCATTGTGATGTTGAATAATACTATTACAAACATCAAAATAAGAAACTGTGTAGCGATTGTATTATGCAGAATTACAGAATTGTTCTAATAAGATATTGTTTCCCTCTACAGCCAGCCCGGCGGTCTTCGCGTTTGGCAGATGTAAGACAGACTTTTCCTGTTCATTATTTAATTTTAATTTCTTATTAAAGTATGCAATGTTTGTGTTATGTAGTGAATGTGTATTTCTGTAGTAAAACTTACATCTGTTATGTGGTTTTCCTTTCTAGAAGCCAGACTCAGCCAACCCAGCCGCTAAAGTAGCCAAGAAGGCTGCACCAAAAGTAAGAATTGATTGATTGACTGATTACATACCTATTTTGTTATGTCACGGTTTGATACTGTCACGAAATACATATTCTGTTATCACTGATGCCGTTATTAAAGACATATCGACTTATAATACATACATATCACAATATTATCAGTTATTTAATGCTATATTTAATCATTATACACTAACATAAACATACTGATATTAAATACGTAATCACAAATTGTTGCTGTAATATTGTTGCTCACGGTCTGTTTATTAGTATAAATAAAGATGTCTGTATGCTATTGGTGTTAATTGAGTGACTTGTTTTATAGAAGGTAGCCAAGGGAAAGAAGGCCGCCCCAGCTGAGAACGGAGACGCCAAGACCGAGGTGTGTACATCCACATGGATACACATGTACAAACCAATGTTTAAGGGTGGTAGAAGACTAAATGAGTACGATTGGTGTGTGTTGTATCACAGGACTATCAATGACCAACACCGGAGGGTTGTATTATAGGACTTTGTTTTACTGAGGATGCAATAACAGCTGATTACAGGACTTTATTATGACAATGCAGTGAGGGGTGTAGTATATGACTTTATTAATGACGACCACCAGAGGGGTGCATTTACGCGAATGAGGATGATGAGTGTATCCCAGGACAGTATTCTGGGTATAGGATAGAGGACAGAGGAGGGCTGAGTGTCTGGGGACCGTAGGCAGCCCTAACTGTGGTTTATCTCATTTACAGGCACCAAAGGTGGAGGCAGCAGGAGACGCCAAATAAGCCGGCGGTTGAAGTTTTCCTCCATGTGTGTACTTGGTGACTGTACAGATTCAAGTATTTTTTACCAAGTTTTATATTAAAAATGTTTTATCTTTAGGGCTGTCTTTAGGGCACTTGATGTTGAGGGTTTGAGGGGGTGGGGCGGGGGGTTCTCATGTTCATATCCAATTTATTTTTTATTTTGAATGTCATTTTTAAAGGATGCCGTCCAGACAACTATCAACTTGTCTAATCTTGTTTTTTTTAACTGCTGATTAATACAGATATTTTCCTACATTGTGGATTTTTTAATCTTTAATTTTAATCCCAAACATTATCTCAAGGCAGCTAAAGCGAGTTACTAAAGTGTTGGCGGGGGGACAGGAAGTGGTGGCATTCTCCCATCGACTAAAGAACCAGGATTAGCATAGCGATCGTCTAGCGTACACTGTATGTTGGCTCGCCCACACCGGGGGAAACGCCGGTCCGTAAGAAAGACGTCGTATTTGGTCAACAGTTTAAAAAACAACCTCTCCAGCACCGTGACCTGATGTGAAGTTTATCATTTGACCGAACGTTGACTGAAGCTTTTTAAATTATGTTGTGTAGCTTGTATGAAAAACCTTTTTCTGACTCGTGGATCTAAATGTTCTTGAATAAATTGTTCCAAATTCACTTGAGGGTTTTTTTGAAGAAATAGGTCGATGTTCGAACCGTGTACAGTAAGGTCGTAGCCGTGAATGTGAAGTTAATTCGGGTCCGTCCGGTGGTATTTGTTCTGTGCTTTCTTTATGTCTGGTAGCATCATTGAGCAACTTATTTAATTATTTCCTAAATCACCTGATTCTTACTCAATAAAACTTAAACCAATAAGATTGCGGTGCAGTGCTTGACTACTCTTGGCCAGCAGAGTTAGTTATGAAAAATTTCTTATGTGGTAATTCACTTGATTCACTAAATTATTGGTAAGTGATCTGAAAGACTGAACGCATAACATTTTATTTGTCCTGTGCTTGATGCTGTTGCATCACAATACCCTAGAGTTGTGAGACCATCCTGATGTCACAAGGTGAAGAGAAATTTATTTTTAGGGCATGCTGCCAGCAAAACAGTTGATTTTAACATTTGAGTCAGTACATATGATTAAGTACAGGTATCAAATTACCACATTCAGTGAGACTGGCTGAACAAGATTCTTACAGGGAAATGTTTGCATTGTGGGTAGTGAATACACAGGTACCAAAGGTGAGTTGGAGTGACCATTGTGGAGAGCTAAGGATTGGCTGGAGAGGCCAAGTTAAACTTCGATAAACTAATGGAGTAAGTGGCCATGTATGCAAGCAAGGCTGCAACACAGCTAAAGAAGTCAGTTGATTGGCATGGCCTGAGTACCAGACTGGATTAAGTGGGAATGCAAATGTAAACCATCTTAACATATCAGAGTAAGGGATCTATCTTTAGGTCCAAGGAGAATGTAAACGGCTCCTTTTAGATTGACTAGTAATTGTATAAACAAGGTTAATGTAATGTTTATAATTGTATATAAGCGTTAGAATTACTATTTCCACAGCACAGGTTCACATTCGGTTTCTCTGTAAAAGGCCAATGTGAATATCAGGATGGTCTACAGTAGCTAGGATCTTCCCGACTGGGTAAAATAAAGTACTATATATTATTCCAAAATTAAAAAATCCAAAGTACAGATCACAAAAGCAGACGCTAAGGGAAATTGTTTAGTAGTTGATTCAACTAGGGTACATTTTTAACATTCACAATAAGTTTGACACTGAATCCAGCATGGCCCATCTGGTACTTGGGTCACTGCCCACGTTGACTACCCCGAGTAAAAAGCAATCAGGTTGTGGCAGAAAATTATTTTAGTAATAATATCAGAAATGATATAGTGACTTAGTAGTTGATAAATATATGGCTCCCTTCCTCTCTTAAATGGAAAGGTTTGGATGCTAACGTAACACCTGCAGCCAGGAAAGTTGAAGCAACCATGCCTTATAGCCCCCAACCCAGCCATGGTCAACCCTTTCACTCTTTTAGTGTGTATAATTACTGAGTTGCCTTGCTGTTTACTTTCCAAATAACTTTCTTTACAGCAAATGTATTTTTGTGATTGTGCAGTGCAACTATTTTAGATACAATTGAATATTTAAAATGAAAGAGGCCTATTATTCATTAACCCTGCACATAAGTATTTAATCGTAGGCCTACTAAATAATTAGCGCAAAGGCTTATATTCTTAGTTTTTTCTATTGATTTATCTCCACTAGATGTCGCTGTCTATCCAGCAGACTAAAAAGATTAAGTGACCTTTTCTCGATAATCATTATTTTCTTCCAGAAAGTCATGCCATGGCACGGTACAACAACTTTGAAATGACCTGGGAGACAAGGCAAGGAGTACCAATTATGCCTATAAAAAAAGAAACGTCAAACTAGACATCCCATTTAACACCTGGTTCAAAATCTGTGGGTAATAGGACCCATTGCCTTCTATGGTTGTGGGGTCTGGGGTCCACCAAGATTTTATAAAATTCGAAAAACATCTAAATTAAACTCTCCATGCAGAATTCTGCAAATCTATCCACATAGTCCAATGGATAACATCAAATAATGCATGCAGAGCAGAAATGGGATGATATCCAATCATTATTCCAATCCAGGAGAGAGCGCTGAAATTGTACAACCACCTGAAGGAAAGTGACAGCAACAGGCTCTACAACAAGGTCCTCACCAACATGGTGACAACCAGAAGTAGTCCACTTAGCCTTCTGGTCCTGGGACTCTGTCCAACACACAACAACCACCCCATCAGGCAAATTATGAGGGGGGGGGGGGGGGGGGGGGGGGGGGGGGAATACCATATTGGACATGAATAGACTCAGTAAACACAACCTGGCCACATACAGATCTGGCTCCCCAGAGAAGACAGACTGTGTGTGCCCACTGTACACATAACCAACTGGAAACTGAGCTGCACTTTCTAACTTCCTGCCAGTCATACCAAATTAACATCAAGAATACACACTTCCCTTGGATTACACAGACATGCATGAACATTGAAAACACACCACATGCAAACCAACTGCCATGTTTCTTAGGCTTTTTTGAATTTTCATTTTTGAGAGGGAGAGAGCGACAAAGATAGGAATAGTGTGTGCGCTTGCGCGTGTTGTATTTGTTTGTGTATGTTTGTGATGTAAAGAAAGGGAGACACGTTGTATTGGTTTCCAGATGACTTGGTCAGGTGAGTAATTATGACTGAAACGACTCCCCCCCACCCCCCACCCCCGTCCACACACACTCATACACACACAACTGGTCATGAATACGCTACCTACACACCCAATACCAAATGAACAAACCAACTACCCAATATAGGCCTACCAGCGAAAACATCTGCTAGGATGCCGACTTGCACGGTGTTATTAAATGGCATTGAGATAAGCAACGCATGGATGAAGGTGAACCCACCATGGTGCATGTCTTTTGTGTGCCGCCTCTATGTGCGGCTACACGTGACCACGTGGCCACGCCCACATCCATACGTTGCTTCCAAGTGTGTTTAAAGCGTGGACATCATGTTCCAGGCCATCACAAATCAACTAGCTCTCAGAAAGGTAAGTACAAACTTCTGCATTGACTAGGGCTTCACTTGTAGATTGTACAAGGGGGTGAGGGCATGTGTGGTTTTGATTTATTGGCTTGCAGCGCTTTGTGTGTCGAAATGGCCATGTAACCAGGGGGAAACCTCATCAACAGCTGGTGATCTCCAAGGGTCATCTGAATGTTTAGCTTGAGTTTTTCTCCAGAGGTTGCACTTTTTTAAAAAAACGTTGTAAAGTCCTGCTTTCGGGGAAGAGAGTTGAACACTAATTGGGGTTTGGGGTTTCCCATTGTTGTAGCGCGTATTAGAGAGAAGTATTTTTGGTCAAGCCCACCAGCTGCAACTTGTGGCCATGAATAAGGGGTTAAGTATTTAATTGTCCTGAAAATAGTTAGTTAACATATCAGTAATCTTTTGTAAATTATGCTCAGTTGAGAGAATGGGCGGAATAAAGGAATAAAGAACTATTCGGAATAAAGAACAGCCACCTATGGCTGTATAACGATCTTAAGAATTAGTTATTTTATTAAATTATTTTAATACATTAACGTTTTTCCTTACTTAAACTACACACAACCTGTCGGTTTAATATAATTATATATTTTTCGTAGCTGGGCTCGGGCCCTTTTATTTGTTTCTACCCCCCCCCCCCCCCCCCCCCCCCCTCTTGAATTAGAATTTGTGTAAATTGGATACTGTAAATTTGGATACTGTATAGAAACTGCGCCCTCATCGCCTCCTGCTTACTGCCAACACAAAAATGATCTTGTTTGAGGTAAAAAAAAAAATATATCAATGATCAGCTTTTCTGTATTGGCTAGCACTCGACATTATTTCAAAATAAAATCCACAATCCTTCAAATAGTTTAAGTTGATAGTACATCTTGTTCTTGTCCACTATATTGAGGCTACGAGCCAATGTGTCCATGCGCCCCCTGCGGCCAGCTATGGAGGTGTATTATACGTTTGGATTAATTGAGAGTATTGAACGCTTATGTCAATTCATTGTTTACCACTGGTATGTTGACCCTGGGCCTCTGTTAGAAGGCCATCTCTTTAGGAAGGTTTTGGCTGTCTTTTTGCGATGGTTGCTATGAGGCTGTCATGGAGCGCTGGTCTTTAGATTGACTTGGCTCCCTGCTCAACATTCAGAGGGTTCTATGCCACGCGCCAGCATAGACCTGGCTGCCTGTGTCAATCTCACTGGTTCTCTCAAGCTCCTTCTCTCGTTCTGTCGCTCTTTCTTTCACTCAATCTCAATTCTCTCTATGTGCAATTATGATGGTCTGTCAATCTTTCTTATATTTCTTTGCAGTTCTTTCATATTTTCTCAACTCCTCGCTTTCGCTTTTCTCTCTCAACCTTTTCACGCTCTTTTTCTCTACTCGCTCTCTCTCTTTATACCTCATGCTGAGCCGTGCGGCTGAGCCGGTTTAACGACGAGTGTTTGTAAAAGGGTTAGAGAATGCAAGGGAATAGCAGAGTGTTCTTATTGGCTGCTGGATTGTAATCATCGTGTAGCCGTTGAAACTGCCAGTATCAGCGGGTTTCTTGGTTCTCTCTGGGCGGCCACGGAGTAACTTTATTAGTAAGCTATATGTATCTAAGGTGCGCGCAGACAGTCGGACGTCCTTCCTTCTGTCTGTCTACGAGATGAGGGGACACGATGATCAGAACCCCAGGAGCCAATACGATCACTCCGCTATTCCCCTCCTTTCCCTTTTTACAAACGGATTCCTAGACCGGCCGAGCCGCGCAGCTCGGCAGGAGATGGGAGAGAAAAGGAAGCGAGTAAAGACATAGAGCGTGAAAAAGGCTGAAAGAAAAGGGACGGCAAGGAGTTTAGAAAATATGAAACTGCTGAGAGATGAAAAAAAGCTTGACACGCAAACAGAAGTCAAATACGATTCAGTGACAGGAAGGAGAGAGAAACTGAGTGGGATTGAGGGAGGCGGCCAGGTCTATCAGTGGCATATAGCCCTGTGAATGTTAAGCAGGAAGCCAAGTCAATCTAAATACCAGAAATCCATGACTGCCTCATACCAACCATAGCACAAGGGCAACCCACACCTTGGAATATAAATAAATAGGAATATAGGCTACCATTCACTAAAGAGAAACCAAATGTTTGTGACATTGATAAAGGTTCAATGTGACACGCTCATCTTTATGGAACTACAATGTAGATCCAAATTAGCCAGATTGTATTCAAATAGTTGTCGGTCATGTTGATCTGTCCTTTTCATGAATTGTGCAACGTTTTGAATGTTCCTGCCGCAAGGAATTGTGGGCCGCCTTCATCTCCCTTTTCATTCTTAAAGGATGATCCAGTGTAACCTATGCTTAAGGAGATAAGAAAGGAAGTCTTTCCTCGGTATTTAGAGAATTCATACTGCTCTTATCCTCGCTGCCACTTGGACTCTTCCGGGACATTTCAGTCAGTTAGAACCCTGCCTAAGCAAAATGGATCAAGTATGTAGACCAGGTGTGTGCATGCCTCGACCACGCCCCCCCCCCCCCCCCCAGTCCTGACAGCTGATCAAACAGCTGGCGTTCAGAGATGTGACAGTCAAACAGGAAACACCCTGATATCAGATACACTCTTTGCATTCAGGCAAACCTGGTTTCTGGGGAACAATGTCTTCGCTACGCTTCGATACTCAAAGGTGACTCACCTGACGGTTGACTCGCCTGACACACCTGAAGTTTGCATCATCAGCTTTACTCTGTAAAACGGATGACCTGTCCAACAAGTGTTTCCCTTCCCTGCCACGCAATGCAGGAATGTGGCCAGCTGTGGTGCTGGTGCCGGCCTTGCCACAGATGCATATTTTTCTTTTTTAAGATCTCTATACCTCTCCTCTTTAAAACCGATCCTGATGACCTTTATTACCATGAGATCAAACTTGACTTGTGAGGGTTTTCTATCTGCTCTTATTTTGTCCGGGTAGGTGAACCAGCCCATGATGTTATCTTCCTGCGTGTGTCATGCCTAAAAAACGTATGCCTACTGAAACCTGAATACATGCCACTCTACATGAGTTGGCGAGAAGTCAGCATGGTTGACTTCAACCTGAATTAGGCCCCAAGGGCTCTAGGTGTAGATGTTGCAAAACGTTGGAATGGTTTTGTTTCAGAATGCTCCTGTAACCTGAGGTTAACTGCTGCTGTGGCAGATTATAGTCCCACAGCAGGGCTGTTGTGCCATGCCGTGACATGGACGTTTGTAGACAGAACTCTCCGTAACACCGTCGGATGAGCAGATTAACTGTAACGCCCACCGGACGGTTTGTTGACCGTGCTGAATTGAGGCAGCCCAGCAAGATGAGATGCATTCTGACATGTGTCTGGGTGAAAAATGGGCGTGTCTGTTGGGCCAGCCCACCGCTGGGATTGGCTGAAACCAGTTCTGTATAAAAGACAGAACTGTGCAATGCTTTTACAGAGTGAAAACACGCTGCGTGTGTGTGTCTGTGTGTAGTCGAGGTTGGGGTTTCTTTTGGCCAACCACCAGCGTCTCTTCCTTGGGTTGTATGAGACCAACCTCTTCACAGAACCTCCAAACGATTTAGGAGAGGCGAGGACCCTAAAACTAATCAGACCGGACTGGACCAACTGGAATCCGGATTACCTTTTCATTACCCGTTAATGTAGTATTTGTCTGCAGGCTGTACCGTTTGAAGGTGATTCCTTGCACATGTTTTCTATTTGACCGTAAACTACGACTCCTCTGGGTTCCTTTGGTTCTGATTGGTTAATTGACGTGTCCGTGGTCCAGTACTGCCTTTTAGCCCTGCAAACGAGGTCAAGTTATCACTGACGTCGGCCTGTTCATCAGCAGTGACACTTCTTTTTTTCTTAAATTGTCCAAGGGCACCCGCTCGTTCAATTTATTTCCTGCGATCAAATGTTTTATCCGGTCCAACGTTGAAAGCACTTTTTGCTATAATCTCATAATGAGAAACACGGCAGACTTTAAACAAGCGGATTTTGTGCCAAGTATTTCAGATTTAATATATTTAAAAAGGCTATGGTATGGATGGCCTTGAATACCCCACCCCCAGATGTAGAATCCATCTGTCTGCTGACTGTTGCAGCATGTTGCAGCTGGTCGCTCACAGGCTCCAGGCTGGGGAAGCCCGGGCGAGTTCAGAGCTTTCTAAAGGAGCTATGCATTGTTCTCGCGTCAATATCAGTAGTGTTCTTATTTTAAACATTTCGGAGACTCTTCGTTTATGTTCTTCAAAGTAACTGAAATATCTCAAACTTCTCATCAGAACCTCATGGCGGCTTTTGGGAATGCTTTCCAGTGTCGAACATGTGTTTCTAACTAATTCTGAACACTTCTTTTCTCTCTAGACCTCCAGATCTCCTTCCTGCTGGGTCTCCACCCTCCGTGTCTCCTCCACCCTCCTCCGCTGCATCCACTCCACCACAGACATGATCATCCGGCTGGGAAGACTGACACCTGGCTACTTCAGACTGCTCCAGGTACAGACCACCTCTGAACCCCCATAACTCCCTTGACTAGAACCACCCAGAACCAGAACACCTTTCTGGTACTCCAGGAGTCTGGTCTGATGACTTTGAGAACACCTTTCTTCTCCATCTGGACTCTGGTATGATCAGCAGGTCATTTAGGTTGTTGGTTCAATCGCTCAGCTCTTGTGTAGAAGTGCCTCTGAGCAACACAACCCAAATCCCAAATGATCTTCAGAGACCTGCTGGTTTCCCTGCAGGTTCTGGTTTACATGATATGTAAAACATGCTGACGGGAAATCTATGTGCATGCCTTCCATTAACCCTCACTCAACGTCATGCTTGAAAATGAATAGAAGTTTTGATTGAATAAAAAGCTCCTTGTAGTGCAGATGAACCAGAACAATGGGCTGTTAATATTTAATGTGATTGGAGCCTAATGGTTGGAACTGGCAGATGTCTTTTTAATATCCGCTGAGCCGCTCAACTTGAAGCGAATTGACCACTCAGCACTTATGTGAGATAATCTCCTATTATCTATGACTATTTTTCTTAAAACTTTAAACGCTTTTATCCATACCTGAACTTTATGTGATGAAAGATATTTCTGCATTTAAACTTCAATACATATTTAAACCAAATGTTAATCTGTAGACTCAATGCTTTGTTCAGAATTGGTTGTGGCCATGTTTTTAATTGAGGTACTGGTTTTGGCGCATTTTTAAAGTATTGATCTAAAAGAGAATGAAACCATAGATTTTACAATAACATTCCCTCTTCACAATGATTTTGCTAATTTGGTGTCCCCTACAGTGGGGTTTACATACATTTGGATTAGCATGGCATCAAATGAACTCCTCCTAAACAATGCCCCCCCCAGTCCCACTGTCCCTCAATCTGCTTTCATCACCCACCACTGACATGATCACCCTTGACGCTAATCTTGGGGCTATCCTTTCCCCTCCAACTCCTTTTGTTCGGACTCCTGCTGTGATAATCTGCCCTGTACGGCCAGTGGTCTGGGCTACGTCATGTCCATTGTGCAGAGCTATTGTTCCCATATCATCTAAAATTTTGCAAACCACTGTCGCCCGGATGTGTTCGTTAGTGTTGACTTGGGTATTCAGCAGACCATGTGGAAACGTGCTCTTATGTAAGTGCGCCACACATAACACGCTTCAATAACTTCATCATTCTTCTTCAACTGATAAGGGTCCAGGACAAATATCTTTCACCCGTTAATATATCTGAAATGCATGTTCGCTATAATACGCTTCCATCGATTTGCTTGGTTGGGGTTTTTATTTTATATTGAATGTGCTTCATGTTAACTCCCCCAATGGGTTACTACAATGCTGTTCTAAGTAAAAGTCCCTTACATAATGAGGCAGCAAGCCAGCCCAATAGTTGTAGATGAACAAGAATCCCTGGAGGCCATTTTGCTCATGCAGTTGACTCAAAATGGATGCCTTGTTTTGGAGGGGGGAGGGGGAGGGGTGGTCGAGCCCTTAAAATACCTCCTCTGTCCAAGGAAACATTGGGTTCCTCTCCATGCTAGATGCTCTAAATTTTAGATGAGTGAGTTTGGGGGGGTAACACAGCGGCCCATTGAAAGCCTTTCTGCTTCCTGACATCAATATGCAAATGTTTGCTCGCTTTCCTGATGGTGCCGTCAGCCTTTATATTCTTAAGGGGTCTTTGTTGACATGATGGAATATCTGGAATGGTCTGTTGTCTCTGGTGAATGACCCTTGACCCCTTCTCCTCTTTGTGTCTCTGCTTCGATTGACCACAGAGGCAAGTGGCCGGAGAGGTCCAGACCAAGCCTCACGACCGGGCCGTGAACCAGATTGCCATGATGCTGGCCATCATGGGCCTGGGCCTGTCCTACTACAGTGCCAAGCAGATGACCGAGACGGCCCAGGACCAGCCGCCGCCCTGATCCGAGCCCCGCACCAGCCTGAAATATTCTGAAGCCATCCATACGACTACAAGATGAAGACGATTCAACCGGGTGGGCTTTCCCCATCCATCACCCTCTCCTGCTCTCACCAAGGATAATGTTGAGAGGGCTCTAGTCCTGCTGTAAGGACCTGTTGTGTTTTAGTTAGTCCTGCTGGATGTTGTTCATCATGACCTTTTTGGAGAAGCAGAATTGGAGGTCTATATTTGGGATGGGGGGGCGGTGTTCAGCTATAGTTGTTACTGAGGTTCAGATAATGCTGTTCTAAACTGTGAACCTTTCTGATGGTATAGCGAGGAGGAAGGCGGGTGGAATGATGTGAGAGTGTGAAGTCTGCTGAAGGGATGCGTGCTGCCTGTAATCATTTCCTCAAAAGTGGAGCTCTGGGCAGACAGATTGCTCTCTTCAGTGTTTTCTATATATTCTTTTTTTTTTTCAATCACTCTCCACTTTAGGAAATCCCTGTTGCGCAACCAGAATCTAAGCAGGGCCTTCTCTCTCGGTCCATATTCATGCTCGTTGGGTATCTGTAACAGTATTTGCACAGTATACGAGTGAAACGTTTTAGGAAGGACTTGGACCTTGTATTCATCACTACTTGTATATTACCCCTGTTTTGTCTGTCTAAATCTCAGCCCTGTGCTGCACACCAGGACTGTCATTGAAACGTCTTTCTTCATTGAACTGTGCATGTGTGCTCCCTAATTTTAACCTAGAATCTTCTAATATTGTGTTTTTATTGATGAATGTATATGACTTTGTTTATGAACTGATTTAATAAAGCTGTGACACTTTAATTGAAAGATTTCTATTCGATAATTTCAAGTATTGATGGTAATCCAGACAATGCTTGAGTAGTTTAACCACAAGCTGACAAAGTTCAAAACCCAGGCCTTAGATGTTACTTCTCTCTGTGACAACACTTCCTGTGGCATTTAGCAATGTCGTGCGAGTGGCATTTAGCAATGTCGTGCGAGTGATTCACCATCTGGCATAATCTACGGAGTGTCGTCGGCTGGGGCAGATATGTTAAACAAGTGTTTTTTTAACTCTAGTGTTTATTTAATTTACCAGAACGTTGCTCTGGTGGCTATCGGTATTTTGTTGGAGCCCTTTTTTGGCTCCTGGTGTTTGGCTTTTAAAAAATGGCGGCTAGTCTACAATGGTCTGGTTCTGTTGGCTTAGTTAAAAGAGTTTGGTTTTACCAACATAATGTTCTGGTGCACTTATAGACAAGCTGTTCAAGAGCTCTGTCATGTGTTGGTTGGGAGTCTGAGTGCATGTGTAACATGGCAATGACGAGCGCTATCAAATTTCTCACACTTCTAGGGAACGCTTTAATAGTGCTTTACGACTGGGAGCGAACGCTTGATGAGAGCGTTATCAGCGTTTAACATGTGCACGCATCACGTTTTGTAAACCTCTATATACAGAAGTTGTTTGCTTTGAAGAAGGGAACGTGTGTCTGCACGTTCAGACTGTGGGGTCGGTGGGCAGATGTGATGTCATGTGACAGGCTCTGACCTCGTTGGGCGCCACGTGTCGCCCCTCCGGCCGTAAGCCCCGCCCTTCGCCTTGTGCATCACTGGGCAGAAATAAAGCCCTTAACCACTGTTCATTGGCTGAGCAGTGGAGTGTCATGGCCCGACCCCACTTGGGAAAGGAGGATGGGCTGCTAGCGGTTGGGTCTTGTTGTTATCCTTTTAAAATGGTGGATATCGTCCAGACTCCCTGGCCTTAGATTCTTGGTATGATTCCTAACCTCCTGAGTCTACCTGTAAGCACTTTGCCAAAAAACATAACCCAACCTGCTCTTTAATAACCTGTCTCTGAATGCACTTGTCTAACCCCTAACATAAATATCATCATCTTTACAACCCTTATGCCTTGACTGGAACATTGAGGTCTTTATAAGGTTGAAGACCCTACGTATACTAATAATACATAGAATGTATTATATGAAATGAGTAAAGACCAGTTGGAGTATGTAGCCTTATAAATTGTGCTCTGAGATGTTTCCCGTGGATCAAAATTTTTGTTTTAACTTTTCCTTCCTTGAAGAAATGTTTTTGTTTCTATGTATTTTGTGCAATAAAGTCAAACCTCCAAAATAAAATGCCTTTTAACCAACAACTGCGGTCTGATGTGATCCATGTTGGTATATAAGCATACACGTCGTCCATCGCGTGATCCTGGTTGCTGGGATGGGTGACTGTCTTCATTGGGGGAAAGCTGCTTATCCCTGGACCAAACAGCTGTGTTGTTTTAGATGAGGGGATGAAAAGATTAGTTCTCCTCTGGTCATCATTCTGTTGAACATGAAGGAGAGAGCTGTAGTACTGTCAGACAACTATCCGTAGTCATATATGTAGCCATATATTTGTTGAGGATTGTATTAATTATTAGACAAATGGTTTCGCCTCATGCTGTTTTCCCCCTCCCTGCCAGAGCCTTGTCTCTGACCCACACTGTTAGTTGAAGACAGCGTTTCCCACATTTTTACCCCCAGTGTTTTTACCCCCCTATGTTTCCGATCAACCTGTTCTCATCCTCCTCCCGGCCAGATGTCTGCCTCTAACACCCTTTAGTTCTTCAAGCATTTGATCACCGGAGCAACTGAGGGGTTGGTGTTAGCATCAAATGACCCTTCCCTTATCTCACAGCCCAACAACAGATCCCCCAGAGACCAACAGGCCTGGCCCCCCCCCCACACTTTTAGTTGATGGCACCTACTCCCTGTCCTCACACCACTCCCTGCCAGCCCCCACCTCTGTCCCACACTTTTAGTTCATTTATATCTTCACCTGTTCTTCTCCTGTTCTCATCCTCTCCCCTGCCAGTTGTCTGTCTCCAACATCAAATGGCCCTTCTTTTGTCTTAACAGATCCCTGTCTCTGACCCCCACTTTGAGTTGAATTAATTACCCCCCCCCCCCCCCCCCCCCAAATCTTTAGCATAGAGATGGTGTAGTAGGTGATTGGTGATTGGCTGGATTTGAATGACAGTAACTCAACAGGATTCGGTGAGATACACCTTTTTGTATAACAACCTAAAGCATGGAACGATAATGGAAGAATAAGCAGAGAAGTTGTGTAACCACGGAAGCACTGTGGTATTTTTGGGGGGTATCTTGCGTGAGCCCAGGAATAAAGTGTTGACTCTGCAGACTTTTTGGAAGCTTCCGACTTGGAAACATGCCCTTTGATTTTGAAGGAACTTCTTCATAATCAACTGGAATCTGAAGTCCTATAGTCAAATGTACTTCTCTAGGGGCTGTAGTTAGTTAGACATCAGAGGCTTTTATTCAAAACAACTTGCAGAGAACTGAGATTCACATCATTTAGGAGAAGATAAGGGTTAGGCCAATCGGCTCTTAGATGCCTACATGTTGACCGTGGAAATGCTGGTTTGACTGCATTGGCTAGAGTGGTTTGTAATCAGCACAAGACTATCCTGTATCCCCTTATAATTGTACCATTGTTGGCAAGATTTGAACCTGCACTGGGGAGACCACAATGGGATTTTATATCATAGTTCATACCATGGAGCTGTGGTGGGACTGGTGCTGGGGTCCCCTGCCCGCAGCTCTGGTGTTTCTGGAGTCTGGGGTCTTGCCAGCAGCTCTAGTGTTACAGTACATAAAAACACCAGCTGAGGACCTGAAGGTGGGGTCTGCTGCTGGACAGAAAAAGGGGGCTTGACATCGGCTAAGAATCATTGATCCAAAGCTTCTGCACTTCAGGCCGGGAGGCCAACAACCTTACCATATATATATATATATACATAATATTATTATATTGTATTGATGCCAAAAGAGAAACAGGGAAAGTCTGCTTGCGTTTGGTTCATAAAGAAGGTGCGCTTGCTTCAGATCTGTGGAGGCCTGTGAAGGTGGTGAAGTCTGGCCGGAGTCCCATATCTGAACAGACCCCTCATTGTATCTGCTGACAAAGTTCTGCCCTTGAGAGATTCCATGTTCACCTACACTCCTTTAAGTAGCATTTTAAAGTATGTTCTCAACATGGCACAGTACTGTTGCCAAAATGTTGCCAAGTTAGCAAAACATTACCTGAGCCGTGGAACCCAATATTCTGCTGGAAATTCCATTCTCACTCCTCCATCTGGTTTCCTGTTGTCTCTTATCCCTTCATTTCCTCAGATGATCCCTTATATCTGCTTTCCTTTCTCACAGCACACACACCCTTCTCCCCCCCTCTCTCTGCTTAATACTTTAACAGCGCTTTTATTTTGAAAAGAGGCTGTGGCGCAATGACGCTGGAAAAAGGTTGAGGTAGAGTACCTTTCGTTCCTGATAGGCCATCTGTCGTTGTGAACTCTTTGACTTCTGTAACTGAAATATTTACAACCTGACCTAAGGGGCCTCACAGTTAGCACATTCGTCGGCCCCCACCCCCACCTGTAACCTTAGACCATGTCATTCCCCTGGCCTACAGAGCCTTGTTTTTCCACCATTGTTAGGAGTGGGAGGCTATGACACAGTGACCCTAGCATGATGACTCCTGCAAACTCTCAATGCTTGTATTGTGTTGGTGGTGTGGTCGTGACAGTGTGTTTGGGGATGGGTTGTTTGTGGTGTTTTTGGTAGTGTGTTTGGGTTCGTGTTTGTTGTTGGTGTGTTGAGGTGACCACCAAATATCACCCACACACCTCTAAACACCCCAAAGACCCGTATTTGACCCCAAACAAATGATCTATTGGGTTCTAAGAGCTCAAACATATCGTTACTTGTGGTACTATTGGTTATTGGACAAATATTTCTTATTAATCCACATAGGGAATATAATAATCTGCATCCAACCCAGTCTATCTATGCTAGGTGCTGGGAGCAGTGAGCAGCCTGCCTGGCAGGGCGGTGCCGGATAACCAACTCCAGGTGCCCTTCCCTTTGTTTTGGGCAGGGCAGGAGTGCTCATCGAGTTTTGGTGGTGTGGGAGGAACCGGAGCACCCTGGAACGAACCCGTGGAGCACACACATCCACCTCCACTCTTTAAATATGGCACAGAGAGAGAGAGAGAGAGAGAGAGAGAGAGAGAGAGAGAGAGAGACCTGCTTTAAACACACTTTTCCTGTCCTGCTGTGTGTTTAGAATGTATTTAGTGCCCAAATTGATACTTTCGTGTGTGTGTGTGTGTGTGTGTGTGTAAGTTAAGACCTATAAATGGTTAAGAAAGTTCATCATAAGACATTGACTTCTTAATAAAGTTTTTTTTGTTTTTAAAGCCTGAGCTGTAAAGTTTCTGACTGACAACTTACACTAGAACAAGCTAAAAAATAACAACAATAAATAACAAATAAAGACTAACGAAACAAATAGATTAATACATTAAAATAGATAAACAAACAAACAAACAAAAGCAATCCCTTTAATCCAACCAAAAACATGACCTTTGCTGTTCCTACTGGCGGATAGAATATCAGACATGCATATCTTTCACATACACACTGATGTAGTTAAGGGTATACATCTGTAACAGTGCCATGTAGGAAAGCATTAACTAAAGTTTAGCACACCGTGTGCGTTAAAGTATATATACTGGCATTTATACATTGAGTTCCAACATCTGTGCACGTGCCAGCCTGCCTGTACATTTGGAAGTGACTTTATTTGTGTACCTGGGTGAGCATATTTCCTAGCAGATATACAGCTAGTAAGTTAGCTGTGTCAGCCAGTTTAACAACTCTTCTCGTTAGGTTAGGTAGTTGTATGCTTGCTACTTAGCTGGTTGTATCTTTGCTAGTTAGCTAGCTGTGTTTCTGTAGAAGTTATAAAATCCTCCAACCAGCTTAAACAGCACACACAGCACACATACACACACACACAAACACGCACACATGCTATGGAAACCTGGAGCAGCCAGTTCGATACTCTGCAGCTCAACCTCCAGCAGAGACGCACGCACGCGCACACACAAGCGCGCGCACACACACACACACAACATAAGAAAACGGTTTGTGTGATCACTTTGATCTTCTCAGAAAATAACTTTTCTGAGAAGAGTTTTTAAATAGGCCTACCTCAGAAATATGACGACGTCATTGTTCACGTTGAGAAGATAATAAAGGGGAAAGACAACAATTAGTTCAAAACACATTTAGGGCTACTTTTTTTTAGATCTTGTAACCTTGTTGAAACGTTCCAGAGTGAAACGACATATGTTTGCTGGTCGACTGACGATTAGAGGGAGCGGCATTTACTACTTCACTTATCAGGTCTGATTAACTATAAGACAATAGGCAATTATTAGAATAATGACACGTTTTTTGCTACTTCTCTCATGAGAAACGCTGTGGCAGTTTCAAGCACAACAATGTCTTCCCATAATGACAAATAATTTCACGGTTATGCTGTTATGCTTCCAGAATGGAGGCAAGCATTGCGCTGTGACATCATGATGCACAACAGGACCATCGTAAAATGAGACATCACATTCGCGTGTGGGGGCTCACGTTGAGAATGCTGCCCATACTAATCAGACCGTAGGCTACCATCCATCTGATAAGAAGTGGCTGGACAACGTGATTCTTTTTAAATCTGGAATTATTTTTCTTAAAAAAAAAAAAAGGGAATACAAATTATGTTTTTATTATTTTATAATAATAAAATCGATCTTGACTTTATGAATTATGCATTATAAATTATTTATTTAGCAATAAGGAATAATTCCAGCAAGTGTATCTCGATGTGGAACACAAGTTGCGTGAGTGGCTTATTAGGCGTATTTGTGTTGGTGACAGCTTTACGAGTGCCCCAGAGTTTTAGGAGTTCCCTTTCTGGGGCGGGTGCAGCCGTTTCCTCTGCCACCTACCAGAACAAAGACAGACGTATCCAGAATACATACCTCATAATACTGCAGAATAGCACAGAACCGCAGAATACAGACTGCATCCATATCCACTCACATGATTGGATGGTATAAAAATACATGCTAGGGTTAGCCCTAACCGAGATGGGCGTTATCCAACTGCAGGCGTTAAACGAGGAAACACGTTATGATATATTCATAACGTGACATTCATCTTTATAAATATACAAGACTGATCCCAAGCAGCTTGCAGGAGTGGCCGTGTACAACATTGCTTTTGATTTGATTTAAGTTCTATTGTGATTGTCTTGGTGGTTAGCTTTGAGCAATAAACAAAACGACCCCTGCCCTCTGACCCACTACAGAAGCCTCGTTTGAATAGTTTGTTTTGGGGGTTATGAGGTGTTGGCTTTTGGCTGTGTGACTTTAAGAGGGGAGTCTATTAATGTCTGTCCAAGCACAAACAGGAACAGGGGTATATCAGATATTCTGCGACACTGTTTTCTTTTTGCAAAAACCTTTATCTCAAGTGTCTTGACAGTGATTCATCTTAGATGCATGTCATTAAAGGTTCAGTTCAGCTTTCTTTTCCAAAAAAGGCCTTTTCTTTGTCATTCATCCACATAGATAGTATACGGCTGAACAAAATGTCGTTCTGCATACCAAGGTTTGAACACAGGCAAAACAGTAACGAAACACCATAATAACCGGAAAGCTTACATTTACCAAACAAGAACAGAACTATAAAGGCAGGCCTGTGGTTAAAGGGGGTGTGCACACTGTTATGTTAACTTAGTGACCAGTGTAACCAGCTAGCCATGATTGGCAGAATAACGTAGTAGATAATAATGTAGTAGATAGTGGCATGGCAGCCGGTTGTTTGAAAAGTCAACTTGGGGGAAGAAGCTGAACCTTGAGAGCTGGTTCTGATGCTAGGAAACCTTCTGCCTGCTGGCCGAGGGGCAACCCTACCATCCCTGTGTGAGGGAAGGGGGTGTCCTTTAGGATGGAAGCAGGTCTGTGTGCACAATGCCTCTGAAAGACGTCCTGGATGGAGGGTAGAGAAACCCCTCCGATCTTCTCAGCTGTCCTCTCTATGCATCGCAGTGTCTTGTGTTGCGATGCTTTGCTCTTCTTAAACCCCTTCAGGTGGCTCTCCTCAGTGCCTCTGTAGAAGGTGGGAAGGACAGGTGGTAGACTGGCTCTCTACAGTCTCCACAGAAATGGTAGGGGTACTGTTCCTTTTGTCTGCAGAATTGGTGGTGAGATCATCGGAAAAGTGCAGACCAAGAAACGTTGGGCTCCTGACCCTCTCCCCTGTTGTGCCACTGATGAACAGTGCAGATCGGTATGTGTAATAAACTATGTTCCAATTGGGCCAGTCCAAAAAGCAAGCTCTTTACAAGCAGTTACTCCATCACAACTTTGTACTTTTGCACTTATGCAAGTTCAAGTCGAGCCTCCCAAACGAGCTTGGTAAGGCACAGATACTCTACATGTATACACCTGTTGCCATACGCTGACATAAGCCAGAATTGCACCACCAGGGTCCAGTGGCTCTGGCCGATGTTGCACCAAACCAGCTGCGGAGCCATTTCTTCATCACTCTTGATACGTTGCATTCCGAGCTGGATAAGTTCCTTCTCTGTAAATATGGGTTTGACCAAAAAAGGGTTTTGGTGAATAACAAACCAGACAACAAACACAGACAAATGCAAAATTGCTATCCTGCCAGCTTTTCGTCGAAGGTTGAACCAGTTGTGTTGTTACTGTGGGAACCTGTATCATTGCACACAGCCAGGAAGGACAACAAAAAAAATAGTAGTGTAGTAACTGTAAAAACATATACACACGTAAATAGAAGGTGTAATAAGAGAAGTGCAACTGGGCCCCAGGGAGTTTACTTCAGCGGGTACCTGTGAGCAGGACCGGCGCAGGCCGTTTCGGTGCCCTAGGCGACTCAACATTAAATTGAGCCCTGGACAGGACTTCCGGGGGGGCTGAGTGCTGGCCTTGAGTAATTGTATAACCCCTGGGTTATACAATTAAGAAAAAACAACGGTGGGCCTCTTCATAACTCATTTATATATTTTTGTAATTCAATAATGTAATATATATTTTTTTTTTTAGAAACCTTAACTTTGGTGCCCCCCCCAGGTACTTTACAAATGACAAATGCGATAAGGTAAAGGAGTCCACCACAAAAGTACAGTTCCGCCTAAACAATGGTATGTTTAAAGGACTATGTATCAGTGTTTCTTCAGGTAAATTACATTCTGACTATTTGGTGATGTAGGGTAGACACCTGGTTCATACCTCAGCAGTTCTGATGGAGATAAGAGTGGGCATTCTCATGTTATAGGCTTTTTTGTCAACTTTGTCCTATTCGGATTAGCCTTTTTCAGAGATTGGGGTAGGTCTAAAGAATAGCTCAAAACCACATTTTTCCCCCAAAAGAAAACTTCGCAACACTCCATTTCATTAATGGGGGACCCTAAAGATAAGAAAAAAGATGGCTGCGTTTAGTTCTAAGTCGGGTGGGGGTATCTCAAAACCTGAGGGCTTCTGCTGCTAGACCACTTGGCACCCTACGCACTCTGCGTACTCTGCGTATAGGGAGCGGCGGGCCTGCCTGTGAGATCACTGAACCAATATGGTTCAGCGATCCTCTGTATGGTTCAACAAAGGCAGACAAGGCCAAAGTGTGTTGCGGTGACTGCGACTGGATGCCTGGACTCTCCTCATGGTTAACCAGCCAGCACTGCATCATCAATTTGGTATGATTTTCATGTATTGTACCTGTATGTCAATTATGGCATCCATTGCACTCCTGACCATCCCTGGAAGGAGGAATCCCCCTACTATGCGTTTCTTCTCAAGATTTCTTCCTTGCTGATTAAAGGGAAAATTTTCTTGCCCTTGTGGGGACTTGGGTAAAGGGGGTGTCATAAATATTTGTCATGTTAAGCCCTTTGAGACTGTAATGGTGATTAAGGGCTATATCAATAAAATTGAACTTAATTGAATTGAAATCCTGAACCAACTCTATAAGCAACAGGTAGGGGTTGGGCACCATTGTCTAGGATGCCTTTAAGTACATTGGGGATGGAACCCAGAACCTTTCAGCTCGGAGTCTGACCCCTTCATTTGAACAATATCCAGAATGATCAGATATGCAGTGTATGTTAGAAGCCAGTAGAGCCCAGAAGTTATCAAGGAGCAACCAGTAGAGATCAAAATCTGTCAACAATAGGCATGGAGCTGAGACTAGGCGAAGCTCTTTAAAACGAATTACCATTATGCATTGGGGCAGATCATTGAGCAATGAATGCACTGGTGAAGATGTAGGTCCCTAGTGAGTTATAGCGTTACTCTGGTTCCAAGGGATGTCTATTTAAAGGAACATCAGATGGTCCACGGTCAGAGATACATCAGGTGACGGCGAAAGAAGCCGCTTCGTGGTCCAACACACAGCAGGGTGTTGGAGAGACGATAGGACGATTAAATGATCAGACAGAAATAGGTAGGAGGAGGTGGTGAGGGATTAGAGAGATAGAGTCGGGGGGACATCATAATACATGGTCATTCATATTGAAGCCTGCTAGGTCCCGGGGGATCCTTGGTTGTTGGGCAAATGTCAAAGAGCTGTGGTGTTGATCACCTTACCTAAAAGGACTCTGGTCCAGAATTACTCCTCAGGGGTCTGCTGGGTTCAGAGGTCAGGAAGGGTGGTCAACTGTGGGGTCAACCTCTGAAAACCACCATTTTGCTACTCCTATATTCTACACACCAGCTCCTCCGCTGGATGCAGTGTGCCAACGCATGTTTGTTTTATTATTACAGTGACTGTAGGGACAGGTCATTAAAGGGTATACTAAACACAAGAATTTCTTTCTGTAAAATAAGAAATCTGGAAGTTTTTTCCAGTCATGTTTTTCCATTGGCTGTACATTTTTGCATGTGACATGAGGTTTGACATGATTTGATGACGCCTAATGCACCTCCCCCCCACGAAACCAAATGTGTTAATTTTTTCTTTTATTCTTCCCATAATATTTTGAAACATAATATTTCCGTTTTGCTAAACCGGGGGTGAAGCAAAGTCCCATGGCACCTATGGGGCTGCCACACTCCACCTAGGTGACTACAGTTTGATGTATATTATACATGGCCTGGTCACATAATACATGTGGTCATCTAGGAGAACTCCCCGAGTGTGTGTGGCGATTGCTTGTTTGACCTGTGCTCACTGATTACTCAATGTGCACCAGGTGTGCAGCCTCACCCAGCCCCAGAGTCCAATCAGACGCGGCCAGGTGAGGCTGCTTAAACCAGCCATCATCCACACACACACTCCAACAGGGGGTTTACACATCGCTTAAGTAGCAGGTAGGGGTTGGACAGTGAATACAGAGAAATGTCATTAATGAACGGGTAGGGGTTAGAGAGTTAATGCCAGTACCTTAATAAAGGAGCAGGTAGGGGTAAAGGCATCTTAATCAGTAATGCCTATTAGACTGTGGACATTGGGGATCGTACCCTTGAGCTGGGAGTCCTATAACCTAGCCACCACACTGACAGAGCCTCCACTCTGTGTGTGTGTGTGTGTGTGTGTGTGTGTGAGAGAGAGCTCAATGGTGGCACCTACAGCTGTATGGCCATAGAACAGAGGACTGCAGAGAGTGCATGTATACGCACATGTGTGTGTTATCTCTAGCCCTGTGTGGTAACAGGAGGAGGAACTGGGGTGGGCAGCACATCATGTTCTGTACATTTTGTTCTAATCCTCTACCCTGGAGGACGATCCCCCTCCCCCTAGTGGCAAAAAATCAGAACCATGTCTTAGAATCATGAACCTAGAGAGGATTGCCTCGGCCTTTGTCTTCAGGGCTGTGGATTTTTAATGGCTGAATGTGTGGATGAAAGAGTTTATTTGTAAGACAGACCTCCCATACCTGTTAGTCAAATAAAAGTAAAGCTGTCAGTATGCCACAGGTCTCCAAGTCACCGGCGTAGAACACAGAGGCCGCCATCGTAGGTTTGTGTAGTACAGTTCTACACTGACAGAACACAAATTAAAACAACTGGTACCTTAATTCACACTTTATTATGATTGGCTGAACTAGATTGGGAGGGGAGGGCGCCCTCTAGTGGTGATGAGGCATTTAAACCTCTAGTATAGGTCAAAGGTTAACAAAGAAGCGGGTACACAGTTCACCTTATCAAATAAACAGAATTAAACACAAATTATGCTTAATTAACGTCTATAATTGGCCTCTATACTGTATTGTAGACTACAAGTGAAGCCTATTGCATAAATTGACTGTAGTGTTCCGAATGTCATTTTAAACACACTAAATTATGCGGAAGTAGAAAGAGCTTTTTACTTGATCTGAAATCATATTCTTATTTTGTACATTTTCTCTGCTTTGTGTTTCGCTCACGTTACATGCATCTGACTGATCATAACAGATACCTCTGTCATAGTATGGGCGTCAGGTAGATAATCGTAGCCTGATCACACGTCTCGTCATAGATCTCCGTCATTTGTTGATTAATTCCTCTGCCCTTCAACTGTGTGTCGAGTAATAGCCAGTTTATAAACTACATGATTAATCAATTTTATATTCATTTGTATTTTTTATTTTAGTTCGGTCTGCTGATATGTCAAGAGAATGCGTCATTGCGCGACTTGTGACGCGTTATCATTGCGTCCAGAACGCACAGGTCCTCTATGTATGGTACGAGTTGACAGCTGACTGCAAACAACAACAAACAACTTGTAACTGCAACAAAATCCTCCAGCCTCCACCCAATGCTCCAAACACCATGAACACCGTGCATAAACACTGGAAGGAGGCGGCGACCCTTATCCTCGCTGCCGGGACAAAGGGCTCCTCCAGCCCGAGTAGGTCATGGGGGGCTGCCTGGAACCACAAGGTTTTGCTACTTAAACGGAGCACCCAGAGCCGCTTTATGCCCGAAGCCTACGTGTTCCCGGGAGGGATGGCCGATCCGTCAGACTTCTGCAGCGAGTGGCTCGGTGTCTTCCACGCCTTCAGACACAAGCCCAACCTGGGGCTGGGGGTCGTGAAGCAGCCGGTGGAGACCAGACCCCCCATGTTCGCCATGGACCGGCGGGAGCTGGGCTCCCCTATCCCGGGGGACGTCGCCTTCCGGATCTGCGCCTTGAGGGAGACCTTCGAGGAGTGCGGGGTCCTCCTTGTCGTTCCCAAACGGGAGGAGATGAACGTGTTAAGGTCCGCGGAACACATAGGTGACCATCCGCCCGGTTTACCCGCAGGTCTGACGCAAGTAACCGACATCTGCGACCGGACTATTCTGACCCGATGGAGGGCTCTGGTGAATGAAAACCCCTCAAACTTTATTAAGATGTGTCAGGAACTGGAGCTGATGCCCAACATCTGGGCTCTGCATGAGTGGGGTAACTGGCTGACGCCTACGGCAAGGTCCGCCAATCGATACGACACCGCCTTCTACATCTGCTGTTTGTCGGATGTTCCGTTCACCGTTCAAGATGATAAGGAGATCGTACACATTAAGGTGATATTTATAGTTACTTTGCACCGTTGTTGGCGCAACAATGCAAATGAAAAAAATGGATATTAAAATACTAATAGCTAAAGAAATGATAGTAACTAACAATATATATGATCCTCAGCAGACGTTACACGTATACATATACTATAAATAAACTATACAAAGTAATTTAAGCTTTGAACATTAAAAGCATGCAATAATCATTTGAGCAGCTTAAATAATCCTTATGTAGCCGGCCTTTACATGAGCCAAGTTTCTAAATGCAATCAAAAACTGGATGGTGCAGACTAGCTCTAGGAATGAGAAATGTAAGGTTCTCGAGTGGTAGTGCATAACCTACTTGTAACTTAATTACATTGGAGATAAATCTCACTTCAGTTTGTGAGGTAGGTATTTATTCAATACAGGCCGAATTTCAGAAATAACTCATTATTGCATTGCTTTCATTGTTTTCAACTTATTGGTCACCTCAGCTAAAGTCTACGTTTATGAAGTCAATGATTGCTCTTGGTGTTTCAGTGGGCGACGCCCCCAGAGGTGCTCCACAGCTACAGGGCCAAGGAGTTGTGGATCGCCCCGCCGCAGTTCTACGAGCTGAGCCGCCTGTGTCACTACCCATCGCTGAGCGAGCTGCACACATTCGCCAGCCAGCGCTCTCAGGAGGGCTGTGAACACTGGCTCCCTGTAGTACTAAAGACAGACACAGAGCTACTCAGCCTGCTACCAGGTAGCTAATACTCATGCACCCCTATACTGCTCCTAAATAACCTGTCTATTTAGTCACTGTCTGACCCCTACCTGCTCCTTAATGACCTGTTCTTTATTCACTGTCTAACCCCTACCTGCTTCTTTATGACCTGTCTCTGTATTCACTGTTTAACCCCTACCTGCCTTCATGATTGGTCTCTGTATTCATTGTCTTACCCCTATCTCCGTCTTTATGACCTATATCTGTACTTGCTGTCGGTGCATGGTCAGACATTTTGTATATTTTTGTAGACATTATGTTGCCAATTAGTTAATCCATAAAGGGATCTTGAGTTTTGCGTGAGAATTGCGTCAAGTGACATGTTATGTATGTATGCACGGTACAAACTCAACTAAACAAATGATAGAGTAGAATGCCCGGTAGACTGGGGACGTCAAAAGAAGTGCCAATGAACTGGATGATGTGAGAGATCCAATTGTGGCCTACTTCATTGTTTATCTGATCTGTCCCTTGTGCTCAGGAGACAAGCTGTATCCAGAGACAGGGTTCTCCACACAGACCCTGGACTCCACAATACTGACAGACCCTGGGCTTGGGGGTGATGGGGTGTTGGAGACAGGCCTCCATCGCTTAGTCTTACAGGATGCCTACAGCACTTCGGTCCAGATCTCCATCACCCCCAAATACAAACACCTTCCTCCCCTCTCTGTTTCAGCCCCCCAGGACCCTAGTGAACTCAAAGACAACATCACGAGTAACCTTTAACCTGTGATCAATTTTATTTAATCTCTGGCTATATTATTTGAATTCTGATTAATGACCTCCATCACAATAAAGAACAGAGATCCTTTTTGTTTAAGTTCCAGATGCGTGACTGGATAACACTTTTGATGATCAGCTTTCTAATCAACAGATCAGTTGAAAAACGAGGCCTCAAATGCTATGAAGCTAAGCCAAACTAGCAGATCATTTTCTGCTTCTACTCCTGAATATTTATTTTACTCTGTTCTTAGTCTGTTTGAGGGACTGGAGTTTGAGTTGTTTTTAAATGTTCTAATCATGTTCATCAAAATAGTAAGGTATATATTTTTGTGTGTGTATATATATATATTTATATATATAGGCCTATATATATTGTATATGATTATATTTAATGTCATCGGGGTGGATGATTGTAAAATTATTGTTATAAAAAATATTAACATATATATATATATATATATATATATATATATATATATATATATATATATATATAGCACACCATTTACATGGTGTGCTGTAGCACTATCTGCTGGTCAGATATTATCAGTGCAGCTTGCGGACCGGCATTTGCACTGACGATAACCGACCAGCAGATAGTGCTGGACGCAGCAGTTTGCAGTATTCCAAACGCACACTTTTTTTGGAGATTGCATTAGTATTGGGTGTTTAACAAAATAGAAAAATGATTAATCATGTACTTCTGCAATGGCAAAAAAAAACCTCTCTCTCTATGGCTCTGCTCAAGTCTATTTGTATTGGTTGATTGATTCCAGCCTAACGAGATTAAAAGTAGCCCATTTGGGCGGGAAACCGCCCAATCTGGCAACGCTTTCCTGACGCACTTTCCAGACTCCTCGTAACGTTAGTCAATGAGACCAACTGAAAACATACGAAGCCGGTATGAAATTAAACTGTTCAACTGTGATTCTGAAAAAAGTATAAATTATATAAATTGATCAAGCTTATCTGAACATTTTAAAATTGTGGAAGGTGAAAAGAAAGAAAGAAAAAAGGAATGAAATAAATAAATAAAGAGGAAAACCTTAGAAGCTTAGGTGCAGCACTCACCTAATACTAGACTTGTAGTCAAGACCGCCTAAACTGAGACCAAGACCAGAGGGTATCAAGACCGAGACCAAGACGAGACCAAGGCCAAGACAGACTGAGTCAAGACCAAGACAAAGTCGAGACGAGCCCGAGACGAGACCAAGACCGAGACCAAAGAAACCAACAAAAAAAACAGCTAGTGAGCTAGTGTTACACCATAACTTCCCAGTTTAAATTCAATTTAAGAAGGTATTATTTCAACTACAGACAGAACAATGCAGAGACAGAACTTGTCATGAATATGTGTGATTGTGAGCTCACTCACTGTAAATGTTTTCGTAGACTGGGTGAGATAAACTATGCATAGCAATTGCATGACAGCTGTTACTGCACTATTAGAGGATTGAGACTCCTTTGTCTGCTGTTGAGGACTGATATTACTGACTGACTGGTACTAACTGGTCCAAAAGTCATCTGATAAAACAGCTAACACCTCCAACAGCTATGGGAAATATGTAACTAATTACAATTATACTTAATTTGTAGATGAAATTGAAGATACACAATTATAACCTTGCCAGAAATAGATTAAGCCTGTGAAGTCAAAACAATGTGATATGCAGATGTTATTTAAATGTCAATGGTCACATTTATTTAGTTAAACAACTCCATTTTAAATAAAATACAGTAAACAACAATGACATGCGCACGTCACATGAATCAAATGCAAACTACAAATTCTACATACCAATACAAACTGCACATCAAATGGTGCATTAACAGGAATAGAGACAAGATGCTGACATCTTGATGTCTGCAATAGCATGTGATTACAACACACTGCCAATAATATAAAGCCTGTTCTTCAGTAAGACAAGAACAACAGCTCACTGACACGGTTTTGATATACAGTATTTCTACTCAATGAATTCGCCAAAATATCTAACGTTGGTGAAAACTGTTAATGTTTAAGTAGCCGACAGACACTGATAAGTAAAATACCTGTACTTAGCATGTAGTTACACTCTTAGCCAAAAATGTTTCAGTAAGTCTTCAAAGAACTGAAGCTTGCAAAAAAATATCCGTCCCCTAAATAATTTATACCGCTAGCTTACCTCTCCGGGTGTCTCCGCTCCAGGTGTCTGGTGAACGTTGATGTCGTCCCGGCTGTTTCGGTTAGAGAGACTTCGCAAAACTTGCATTTTGCAGAATGCTTCTTTGTTGCCCCTGGACTGCAAATTTCTTTGTGTTCGGTGAATGCAAATTTAATGATGGCAGAATTCGCTGACATTATTATTACTACTGTAGGTCTGACTGAGACTGACAGCTACGACGTAAACCTAACGTTTCGCGCTGGCTACACTTGCGTCTTTTGATTGGATGAGCGCCAGTTTCTTAATCACAACAAAAATACATGTATGTCATTGATTGGTTGCATTTGAAAGGTTGCATTTGAAGGGCGTGAAAGGCGAAATAATTTAATGTTGCATTATCGAATATTATGTTTTGTATCATGGACATTATTTTTTGCAAATCTCCCGACCACTATGTCGACCTGAGACCGCAAGACCAAGACAATGAGAGCAAGACAAGACCGAGGGATCCGAGACTGTGACAAGACCAAGACCAAAGACGGTCGAAACTGTGACAAGACCGAGACCACGTAAAAGTGGTCTCGAGACCGGTCTCGAGACATCCAACTCTACCTAATACAACTTAAAAAGATAGTTGAGCACTACATGCAGCACTCACCTAATTACCCCTGATATATTTACCTGTCATTCTGATATTGTTGATAAAAAACAAGTACATATTGGGTCCACAGTGCGTCATTCAGGCAGCTGATCTTGAGCAGTAGTTCCCCCACCTTAACCCTCCCCCCTCTCATCTAAATTCTGGGATAATGCCTTCCGAAGAGAGATCTCAGAATCAGAAATCTTGTATTACTTTCCCTTCATCCTCAGAGTGAGAGAACTGCCTATGAATGAGAATAAATAAATAAAATACATGAAACTTGCAGCAACTTACAAATCGACTTTTGTCTCGTTTTAGTATTTAAGGGCGATTTTCGTGGGATTAATGGATATTTAAACTCTTGTGGTGAGCAGCTGTTGAAAGCCACAGGTAAGTGCTAGTGTGCTGAAACTAGATAAGCTTAAAGAAAACTTTTAGTTTGATGCTGTCACTGTTTTTTTTGTTAAGAGAAGCTTTCTTTGTTCAAAATGTTAATCTTTTTGATCATTTCCTCCCTCATCGCATCCTGTCATCGACTAGATTACATCACATCCTTTGTGTTGGTGATTAAGCAATTAGAGTTTGAACAGTCGGTGTGTGTGTGTGTTTGTGTGTGTGCGGAAACTTTTGCTGTTTCTAGAAACACAGAAAATCAAGCACGTCTACCACTTGTGAACAGTCAGTGTATGTGTGTGTGTGTGTGTGTGTGTGTGTGTGTGTGTGTGTGTGTGTGTGTGTGTGTGTGTGTTTGTGTGTGTGCGGAAACTTTTGCTGTTTCTAGAAACACAGAAAATCAGGCACGTCTACCACTTGCACACATATATTGTAAAGGTACAGAGTTGGCACAGTGCCTTGAAGGAAAACCTTAACTAAATTCGAGTGAGTGTGTGTATGTGTGTGCGTGCGAGAGCGAGAAGGAGAGTGTATTTGAGAATGGGAAAGGGGGGTGTCCTCTCTTTCTCTGTGCATCCAGGGTTTAAACATCTGTCCTCTACTCTCTCAACATGCACACGCACACACACAAACACACACTCATGCTCTCTCTCTCACACACACACACACAAACACACACACGCACACACAAACTCTCTTTCACACACACACACACACACACACACACACACACACACACACACACACACACAGTGACAGGTGGTTCGCAGCAGATCCACAGCTGCACAAAAGATCCACACTGAGGCCTTTCAGGAGGTGTGTGTGTGGGGGGGTGCTCCTCTCATTAAGCCGACCCCTGACCCCCAGGCCCCAACCGACCCCCGACGGCCCCCACTGGTCCACCACCCTAGCAGATGCTTTTGGATCCACAGGTGGGGAGGCAAGTGCTCCACATCTAGGTCAATGCATAGCAAGCTACATATAATAAAACAACGTTTCCATTGGCACGCACGCACACTTTAAATTATGGCTGTAATCCGCCATTGATTAAATATGTTTTGAACAGTTGTATTTCTTCTGTTGAGTGCCCCAACACATTCAGAAGATGCTCTTGAAAGACCTGAAAGTGAAAGAACTGGCGATACGACTCGTTCTGATTGGGGGATGTCCCGGATTCTGCTGATCCATATTCAGAAGACAGAATTTATTTCGGCTTCTGGTTTAAATTCTCAAACACACTTTAGTCAACACTTAACACTTAACTATTGAATCTTATATATGAATATATGAATCTTGTTTAAATATCTTCCAGCTCTCCACTGAGAGCTGGAATTTGCTTTTATTTATATTCATTTTAACGTTTGATAAATATATACCTGTATATATATATACCTGTATATATATATATATATATATATATACCTGTATATATATATATATATATATATATATATATATATATATATATATATATATATATATATATATATATATATATATATATATATATATATATATATATATATATTTCAATTAATATATTGTCTGGACTGGACGTATTTTGTGGACTGTAAAAAACACTTCCCATATCATACTTGCCAATATATATATATTTTTGGCTTTCCTGAACTATTATTTAATATTATTTAATATTCTGATGCAGAGCAGACCATTCCTTTGCTGGGGGTGGGGGGGTTTCGTAATTTATTTACTATAAGCTTATTTGTACAAAATTGCCGATAGATCACAACAAAGAGGGAAAATAATATAAATACGATTCATATTATTACAAAACTCTATCCAACGGGTGAGTGTAAACCGGTCGGGTCGCTGCACCATAAGCCACACCCCTCCCCGGTGGTTGGGTGGTCCCCTACGGAGCCCAGCGACACACCGTTCTCTGTAAGCCGCAGATCGACAGCTGGGTCCGGGAGTGGAACATCCGCACTCTCCCCTAGTATCTCACCCCAACTCCCCTTAACAACAAACCCCAGCCCTCCGCTTACTCTCAGCGGTAAACTAACTGCTTCTGGACGGGTTTGGGGAAAATCTGTGTGAAGGTGTTTTAGACCGCCTTGTGTGCCCCTGCAGTAGGGGAGGTCTGATCTGGTCCACAAGCAGGCAGGACTCAACAACTTTCCTCTCCTCTGATTCCCGAGGAATGTTCGGGGTGAAAAGACGCATGTTTGAATGAACACAATGGACAGCAACAAGGATATAGAGGTTGACATGGAAGGAAACGGGTTTCCACCTGCGACATGTGAGTGTTTGACCCTATTTCTTAATATTCCCAATAACATCCCTTCTTACGAATGTTATGCCATTTATTCAGACCCAATAGCGCAGTATCAAGTGTTGCCAAGTGCTTCAGGAAGACAATATCATGCACTTTGACGTAGAGAGACAGGCTCGAAAAGGCGCATAAAACATCTGGCGCAGATATGGTTATTTTAAATTATGGAATATGGATGTGTTGCACAACAAAGCAACATACAGATCACGAATAGACGTGCAACGCATGATAACAAAATCCCACCTTTTATTTAACACCTCGTCACGTCCCTAATACACTCTTTGGTTGTATATATTTTTGTTATTGTAAAGGATGATTACAGAAAGTTGTGTGTCCTGTAGCCTACTGGGTGCGGTGTGGTTGGCATACTAATGACGGGGCTTATTCCAGATACGAATTCAAACCATAATAGAATCACGTGGATACTCTGAATGATGTCATTCACATGCATGATGTCCCCTCCCCCCTCTCAACACACGTCCCGGTATCGAACCTGTGTCGGGTACAGGCTTATATAACCCACAGGTGCCCGAGGGGCTGTTGAAACGCTGCAGAGATGCGCAAAGTGAACCACACACACACACACACACACGCACACGCACATACACACTATCACACACACACACACACACACACACACACACACACACACACACACACACACACACTATCACACACATAGTCACACACACACATACGTATTCTGTGTGTGTGTGTGTGAGTGTGTGTTTATGACGTAAGTTTGTGTGTGACTAATGAAGTTGAAGACCTCGACTGTTAAGTGATTCGTAGCAGAAACATTTGCATTTGGAAAGAGGAAAGCCACCATGCATTGGGCTATGTCTAGGACTTCTCTGCCATTGCCAAATGTGTGTCTGTGTGGTATAGCCTGTGTGAATGGAACTAGACACCCATTGTCACCTCTTCCCGGGGACCATAGGAAGTGTTCCTCTGGACAGGGGCTTCAGGGGAGGGTTTGGTGAGGCTTGGCTCGGTACCAGATAGCTCCCCCCGGCCGTGGGAACGACCCACACTGTAGCCAAATATGATCTTTACAGAACATGATCTGTTCTCATGGCTAGGCTGTGTCAAGGTAAACTCCTAGAACTAGAAGCACTGTCAATGCGTATCTTGTGTTACTGTTCCAGAATATTCCAAATCCCGGTGTAAATAATTCCAATTCAGGTAATTAAAGGAGACCTGTGTGAATCAGAGTGAATAAAGATACACATCAAGGAGCAGGTAGGGCGTAGGGCATCTTGCTCAAGGATGCCCTACAGCTACATGACTTATGACAAGGGCTTTGAACCAAGAACCTTTCAGCTGGGAGGGGAACCCTCTAACTATCTCACTATCCTGTCCTCTTGTAGGATGTCAAACTCAGTGTTGTGATTATGTACAACCAGGACTACCTCCTCATCAACATTAACTGAGCCCAAAACACACAACTCTACAAAACAACCGGCCGAGCGCAGATCAGATAACGGCTGATGTTGAGCTTTCGTCATGGGATCGCCCCCGGTGTGTCGGGCTCCACCCCAATGATGATGATGATGAAGATTAGAGGTGTTTCCTGGGTCTGAGTCATGGTGCCGACCAGACGTTGTCCAAACACGCCGGGCAACCTTCCTTTGTCCCAGCGTGAGGCGAGAGAGAGAGGCGTGGTTGACTGGGTGAGGCTGAACCCAAACCACAGACTGGATGAGTCTGCCGCACAAGGACCAACGGTTTGGTTGCCGCTAGCGACGTCAATGTTCTGAATGTTACTTTGAACATGTGGATTCCATGATCTGTAACCTTTACTCAGTAGTGAATACTTGTTTGTTAAGAAGGTCATGACACGTTTATACCTGTTCATCAGGTAATCAGGGTAGTGTCGAAAAGTAGTTTATCTTTCATGTTGATGATTCATATCTGCTGTCAGTTGGATTCCTGTATGGAATGTGTCCATTAAAAGCCAGAAGAGTTCTGGTATCGATCAGATGTCTGTAAAGTATCGGGTCTAGACGAAGCATTGAGCCCTCAACTAATGGCTTGACTCTCTGCGGTCCGCATTATTCCCTGAAGTCCTTTAATGTGGAACAGGGTACAGAGTTTGGACCTGAAAGCCTGCTGCTTCAGTATTGTTAAGTTCTACTTTGTCAGGACTCTTAGTCAAACATCGTCTAATCCTTGAGGGAGTTTCCGATGCTTCTCGGAATTCTTTCTGCGTCTTTGTCCCTCGCGCTCCTGTTAGCTGAGACGCAGGTCTGAGAATGCTGTGTGTTGGTTTCCGTGTAGAGTTTCCTCTTGTAGCTCATGTGATTCAATCCAAGAGCGGTAGCTGCTTTTGTGTTTGAAGTGTTGGCAGTTGGCAAGTGTTTGTGTTCTGAATACCAGGACCAGATTGATTATTGGTAATGTGACAGGTAGTAAATTATATTACCAGGTGTAGATGATATTAATATGATTTAGATGCGTCACTGCCATGTTGCACAATGATTGCTTCTGGGTAAACCGCTCTGTGGCACCACTGCTTCACATTACTGTAAAAACAGGTTACCTGTTGATATTCACCCACATGTTCAGTGTAGCTGGCCATCTTTATTTTAAATGTTATTAAGAACAGGGCAGGCATAGGATGATAATCTAACCAAGATCAACCTTAGTCAGTATCTTTCCGAGAGCAGCCTGTTAAAGGAATAGATTTCTCTGTGTTCTCTCTCTCCTCCTGTTTAACTACTGAACACGTTTAATCCAGTTTATATTTACTCAGAGACAAGAACAAGTTATTGTTTGGCAACATCCCACCTAATCCACTTTTACATGGTTTATCACTCCAACCTAAGTTGATATTGTGTCCCCTGAGGTCTTTAATCCATTTAACTCTATATCTATAACTGTGGAATAGTGCACTCATTAATCAGGACCCAATAGGATCAGTCCAACCCTTCAGAATGTTCTTACAACCAGAATAAGGAGCAGTAGACGGTCAACAGTATTTGCTCATTAATTTGAGCAACTTCTGCGTGATGAATTTTCTGCTGGATTTCACAATTTGTTCTAAACCGTCTTCTCTTCCCTGATTGGCTCTTATGAGCTCGCTCTCTTCTTCTCTCATCTTGGCTCTGACTGTCTTGAGTTGTGACTGAGTTGCAGCTAGAACTGGGTAGTGTTAGTTATTAGTTGTGGTTACTGGTGGATAGAGATGGCTTTCTTAGGATGGGTTGTGGTAGTTTGTGCCCTTATTGGTTGGTTCGTGTTTTTGGTAGGGCTGGCACCACGAGGAGAGGGTGAAAGGCGTCCTAGGTCTCGCAAGCCTTGTGGAATGCAGTGGAGTGTATTCTTTATATAATCAGACAGTATAAACTGCTGCTCCTGCTGAGCCGGGGCCCTGCTGCTAACAAAGGCCCTGCAAGGGCCCGTCCCCCCACCATTGTTGTCGAGAGGCCCCTCATTGTGTGTGTGTGTGTGTGTGTGTGTGTGTGTGTATGTGTGTGTGTGTGTGTGTGTGTGTGTGTGTGTTTGTGTGTGCGCGCAGGAAGATGGCACATGTGCAGAAGCTAGGCCAGGCTATCATGCAACATGTTGAGACCCTGAAAGCCTTGACGTGATGCTGCCTTGGAGGTGCATGCGCTTTCCTGCATGGTTGCTGCGTGTCGGCATTTAACATTAACATTATAGGTGAGGAAAACAGGAACAAGGAAGCACCACTCAACACTTTCCTTTAAAATCAGGCGGTGCAGGTGCTGCGTCAAATCTCAGTATGCTTTGATTGTTCTCAGCCTCCCTTGCAAGTGCCTTTGATAAAAGTCTGCTCAATGACCACAAGTTAATATGTAAACCATCAGACAGTCTTGAAGCACTATTCTATGTTCTGTGAGTGGCCACACAAACAGGTTCTTGGAGTGGAAGGATCAATCGTGGTTCTCTCATCTTTGTTCTCATTCTTTGGGAGATGAAGCAAGGCTTAGTGGGTAGGATAGCCTAGTGGTTAGGGGGTTTGACCTGGAAACCAGAAGGCTCCGGGATAACCCCGATCTCAGTTTATCCGCAGGCTTCCTAGAGCAGGATGACGGCTAACCCCTTCATATGCTCAATGATGTATAGGAATTTACTGTTAGTCGGCTGAACGGTATTAAACTAAATAGAAGCAGTAGGAAGATCATTGAGAGCAACTGTGATGCCTGACCTCCTGTTCATCTGAACTCTGACTCACTGTAAACATGACCAAGAGGACACGGTGGTCTGTGATGTTGTTTCCTCAGCCTGATAGTTCCCAGCTGGTTCCACTGACATCATGTCACCTGGTCTGGAGTGCGAGGGTGCGCCGTTAGGTACCATAAGGCCACAGTTCTGGTCCCCGGCCAGCATTCCTCCGAAGCCTGGAGAAAAATGTTGTAATGTTCCCCCATTCCACCTCCCTGCTCCGTCATATCAGTACATCTGTAACCAGAGCAAACGTTTTCTCAGCTCCATGCTGTTATCACTGCTGGTTTCCATAAAGTTGAATCTAGGACTTTTTGAAAATAGATGTTTTTCAAACTGCCACTGAAGTGTTTGTTTATTTTAACGGTGCCTTTTTGTCCCTACTTATGAGCTTTGCTTTCATCAGAGGGGACTGTCTAGTCGTCACTTCTTCAAACCCTTTGTGGTTTCTGTGATGTTCAGTCTTTGCTTGTTCATGCCAAATCTACAACCTGATACTGAAATTATGACTCACTCTCGACTGACAAGGACCTGGCAGCTCAGATGAAGCCGTCTGATACCCAGGTCTTTAGGAACATCTCCCCGGCTAACGTATGATCTTATGTGATACTAGATGAATCCAGACCTTCTGGGGAGCACTTTGTTTTGATCTGAAGCTGGAAGTGGCAGAGGAAAAGTGAAATTGAGGCAGTGGGTTCACTCTGCTTTTGGTTTGCCTGCTTCTCGCCTCTGGTGCTTACACCCATGATGCATTGCTTACCCCCAGATCCTTTGTTAGCGTGTCCAAAACCAAATCGATAGATGGTTAGGTAAAGGTTAACCCAACCATCTGGGGGTTAACCCTGACCAACTTAAGAGAGCCATATTTACTCGTATTTCCATCCTAAATTATCCCTAATGCATCCAGATAAATAGCCACCGGAAAAGTGCATGTAGTGGCCCCTCCTGCTACTGTTCCTCCAGCGACTCCATCCCCACCTCCTCCTCCACGTCTGAAAATAACCAGGTCTGTAAAGCACAGTCACCGGACCAGAGCTATTATTAGAGCTGGTTATGTTCCGCTAAAGGCCACTGCACATTACTCCTTAGCACGTGGGTTGACATCGGCCTTACAAGGACTCGTCATCCTCTCCTTCTTCATCGATCTGTAAATCTGTCGCTGCAGGTGCAGCTCCTGAGCACTGGCAGCCTCATATGCTCCAGACCCCACGCCTTCTCCTCTTTCCCGCTCCCTCCCTTCCTCATCATTGACCTGTAAAGCAGAGGCCATGGCAGGCCATGCTGCAGCGGACTAAAGGTTCTGGGTTCGAGTCCCCGTTGTCTATAGTAGAGCACCTTATCCGACGTGGATGTAGTCCCTACGGATCAAAGTGTCTGCTTACTGACTCAATGTAAACCTTGAGACTGTAGCTGTCAGAGAAGAGGCTTCTGAGTGTAAAACTCAGTACAGTTTCTACTAGGGCATAGCAAATGTATTGGTGTGTTTTGGTTCTCTGCGAAGCTGTATTTAAGCCTCATGTCTGAAGAGCATCGCGGGACCCGATCCTGATGCCAGAAGGAAAGCAGCGTTTAATTGTATGTTGGGAGATGGAAGGATTACTGCTAGAATCTGTCTGCATGACTGGAACGCCTTGGAAAATGAGTGTGTTGGGCAGAATGAGGAACGCCGTGTTATGAGACGGACACCGTTTTTCAGAACACAGACAGTGGAAGGAGAGAGCAACGCACTGCAGCTTTAAGATGGAAAAGTAATATAGTTGGTGTTTATTGTGTTTAATTAACTGTGTTTATTGTGTTTAATCGTAGGTGTTCCATGTGTTTAACAGTCAATGTTCTAATGTGTTCAATAATCGGTGTTTAAAATGTTCAGTGCTCTGTGTTCATCGTATTTAATAGTCTGTATTTAACATTTGTAATAGTCCGGGTTTATCTTGATTATTCACGGGCTTTGAGGTCTTGTACATAGAGGTAGGCCGTTATTTGAGATGTGTGTGTAGGCCTGGATATTCTTTAAACTCTGTTTCATTAGTTGCTGTAGACAATTCTTCCAGGACCGACTCCGTTCCTCAGAGATATTTTGAACAATAGAATCAATAGAACCCATTGCAGTGATACATCTGCACCATGAACTAACTCTGCCAATCAACAAACATTGACCAGAATTATTAATAATATAGTGTTTGGAGAGATGAGAGATGAGGGAGACTAAATGGACTAATGGCCCTTTGGGGGAACAGTTGGTAGCTGCGTCAACATGCTTCTGATATGTTCTTATAGTGTGTACAGTTATAAACTGTATGTCCCCATTGAGCCTAACATAAATGACAGCCAGCGTGATGGATTAGGTGTCTTGATGTCTTGCTCAAAGACTTCTAAACACACTTGCCAGGATTGTCCTGCGACCTCTTGACAAACGATCTGCTTTATCTTCTTGTCTGCCTGAACAGACGTCACTAAGTATTGGTTATATATTGGTTATGGTATTGGTTAGTATCTCATGCTGAATGTCAGATTCCCATCACAGGGATTATCATCTAGAGCAGATTAGGGCTCTTCCCCACCCCCTTTATGGGATGTAGAGCAGGTTGCCGCGGAAACGGAGAACCCCCAGATGAAAGGGGCCCGATGTGGCCCAGATATTCTGATATCCCGCGTGTTTGTGTCTGTGTGTGTGTGTGTGTGTGTGTGTGTGTGTGTGTGTGTGAGTGTGTGTGTTGTGGGGACATGGACATTCAGAGCAGCATGTGTCCTAACAAATGTTCTATCTGTAATTTCAACACATACACACACGCACGCACGCACACAAACACACACACACACACACACACACACACACACACACACACACACACACACAGAGACACTCAGGAAGGTGGGGGTGGTGATTATTTGCTCTGTGTGACTGGGCCCATGTAGTTTCTTACCTCATCACCGCTCACCCCATCGACCCCACCCGGAGCAAGTGGAGAGTGTTTGGCGGCAGGGGGGTGGGGGTGGATTGTGTGTGTTTGGGGGGACACTGAATGAGGTAATTGGTGTTTTCTCGGTCCAAATGAGATGCAGCACAGCCATTCATGCTGCCCCCTCCCCCCCCCCCCCCCCCCCCCCGCTTCCTCTTCCTCTTCTTTAATTCCCCGCCTTCTGTTTACCCCCTCGTTCCCTCCAAAACCGCCTCTGTTCTGAACCCGCTCTGTTCTGACCCTGAACCGTTTAGACACTGGATGTGCACTTAACATTGTTTATTTTGGTTTATTTTCGGTTCAAAGTCCCGGAATCACTTCACCAGAGTACCTCCCGTCATACACACCAACACACTGCAGCGTTTTCTTCCCGCTTTGCCAGGGGTGGTGCCATGTCCATGGGCCTGCGCGGCTCCACCTTATGTGTTATTGCATGTCCCAATCTAGACTCACGAGTCCGCCTCTAAACGCTTCCCCCACCTAGGGACCGAGGACAATCACCCAGGTTTTGTTGCTGAAACTGGTTCGAAACCGATGAAGGGGTAATAAATCAAAAGTCTTCAGGGCGGCCCTTAATATTTGGGCGGGAAATTTAGAAGTTGTGTATGCTTATAAACACTGTCGTACCAACTTGTCCTGGGTTAAAAATATGTATACAGGAGTCACTGGAGTGGCAATCCTTTATTGCACCATTTTTTTTAAAAAATATTTTTAAAAGCTCTCCCTGTTGCCAAGGGATTCAGGGAGCCAATCAGCACCCTGCATTGCCTGGTGGTTTACTTTACAGACAGGCTTCAAGTCTGGTATTTTCAAATACCTTTTTACTGCTTCCTCAACCACAACCTGCCTGAGATCGATTGGAGTTCATCTGGTGCTGGAGTGTTTGCTCCAACATGTTGTCTGTGTGGTTCCTACCAGGGGTGTCGTGTCCCATACAGTAGCTCGGACATCAGGTTAAAGGTTAAGGTCTGGTGGCCTACTCCTGTAGCATCTCCTTCAGTACATGTAGGTAGTCATGGCAACAACAGCTCATCAGGAGTTAGTTGTTGTATTGCTTAACCCCTGAGTACACCTTTTATAGGGGGGCGGGGCATCGAACCAGCGACCTTACGGTTCCTCCACTGTAATCTGATGACCTACTGGTTTCAAGGCTGTCATACTGTCTCCCCGCTGTGCTCACGTGCACGTGCTCATGCATGCGTGTGCACATTGGGTCCTGCGTTTGCCTTCTTGCAGAAAGCCCCTGGTCGTTTGTTTGATGTGAAATCCATATCAAATACCATTTCCTAAAAAGTGTTTATTGGAGTTATTATTATGGTAAAGTGACAATCAATCTGAAACACAAACCTGGTCAATTTTGTGGCTGAGGAAAATTATAATATGCTGATGTATTATCAACCTAATCTTGGAGAATTTTACATGATCTTTGGACAATGGCATGATTTAGCCTAAACCGTTCTAAACCACTCAAGGGCTCTACTGGATGTTTATAGCACATAGTGTTCTCTATGTCGTCTTGAGCTCTGGTTGACCATTAAGCTGTGGCGGGGATGCCTGTAAACAGAAGCAGGACTTGGTACAAACAAAGCTTAAAAAATAAAAGCCCCTTGTTTGGGAGAGCAACCAGGAGTCCAAATATATTTTAAATCCAGATGAAAGGTTGTTCTACATGGTTGGCTTGTTAATGCATCATTGTGTATTTATAAATCCAAATATTTTGGATTAAATGAATGCATTCTAACATAATGTTGTCTATATTGTCATAAATAAAAGTCCACGTTGGAGATTTCTGTAGCCAAGATAGATTTTGCAATATTCTTATGATTTTGATACTGTTGTGGTTTGGATTGAACCAATACATTTTTTGCATTATGTCATTTTAATGAAAGACATTTCCCTGTATTAAGTATTAATGTGCTACATGGATCTCCAATAATTAACTTCTAGTCGCTTGCTTGAGGACAGTTCTGAAATTGTGTTTGCTCTGCTAGATATTGAAATATCACTAAACAAACTGTTTGTGTGTGTGTGTGTGTGTGTGTGTGTGTGTGTGTGGAGGTTCTTTCAGGTCAAAGGACATTAGGCTGATGATGGGGCCCTGGCTGCTTGCTATGTCTTGCTTCATAAGTTCCTTTTGAACCAATGCGATGACTTTGCACTAAAGTTTAGGAAACTCATTTGTATTCTGCTCCATCTCTCGGGGTTAAATGCTTTTACAGCAGAGGCTGTCAGAGACCTAAACGATATCTGTCCTCTCCACTCCTCTCGTCCTCTCTCCTCTCCTCTCAGCATTACGATTTTATCTTCTCCCCTCCTCTGAACACTTCTTTTTTATCCTCCTCCGCTCAACACTCTGATTTTATCCTCTCCTCCTCTCTTCTCCTCTCCCCTCAACACTCAGATTGTATCTTCTCCTCCTCTCCTCTCCTCTCAATACTTGCATGTTATCTTCTCCTATTCTCCTATCCAGCTATTCCATTCTGGTCCGGCTATTCCATTCATTGGTGGCTCAGTCTGCAGACAAGCCTCCCTCTCTATCTGCATCATGGATGTGATAGACCCATTGATCGTCTCGGCACCCGTTTGCTCACCTTAACACACACACACACACACACATGCACACACACACACACACACACACGCACATACACACACACACATGTACATACACACACTCACAAAGTTGAATATTATAACCTGAAGACAAACACAATCTTGTATCGCATGATTAGCAATGGCCACTCTGGGCCACCCCCATCCAGACTGTAAGTCACCCCACCTTGTACGGTTAGCCACACCCCCTCGGTCAGTGCGCCCGGCTGACCGACCTATCCGTCTGTTTGTACTCCTGATGTGTTCATAGTCCCGATGACGGGAAGTGTAGAGTAAATACAGTGGGATCTGATAGTGTACTCTTTTCACTCCAGACCACTTGTAGTCCTACAAATCACGCATCAGATTTCTTTATTGAATATCAGGATTCACAGACAACTGACTTTGCACCACCCCAGTAGAAAATAAGACACACAACTGATTGTTTTGTTGGTTATATCGATGTCAGTGCGAATGAAGGAGTTTTAATTATATAATTATAAGGGCACAGGTTTTTAATACAGCGACCTGGGCTATTTTCAGGGCAGCATCAACACCTGTTTTAAGTACATTGAGGCCTTTAGTCTTAGCTCTCAGGGTCATGGTTCCTCCCTGGACATGGTCAGGGTCTTTGTTTTGCATGATTCGGCTCTTGGTCTTGGTTCTGCAGGGTCTTAATTCTGCATGATCCTAATCTTGGTTCTGCAGGGTCATGGCTCTGCATGGACCTGGTCACGGTCCTGGTCTTGGTTATGCATGGACCTGGTCTTGATTCTGCAGGCTCTTGGCTCTGCATATTCCTGGTCTCGGTCATGGCCCTGGTCCTGGTCTTGGCTCTGCATGGCCCTGGTCCTGGTCTTGGCTCTACTTGGCCCTGGTCACGGTCCTGGTCTTGGTTATGCATGGACCTGGTCTTGATTCTGCAGGCTCTTGGCTCTGCATATTCCTGGTCTCGGTCATGGTCCTGGTCCTGGTCTTGGCTCTGCATGGCCCTGGACCTGGTCTTGGCTCTACTTGGCCCTGGTCACGGTCCTGGTCTTGGCTCTGCATGGCCCTGGTCCTGGTCTTGGTTCTGCATGGCCCTGGTCCTGGTCTTGGTTCTGCGGGGTCTTGGCTCAGCATGGTCCTGGACTCGGTCCTGGTCCTGGTCCTGGACTCGGTCCTGGTCCTGGTCTTGGTTCTGCAGGGTCTTGGCTGTCCTCCAGAGAGCAGAGACCTCCACAATAGCTGTCGTCTCTCACAGCAACACCAGAGGAATGCTGATCCAACCACAGACAGACCCTCTGTGTGTCGGAGCTGAGCTACCGAAAACAACTAGGCACATGCAGTCGTGCCTGTCTGGCTACCCTGGCTGTCTGTTCGTCTGTCTGTCTGTCTGTCTGTCTGTCTGTCTGTCTGTCTGTCTGTCTGTCTGTCTGTCTGTCTGTCTGTTCCCTTGTCTCAGAGACGACGATGCTAGCGTCTCTTGTCCCGGACGATGACTTGCGTTTGGGTGAGCAGAGCTGAAGTCAGCCACTTCTCTCTGGATGTAAACTATGAACCATAAAACACAGGGAGCAGCTTGATGATCTATACATCATCACGGTTGATCGATCAAGGACAGCCACTCAGCCAGCGTCCTCAAAGGTTCTTCTGATGCTGACGCCTCCAAAGGCCCTTTAACATTGTTTGTCGTCTGGCTTGAGGCTTATAACAGAGGTACAATGGTGGTTATTCCCATGATGCACTGCTTTCATCAATGTCTATACCTGAATCCAATGACTTAAAATAATGTTCTTATTGAATATCTATTTGTACCATTTCCCTAACCTAATACCTAAACTTAACCACCTATAACAACATCCGTAAACTTAATAATCTGTATATAACCAACTCTAGCCTTATACCTACGTTTAACCATCTCTAACCTAAAGATTTCCATCACTGGCCTCATACCAAAACTTTACTACCTATAACCTAGCTAATTGTAATAATATGTAACTGATTTAACCTAACCAACTCTAACAGGGGAACCTAATAGCTCCGCCTAATAGCTGAACTAAACTATCTCTAACCTAATCCTATCCCTAAACCCATCGGCCTCCACGGTCTAGGTACTGCATCTCCGGTGGTCTAACGCTCTTTCAGTAGCAGGGCTCCTGTGGAGCCCAGGACGTTGGTCGTAAATATTCACACCCCAGCCTCTGGGTTTCCGCCAAGCTTTCATAGAGTTTGAATAATTTAAAGTGCAAAGCAAGACGTTCCCAATATAACTCTTTATCTACAAGAAGCTCTGAGTTCTGTTAAGGAGGAGGTTCTTAATGTGGTTATGGGGTCATTTTGCTCCTTAGAACACCCGCCTGTTTGTCGGTCTCTTCCCCGTCATCTCTCTACCTCTACCTCTCTACCTCTCTAGCTCTAACATCTGTCTCAGGTCTGTCTGGAAGCATCTGTCAGAGAATGGTTTGAGGGCTTCAGCATGGATAAAAGAGGACTCAAGACTGTTATCTAGTATACAACATCAGAGTGTGGAATTAGATTTGTCACGGTACATAATGTGGCTAAAGAGCTGCATAAACCATGATCCTGCAGAACAATGACTGATTGTCCTGGGTCTTGATCAGCTATCGGGCTGTTGTTCTGGAATTACAGCTTTGGCTTCGTTTAGCCTCCAAGCCCGTGGGTCTTAGGTTTAGTAGTACCCAGTACCTCTGGTTGTGTTTAGTAGTACCCAGTACCTCTGGTTGTATTCGGTAGAACCCAGTACCTCTGGTTCTCTCTGTCTCTACAGCCTCTGCTTCCTTTGGCTCTGAGTGGTGGAGCCCAGTGTTTACATGTTCTGTTGTTGCAAGTTCTCACATATGACTGTTTCTCCTCCAGAAACCCCACCTGCTCATCTCCTCTGTGTGTCTCTGCGAAACAGCGGTGCCTGTGTTTTGTTCGCCCAACACCTTTTAGCCGGTGGCAAACATGAGAGACTGCCTGTCACATACATGGAAAAAAGCTATGCATGACGAAGAGTAAAGCACACAGAAACTCGTGTGTCGTCATGTCGTCTCGGAGGAGCCACTCAAGGCCCCCAGCTGGAATGAAGATGGACCAGATCGGTCGAGTCGCAGCTGCACATCGACAACTCTCTGCTGATACCTTCATCTCACACCCCCCTCTCTCTCTCTCTCTTTCTCTGAACCAGCACCTGTAGTGAACCTCGTTCGCCCCGATCCCGAGGGAGAGAGCTGCCCCGCCAAGTCCGAGACCCCGTCCCGGAGACGAGGGCCGTCCTCCAAGATGGAGGCGCTCCGGCGCTCGGGGACCCCGACCCCCAAGGCTGACCTCACCTCCCCCGCCTCCCCCCTCCCCCGGTCCAAGAGAGGTGAGGGCTGCTCTCCACGTTCACCTGGTGGCTTGCTGCGGTCCGTTGGATAGGGCAGTATCACCCAGCCCGGGAAACGATCCGCAAGCTCATGTTTGTGTGCTCTGGCAGATGTGTCGGGGCCCCCTCCTGGTCAGGCTGCTTTCCAGCAGACCTGGGCCCCCGGGTTGGGCCAATCACAACAGTTTATCTTATATGGGGCAGATTTTATGTTGTACAGAGGAGTGCCTTTGAGGCATTTTCATAAACACAGAAGATGACTTATATGCATTCATGAATTACTCATTGGCATTGTTAGGCTTAATAATAGTAAATGGTGTATTTTTAACAATGAAACTTAAGTGAATGACATTAACCCGGCTATGGTTATTGATATATTGTTACTGGTTACACCACTATAGTTATAGTAATTAATTGTGGTTTAATTAGACTTTATTCGTTTTTTACTTTACAAATGTAAGAATCGGCCTGCACAATCTAAAATAATGATTAACAAAGGTTTTGTGAGTGTGAATAGTACCAGACCAGACCTGTTTGGCACAGCCCACATTTTCATAGATTTAGATAAATGCAGCATGTTCAGCATCACAGGTTACGTTAAAGTTTGAGCTACGTGCAAGCCAACCAGAAATATCTTCCGTCAAATTCACCCTCGATGTTTCGCTATAGAGACAGGACCAACTCCAATCAGCTAGCAGCATTGCTCATAGTCACCAGCGTGGGGCCGCTCATGATGGGTCCCTCCAACAGAGCTCGTTCCCCCTCTCCTCCTCTCCTTGTCCCCTCCGCTTTTCCTCTCCTTGTCTTTAGTCTGCTTTTAAAAATGTCCCTCACTTCCGCTGGTCCTCTGGGCTTCCTGTTTAGCTGGCCTTTCCGAAGACTTCATGCAAGACTAGCATGAGGTAATGCTATGAGCCCCTCCCTCTCCCCTTCCCCCCTCTCTGCTGGGGGGCATCAGAAAGGGGGGGGTGAGGGGAGGGTGGGTTGCATGGCATTACCTCATCTGAGAAAGTTTGCAAAGCATTGAATAGGTTCAGGGTTTCGCGAGATAAAGTTGTGAAAAGACCAGCCTTGTCTGGTTCATGTTACTGTCCATCACTTAGTTCATATAGTAAACAATCTATCATCAATCCCTTATTTATCATCCATACATCCATCTAGCCAGCCTTCCTTGTATCACCTGCACATGTTTATCTATGGGTGGGTACGATTGTGAGTCAGTTTCAGGGATGTATTGGCGTAAGACCACACGCACACACATGTACACAGGCACACACACACACTACACAGGCACGCACACACACACACACACACACACACACGCACACACACACACTCATGTGGTCCTCTGCATGTGAGGTTGCCAGGGCTCTCTAGGTAGCACTGTGTGGTGCACGTGAGGTGTATTAATATCAAAGTGGGTCAGGCTTCTGCTATGAGTGCGAGGGGGTGATGTCTCGCCTCAGTAGACATAATGATGACTCCCTGTCTCTTCTGAAACATATGCTACGTAGGGGATGGATGTTGGCAGAGAGAGAGATGGAGGAGGGAGGGAGAGAAGGGAGGATGTAGTGATGTAATGCTCTCTAGGAACTGAACACACACGCACGCACGCACCGGCATGACGTCTGCCACATCACTAACCAGCCCTCTCCGTCGATCTGTTGGGAAAATGATGATTGAAGATTGAAGATGGGTCTACAATGGCTGAAACTAGACAGATGGTCATTTGAACACGCTTACAGGGTTGGGAAAGGTTGGGTTCAGCCATGGGTAAGAGGTGGTTAGGTACAGGTATTGGATACAGGACAGATACATGCAGGTGTCATTACCACCAAAGCATCAAAATCGGTGGATTTGAATATTACTCCGACCTGTCTTGTATTTGCGTGTAGCGTATTTGTGTGTACGCCTGAATGAACCACCCAACTGCAGATCATATTCTGAGGAGCTTTTTCTGTTTTTTACTGATGTATTGTTTAGTATCAGAAACCCCACACACCTGCTACTCCAAGCCTCCCCCCCCCCCACACACACTTCTCTCTCTCCTCTTTTAACTGATCTCTACGTCTCTGCTCTCCCTCCCCTGTCTCTCTCTCCAGATTTAGTAAAGTCTGATGAAAGGCAGTCGCTTGCCAGAGCGCGCCGGGAGGAGAAGGCCAAATATCTGGGTGAGTCAGAATGAAGGGACAGCTCCGCCTGGTGGTGGCTCGTGGAACAGGAGGAATTATTTCTCATGTGTACTCTATACGCAGGAGAACATTATAGGATATATGTCACTCTTATCAAACGCACAAATGCTCAACTGCTCACAAATACAGCTACTACTTGTTATAGCTACTGTAAAGGGTGTTGGCTCAGCCTCTAACGCCCTCCGCTCCCATCAGCTCTGTAAGGCTACCTCACTCACTGTTTAACCTGCATGACGGACGGGCCGCAAAACTTTATTGAAAACGTCCATCTTACTTTGTTAGTTGCGAACGAGGGCTTCACACAGTTTTACACTTGACACGTTTTTCTTAAGATATCCAGGTGGTTATTCCCATAATGCATTAAAAAAATGCGTATTATGTGTAGTTAAGTTTAAAGCTACAATTCTAAAATTTAAGTATTGAATTAAAGATTACATTTTGGTTTGAGGTTCAAGTTTAAGTTTGGCTATTGGGTATACCGGGTCAAATCAATGCATCATGGGAATAATGCAACACATCATGTTGATCTACACTGTGACTGGCACTGACCTGCCTGCTACACGCTGGCATGCTTTGCATGATTGACAGCTGCTCTTGTCTCCCCCCTCCCCCTTGCAGAAGAGCTGGGCCAGATACAAGGTAAGCCATGCCCACCTGTGTGCTTGTGGTGTCGGTGGAGGTATTGATGAATCATCAATCAATGATCAGCTTATATTATTCAGACCAGTTACGGTTCATCCAATGCAATCATCTGATCATTCTGTTGTCCCATCTTCATGTCGTGTTCATGCATGTAGTGTAGTCATGTTATTCATGCGTTGTGTTGTGGTCTTACTGGTGATCTACATTGTATTATTACAGCAGCAATAACATTTATTTTAGTTAGTTATTTACCACTCTATAGATTACTATCTGTTCATCTTCTAACACTTGGAATGCATCGATACAATACCATAATAATGTTGATATTGAGGTTGAAATCCTCAGAGGGAGAGTTGATATGTCAATATATTACCCATGTGGACACACACATTAACGTTCCATACGTTAAAGTGTAGTACTACGTGTCAAGGTGGTACGGTGCATCCCTCATTATAATTAATGCTGATCCATGTAGCTTTAGGTTCTCGGCCTCTCAACAAGAATCCAAACCAAACGGTTAGGGGATGTGGCCATGAGGCCACTAGGGTCAGACTTAGTAGTGAGTGTTTGACACAGGATTAGGGGTTAGCACCACTGAACTCTGTGCTGAGGGGGTTTTTAAGACACGCCTTCAATGGCTTAGTAAATCGTGTTATGGTTAGGCACCACAGTAAAACCCAGACTGTGTTTATGTTATGAAGGTAAGGGTGATTAAGCTAAGTGTCACAGTAATGCTGTGGTCTTCCGAAAAGTCCAGTAATTGAATTTGTTTGTTTTTCCCTGCAGAGGAAATGGTAGAGGAGATGGAATACAGCTATTAAACACAAACATCCCCTTTGGATAAAAGCATCTGTTAGAGACTATATGTAATACAGCAGAAAGCAAACCGTTTGCTCACAAGTTTGGAACCTTTCACAAACAATTTCATATCGTTTTTTAAAGTAATGATTCATTGTTCTAAACAAAACCAGCAAGTTAAAGGTTGTTCCATTAGAGGTTAGAGGTGGAGCTTCTGGGGTTAGCGGTTAGAAGTGGAGGTTCTGGGTTAGAGGTTAGAGGTGGAGGTTCTGGGTTAGAGGTTAGAGGTGGAGGTTCTGGGTTAGAGGTTAGAGGTGGAGGTTCTGGGTTAGAGGTTAGATGTGGAGGATAGAGGTTAGAGGTGGAGGTTCTGGGTTAGAGGTTAGAGGTGGAGGTTCTGGGTTAGAGGCTAGATGTGGAGGTAGTGGGGTTAGAGGCTAGATGTGGAAGCTCCGGGGTTAGAGGTCCATAGGGGTAAAGTGTTATGAAGCGTGTACTTCCTGACCTGGTGCTCCTCTGGTGCCTCCCCAGCGGTGAAGCAGAGCCACTGGCAGGAGAAGGAGGAGCGGGCCCGCCAGCTGAGGGACCAGCAGCTGGAGGAGAGGAGGAGGAGGCTGGAGGAGCAGCGGCTCCTGGCAGAGAAGAGGCGCTGTGCGCTGGAGGAGAGGCAGCAGCTGAAGCTGGAGAAGAACAAGGTACTGTGACTGCATAGCTACGACCTGTGGTGTCCTAACTGGGTACTGTGGTGTCATAGCCAGGTACGGCCAAGTCATAGCTATGTACTGCGACCTCATAATAAGGTACTGCGATGACATAGCCAGGTACTGTGGTGTCGTAGCTGTCCACTGCAACATCCTTACTTGGTAGAGTGATGTTATAGCCAGGTACTACGATGTCATAACCAGGTAAAGTGATGTCCTAGCTATGTACTGCGATGTCATAATTAGGTACTGTGATGTCATAACGAGGTGTAGTGACGTCATAGTTACGTACTGCGATGTAAAACTAGGTACTGGTGTGCCATAACTAGGCACAGGGACGTCAGAACACAGATTGTGAGGTCACAACACAACACACGACTGTGGCGTCATAGCACTGACTCAGGGTTCAATAATTATTGACGTCATCGCAACGTTTTAGCGGTTGTTTCTGTGACCTGTGACGGGCTGAGCCATTTGAAGTAATGATGTCATAACACAAGAGCCTTTCTTATGAGATGGCTGTGGGGGATTTTAAACAACGGCATTATGACACGCTGCACGCTCTGTTGCTGCAGGAGCGCTACGAGGCGGCCGTCCAGCGCTCGGTGAAGAAGAGCTGGGCAGAGATCCGGCAGCAGAGATGGTCGTGGGCTGGAGGACTGGGCCAGAACCCGGGCCACAAGGACAGTGAGTGGAACCCACAGCACACGGCACCATGCCGGCCTCAGTAGTATATGTACCTACAGCCACAGCATAGAGGGGTCACACAGATTAGCTGTTGTACTAATGTCATAGAGCCTTCACATGTGTGTCATGCATGCATCATACTTGGGCGTTATGAGCACAATGGGATGAAGTCATGTGTGCGGCTTACATAAGTATGTCATGCGTAGGTCATACGTGATACATGCCCTGTCATTCTTAATAGATACACGTCACACACGCGTTGCATAACATCAGTACAGACGGATGCACTTCCACTCTCACACCCCAGTTTTCGAGGTTGCAGGTAGCTGCCTGTTTAAAATGATTAATCTGTGTGTTTTGTATTTAATACCTTCACCGTAACTCCCCTCTAGCAGCAGGGTTTTCGATTTGATTAAACCGCTCTTGGAAATGAATTTCTAAGGATATTCTTTTACAATTGGAGACATTTTTGCATTGGAGACATGTTTGTGTTTGCTGTACCAGCTGGAAGAAGGGCTGATCTATCAACCAGTCATTTGGGTGGACACTTCTACTTGTTATACCACTATAGGGACGGATTTTAAATGGCTTGTAATGTGAGTTTGCACGAGAGCCAGGAACTTGCACTTGATAGAGGGTCCTAGAGCTTAGCAGATCCAGGTATGAAAGTAGCTCTTTCAGAGACCATCAATGTTGCTGGCTCTGACATTCAACATTTTACTATTTATTACAACTTTTAAAGGTCTTGAACATCAGGGGCTGGTGAAGCAAGCAGTGGCTTTTATCCTTCTTAAATGATTGATACAGTATTATTATTGTACGATAATACAGTCAGTTTTAAATCTCTTTCAATGTTTCTCCCTGTTTGTTTGTAATAAATGATTTGGAATGGTATTTGCTTTTCGAAGGGGCTGAGTTTCCTTTAATTTCACAAAATAAAAAAAACACGCTTGAGCTCCCATGGATACCCTGGCAGTTAAAAGACAAGCTGTGTGTGTGCGCGTGTGTTTGGGTGTGCTTATATACATCATGTGTGAGTATTGTGTACCATCCCAGCGTGTGAGTGTGTTCATTCATCATGAGGGTCAATGTATGCGGGGGGGGGGGAAGGGTTAAGCCGTGACACTACAGGAAGTGTCCCGGTGTGACCCCGTGTGTGCGGCGCTCTCTCGGTTCCCCAGGCGGGTGCTCGGTGTCGGCAGTCAACCTGACCAATCACGCGGACTCTGTCCTCACCAAGCGTCTGTCCAAGTCCTCCGCCACCCTCTGGACCTCCCCCAACAGAAGTAAGACCGTGTCCTTGTGAGGAGACCCCATGTCGGCCGATCAACTGCCGGCACCTCTCCCTGTCAACCAATCACCCGCCCGCGCCTCCATCGCTTCCTGTGATTTATTGTTTCAGTTCCGTTGCGTTGATTCGCTCCCCTGGATGTTCCTACCTGCTCCTTGATCACCCAATCACGATCCTGCCTGATGTTTGATCAGCCAATCCACCTCCCTGTTTGATTTTTTGATCCTTCTCCAAACCTACCATCCCATCCGTCCCCCAATTTGGTTTACTGGGTTTCTGTTGTTGGTGTGGGGAATTTTATGTAACTTTTTTTTTGTGTCCTCCCCAAACTTGTATCATGATTTGAATGTTCCGTCTTATGGTTTATTTTATTTGTGTCGTTTTGGTGTTTTGGTGTTTGACATTTCATACCTGCTCTGGATCTGCCACTGGAATGGGCCCCTGATTCCATTTCCATTCCAACCACACAACTGTTCCTTGCATGACAGATACAGAGTGTTAAGATACTGTTGAAAGCTGAATGTTCTTGTAATTAAGTCATGTTTTTATGGTCTACCCCAACCAAACATAGAAAGAAAACTACACAACTGTCATGCTATGTTGGACTGAATCTCTCTGGTCAAGTGTTAGAAACATCTATTGTCTGGCCAGAGATATATTCTTCTCTCCTATTCTTTATTATCTTCTGTTTTTTACTTCCGGTGTCTTCTAAACAATCAGAATCAATGTGATGATTGGGTCATTTCAATCTGGTGTTTTTATCAACGATAGACAATGATAAACAGAGATCAAACTATCTTTAAAGCTGATATATGGTCAGTGGTATTCTACGAACAGAAGCTAACGATACCAATAGTCTGCCGGTCTAACGTGAGGCTGTTTGTCCTCTGCTGCAGACCGTAGTCTGGCGTTGAGTCCCTGGGAGAGCAGCGTGGTGGACCGCCTGATGACCCCGACCCTCGCCTTCCTTGCCCGCAGTCGCAGCGCCGCCAGCGTCCTGGCCAATGGGAAGGACTCGCGTGAGTCACCTGACCAACGCAGAAGAATAAATAAAACTAACATTCAGGGTTTTATTTTGGGAAACTTCAAACATGGACGACTTGAGGAAGAAACACTAATTTAAGGCTTTATTTTGGAGAACTACAAATTTGGATGACTTGAAGAATAAATACTACCTTCAGTCAAAATAACTACTAATACGTTCGACTTGAACCATTAATACTAACCTCACTAAACTACTACAACTACTACTAATCATAACCACTGCTAGCACCACCACAACTACTAACAACGAATACTTCTGCTAGTTACACATTCCTACAACTCATACTCCTGCAACTACGCTACGACGCTTGACTGACTCTGTCGTCCGTCTCCATCCTACCCAGAATCCCCTCTGTGTCCGCGCTCGGCGTCGGCCAGCCCGCTGGCACCCTGTTTCCACCGGCAGCTCCACCGGTGCTCCCAGCGGTGGGGCGTGACGGCCAGCTCACCGGACATCGCCGCGCGGAGACACAGCTCCACGCCGGTACGCGACACGGCCCGGGGCCACGCCCACTAAGTCCTACACAGATAGTGTAGGAATGGACCCGGGGCTAGTCTTTGGTGCAGCTCTCAGAACAACTGACCAAGAATCTATAATTGAAAGCCGAAAGGATGAATATATTAATTTAACTTTTTTTGAGCTGTGCAATTAATCGAATTTTGATACAGATTTCGACGATCAAAATGTGATCTCCAAACTAATATAATTGAGTTGAAAATATATGTTTTTTAGCAGCTGGATACATATTTGTACATTCATTTCTGTTTGAACATTTTCTATTTGAACATTTTGTGTCTTTTTTTATGGGAAAATTGAAAAGTTGACAGTTAAAAGGGTCTTTTTTGGAGAGAAATTCTGAATAAATCAATCATGTTTCTAAACTCAAAAATAATCTTTTGAATATTCATGATTTCAATATTGGCCAAATTAATCATGATTATAATTTTTCCATAATCTAGCAGCCATAATAGAACTGTAAATACGGTTGGTGTAATGTTTGCATTGTAATATGCATTATTCAAACGAAAGGCGGCAGGACAGTGTAGAGGTAGGAAAGGAAAACGTTCTATATTTTGTACTGCCGAATCATTTAGTGTCACTTAGATTTTGTATCACATGTTTTCTATTCAATGTTTTGTTCACTGAACAGAGCAATATTGACAGAAACTCCCTCTGAATGAACGCAGAGGTCTGAATGAGATTCCTCTGAACGATCTTTTTCTGATGAAGGCTGTGGGCTTGCTTCTCTTCCGCCAGATGGACAAAAACAAGAAGGAGAAGAGAGACAAGGAGCGAGAGAACGAGAAGGAGAAGAGAGACAAGGAACGAGAAAACGAGAAAGAGAAGAGCTCTCTGGCCAAAGAGAAGGTGGTGAAGAAGAGACAATCTATGCCCAGCATGCGGATCAGACCAGACCCCAGGTAGACCAAGTCTCTGTCTCACTCTCACCCACTTACCAACCCCCCCATAGCCCCCCAAGGGCTAAGACATAGGACAACTAAGTGACTGAATGACCCAACAAGGCCACTCTCCCGTTGATGGATCTCTCTTGTTCTTTCTTTCTGTCTCTCCGTGTCTCTCTCTCACGGACGTCTTCGTTCTTCCCTTCAGAGTGCTGTAAAGCATCCGCGATGCTCTCTGAGAGATGAGGTCATATAGTTGTGATTTTTTGTCAGCTGTGCGGTCATTTTCCCCTGGAGCAATGATGTCATTGCTTTATTACTTGTTGCATAACCAGCCATGTGCTGGGCTAAAGAGGCACGTTATGCCGTTGTGCTTATATTGGTGCATTGTGATTCCATAGCTGGCCTCAATTGGCCAAAACTTAAGCCAAATTAGTGCCAATTGGCTACAATCCTTAAACTTAACCTAACCTGAGTACAAGATACTGAGTGCACACTCCTGAAAAACCATGAATCTTCTTTTATTAATGTCAGCCTAAATGTTCACCTCTTCATCCAGCTGTTAATAAAGCTATATGTGTTGTTGTTTTCGGCAGCCCCAGTCCGTTGTCAAGACAACGCCCTGACTCCCCTGCCGGTACCCCCAAGGGGAGACCCTCCTCCCCCGCATCTGCCAGGACCTCCTCCCCCCGGCCCTCCTCCCCCAGGCCCTCCTCGCCCAGGCCCTCCTCCCCCAGACCCACCCCCGGTCGGGCCAGCGCCGGCCGGACCCCTCCCGGTCGAGCCTCCATCCCCGGCAGGACCAGCCCCTCCACCCCCAAGCACAGACCCAGGCGGGCCATGACCCCCGTACGCATCGAGCACCGCACCTCCTCCCCCTCCCCAGCGCCCCTGGGGCGGACCCGGGACCGGCGGCCCATCACCCCCGAACCAAGGAGGGGTGAGTGGACACTCTCACTCTCTGTCTACGTCTCTCCCTCTGTCTCACTCTCACTCTCTCACTCTCTGTCTACGTCTCTCCCTCTGTCTCACTCGCACTCTCTGTCTACGTCCCTCCCTCTGTCTCACTCGCACTCTCTGTCTACGTCCCTCCCTCTGTCTCACTCTCACTCTCTCACTCTCTGTCAACGTCACTCCCTCGGTCTCACTCTCACTCTCTGTCTACGTCTCTCCCTCTGTCTCACTCTCACTCTCTGTCTACGTCTCTCCCTCTGTCTCACTCTCACTCTCTCACTCTCTGTCTACGTCTCTCCCTCTGTCTCACTCGCACTCTCTGTCTACGTCTCTCCCTCTGTCTCACTCTCACTCTCTTACTCTCTGTCTACATCTCTCCCTCTGTCTCACTCTCTCACTCTCACTCTCTGTCTATGTCTCTCCCTCTGTCTCACTCTCACTCTCTCACTCTCTGCTTATGTCTTTCCCTCTGTCTCTGTCTTTCTCACCCTTTCTCTCTCTCCGTTTGTCATTCTCACTCTCATCTCTCTCCCTCTGTCTGTGTCTCTCTCTCTATTACTGTCTCTCTCTCCCTCTGTCTGTCTCTCTCTCTGTCTCCCATCACTGTCCCTCCCTCCTCCCTGCGTGACTAAAACTGTGTTCCTGTCTTTGTAAACAGGCTCCCCTGTCGTTCCCACCCTTACGGTTAGCCACGCCCCCACGGCCCAATCTAGTGCTCCAATCCCCAGCCCGGCCTCCCTGCACAGCCAATCAGCTGCGAGGTCGCCCGGGGGCGACATGGCGACGTCACCGGCCGGTAGGGCGACCGGGGGGACCACGGACCGCGAGGAGGCGGGGCGTCTGCTGACGGAGCGACGGCGTCAGGCCCGGGAGCGGAGGGAGAAGGAGGAGGAGGAGCGCCGGCAGCAGGAAGAAAGCGACAGGTCAGACCTCAACACACACACTGAATAATACACACATGCACACACACACACAGGCCACAAAGATGCACACATCCAACACATAAGACACACACGCGGGTGCTACACACAGACATACACGCGGGTGCCACACACACACACACACACACACACACACACACAAAAACACAACACATGCACACACAAACTGCAAGTAGTGTATTTATTTCCACTTTCTGTTCAATTCAATAAATAACAGTTTGAGTCCAAACTTTTATTTGATAGACATAAGAATAGTTGCATGATGGAACTGACATTAACTTAACATGGATATTACACGTATCTGACCTGACACTGCTCCTTCTTTTCCTCCTGCCAGGGTGCTGAATGAGGAGAGACTCGTCAGGGAGGAGGAGGAGAGGAAGAGGCGTGAGGAGGAGGCCAGGGTTGAGGCAGAGGAGCAGGGTAGGAGGGAGGAGACGCAGCGGCTGCAGGATGAGCAGGAGGCCCAGGAGAGAGCTAAGGTGGAGCAGGAGGAGCAGGAGCTCCTTCTTAGACAGGTAAACACGCCTTACACACAGCTCACCTGGACAGGTAAACACACCTTACACACAGCTCACCTGGACAGGTAAACACACCTTACACACAGCTCACCTGGACAGGTAAACACACCTTACACACAGCTTACCTGGACAAGTAAACACACCTTACACACAGCTCACCTGGACAGGTAAACACACCTTACACACAGCTTACCTGGACAGGTAAACACACCTTACACACAGCTCACCTGGACAGGTAAACACACCTTACACACAGCTCACCTGGACAGGTAAACACACCTTACACACAGCTCACCTGGACAGGTAAACACAGCTTACACACAGCTTACCTAGACAGGTAAACACACCTTACACACAGCTTACCTGGACAGGTAAACACACCTTACACACAGCTTACCTGGACAGGTAAACACATCTTGCACACAGCTCACCTCGACAGGTAAACCAACTTACCTTCATAGATAAACACACCTTACACAGCTCAACTGGACAGGTAAACCAACTTACCTGTATAGGTAAACACACATTACACAGCTCACATGGACAGGTAAACCTAACTTACTTGAGTAGGTAAATACATCTTACACGCAGCTCACCTGGACAGGTAAACCATTTTACCTGTGTAGGTAAACACACCTTATGCACAGCTCACCTGGACAGGTAAACCAACTTACCTGCATAGGTAAACACACCTTATACACAGTTTACATGGATAATTATGCCTAACTTACCTGTGTAGGTATTCACACCTTACACAGCTCACATGGACAGGTAAACCCTGCTTACCTGTATAGGTTAAGACAACTTGCTCATACCTCACCTGCACAGGTAAACTAAGCTTACCAAAAGAGCTTACTAACTTAACTGGAGAAGAACCCCTTTCACACTAAATGACTGGGATAACATTGCAGGCACCGTTACTGAGTAATACTATTCACACATGCAGCTATGTTCAGGACGATTCTGTCTTGTGTCTTTTAAAACATGATATAATAACGCTGGAATATGGACCAGGAGACCAGTAGATGGTGGTGATGCAACACTGAGAGTAGCTCCCTTATTTTGGAACATGTCCCGTTTCTAGAAATTATTAAACAAAAGGGCAGTTTAGCTTTCTTCTTTGCAAACAAAAGAAGCTGTGTTGATATTGTTATCGGACCACTCAAAAGCACTGGCTCATTAAGATCAACAGTCGTGGATTCAGATCCGTCCTCAGCAGAGTGTTGAGATCGGCTCGCTCGCTCTACACTCAGTGGGGCCAGCGGCCTCAAACCTCACGGACTGAGAGGAGCTCCCTTATTTTGGCACCTGTAAAGAAAAAAAGGGGTTTGTTTGCAAACATGAGAAGCTGTACGAATAACAATAATGTAATAATGATAACACGTTCGGATTACGCCATAAGCAGTGGTGTGTTAAAATAAACATTTGCTGATTTCATACACGTCCTCCGTGGAGTCTTGTGATTGGTTGGCTCGCTCTATGTGAAAGAGACTAACGTCAGATGACGTAACCCTTTGTGTGCCTCTACCGGCCATGTGACTGCTTTCATTCACAACACAGCTGTAAAGGCAGTGATCCGGAAATGTCACTACGTCATGAGCAGACAAATTGCTTGTGCAGATTTCCAGGAATATCCCTGTTCCCATTCACACATGACCCCGTACAGGAAATCATCAAGACCTTTGCAGGGAAAAACTGCATGCGTCAAAGGGGCCTAGGTAAATAGAGCTTACACACACCTCACCTATAGGTAAACAGACCTTACACACACCTCAACTGAACAGGTACCCCTAGCTTACTCCTATAGGTAAACACACTTCCACATACCCCTCCTGCACAGGTAAACCTAGCTTACCTGTATAGGCAAACAAAGCTAAGACAAACCTCAACTGCAAAGGCAAACCAAGCATACCTGGAGTTGAAAAACACTGTACCTGTTTACTTTCCATGAAGAACTGTAAACTAGGCACAACCCAGTGAGACAAGGCATGGGATGAGACCAGTCATGCAGGATCATGACAGCAGACGGCCTTATCATCATCTGTGTAACTGGTTGATGTTCGCATAGCTGAATTTGGACCCCATCTGGTGGACAGAGAGGGAATTGCAGCATGTGTTTGAATGTGGGTTGGCATAATAACAAGACTTTGGCCCGTAAATGCTGAAAATACACGTTTAAATATAGCCTGAGAAGTAACACTTTGGATAGAGTAAACAATAATTGCAGAACAGCCCCTCCCTCAATAAGAGGTCTTGTTACTTCAGTTTCTCCACAATAATGGTGTGTGTGTGTGTGTGTGTGTGTGTGTGTGTGTGTGTGTGTGTGTGTGTGTGTGTAGAAGGAGGAGGTGGAGGCAAAGGCAAGGGAGGAGGCGGAGAAGCAGCGCCTGGAGAGGGAGAAACACTTCCAGAAGGAGGAGCAGGAAAGACTGGAGCGGAAGAAGGTAGGAGCCTTCCTCATCTTTACTACACAACCTGTACTCTCCAACGCAACCTCAATGCTACACAACCTAGACACTGCAACACAACCTGAACACTACATCACAACCTCAAAACTACACAGCCTGTACACTACAACACAACCTGAACACTATAACACAACCTCAAAACTACACAGCCTAGACACTGCAACACAACATCAATACAACCACAGCAAAAGCCTGACAACACAACCTTAATGCAACTACAGCAAACCCTGACAACACATCCTCAGTACCTAAAGACAACTGTAAACCTGTGGTCCACCATAACAGAGTGTTCTTTGATGGTGTGAATCTTCGGTCCAATAAACTCCTCATCTATCTGTCTTTACGAGGGACAGCTGGATTCAGGACCAACAAGAGACTTCAGCGTTGCGTCCTTAAACACGCACACTATGCTATTTTTATTAATCTGGCCTTTCCCACATACTGGCTTACAAGCCCTCCCCCTCCCCTCCTCTCTGTTTTTCCTCTCAGTCCCAACTCTCTCATTATCAATTTCAAATAAACAATAATTGTTTGGCATGAAAGTAACTTGAACGATATGTCCAAAGCAACAACATTAAATAAACAGAAGCAATAAAAATCGCTCTCTCGCTCTCTCCTTCTTTCTTTCTTTGTTTCTTTCTCCGCCCCCCAATGGTCCACACATGCTAGATGATGCTGGATGCTAGGCCTGAAACAGCCAAGCGTTGAATTAATAACAGCTTTGGCTGTAAAACACTGATCAATACAGGAACAACTAGCACACACTGTCATACAATGTCCTAATATGAACTCTTTTTTGTTGAATCTATCATGAAACAAAAAAACAGACTAGGTAAATAAAATAAAAGGTACTAATAGCTGCTGGAATCATCATCATCATCATCATCTTCAAACCTTTATTTATATACTCACGAGACACAAGGAGCTGTTTGTTAGCGTGAGACCGGGGGGTTCCAGCGATTCAAGGCGGAGAATCCTGCTTCAGGCCGAAGCATGAGTCACGCTCTCTAATTGGAAACAGTCGTGCCAAGAGTCGTGCCGAGACCTTTAGTATTTAGCATTATCGTTATATTGAGGTGGAATCAACGTTCACAATGGTAGAAGATGAGGCCTACTATATCTGGTGTTAAAGTGATATTTTATATTTGGTCTTTACCTGATATTAGATGTTTCATAAAGTCCTTGTAAGTCTGCTGTGGTTTAAACAACCGTGCCTTTAAAAGAGGATGGTAGCTTGAAACACAGCACACAGTTCTGGTCTCTTCAGGCCTGTGCCTCAGGGTTCACTGAGAGCTGCCTGCCAGTTTGCTGATTCACATTATATCTTTTGCTTTTTGTTTTCTTCTGTTAGCGTCTGGAGGAGATCATGAAGAGAACACGCAAGACTGACCCGGTAAACACTCTCTCACGGTCCCAGCAAATTGTTTCTAAATATATATATTTTCAGAAGGAAAACCATCAGGATCCTCACATTATTAGATTACCATTCTTAAGAAAACCATTTAAGCCGTCAAGAAATATTTTTAATTGCGCCACAATTTCATATAACAAAGTTGACTTCGGTTTTGTTTTTAACCTTCGGAATTTCCTCTAACGGTGACCGCAGATCCGCCCGGATTAAAATTGTTGTGCGTCTTATTTCCCCAGAAGGAGAGCAAGCCCTTACTGAAGCCAGACGACCAGATGAAAGCAGTGGACAGCAACAAAGGTGAGAAACATATCCATTTGAAGAACATCTTCCTCTGGTCTGGCTCCGCATGCCCCTAGGGCTGCTGGGAAGTCTGTCTGTCCTGTGCCAGCTGGGACTAGACGTGTCTTTAGGCTTAACCGGTATGTGAGCCGCTGGGCTCTTTAGCACTGTTGAAACCAACAAAGCCACTGGATAAATAATAGGCCTGCTAGTGTTTGACATTCCAACAAAATGGTTGTGGGTGCGATCCCGCAAGTTTTCTTTCCAACCTGTAGTCGTCCTAGACACGTTGCCCCTAACCCCCCTAACTAGTCTTTAATGACACGGATTGGACAAAAGTTCACTAAAACTCAATTTAGTTGAAAGCGTATGCTAAATGACTAAATAGTAAACAGATCAAATGTAACTTTAAATGGATGAATGACATATTGTTTGCCCTGTGGACAAAGCGATACCACATGTGGTGGAGAGTCTGTGTCCTGTATTCTGTGTGCTGGGTCAGAATGTTCTCGAACACCATCTGAGTCCCATTCATTTTTATTTCACAACGTTCGATTCGTTCTTCACCTTATATCCACAGCAGCTGCTACTGCAAACACATCCTCAGGGCACGGTGCGTGCGTGTGCGTCGATATGAGAGCGTGTGTGTGTATGTGTGTGAGTGGGGAGAGAAGAAGTGTATACAAGAGTCATTGAGCTGCTCTATGAAGACGAGGTGGGTGTGTTCTGACTCCATCAAAGTCATGCTGGATCAGTAGTTTGATGAGGAGGAGGAGGAGGATGAAGATGTCAACCACAAGACTGAGTTGAGACCACATCCCTCCTCCTCATCTTCTTCCACCCAGCCCCCGCCTCGCACATGCTCAGTTTAGCCTGACTCATCTCTAGGGTGGTCCTGCATGTGTGTGTGTGTGTGTGTGTGTGTGTGTGTGTAACTGTGTGTGTAACTGTGTGTAATAGAACTGTGTTGCATCTGCGTTTTTACAGCGTGCGCTGACTATCAGCCCCGATCTGAGATTCTTCTGACCAATCACAAGACAGAGAATGGCCAGAATGGGCGGGACAGGTAAGACCTCCTTCCTGTTTTTCCTTAATACGACCAGCGATTTGAAACCAGATAGACTTAGTGGCTAACCATGATAGCTCAGGAAGCTAAGTAAAACGCTACCACTAATGAGCTAAACAGGACCGATAGCAGGAAGCTACTGCAAGCGAATCATCCCATATGTTTTACAACTGCTATACTAGCAGGCTAATCAGGCTGATGGCGTTTTAAGTCCACCATGGCGACTCTGTGTCTAACCCTGCTAGCTAATCAGGACTGATTAGCCTGAAATGCTCCTGCTAGTTAGCTTATCAGGATTGCTAACATACCCCTAATGCTATGGCTGGCAAGTTAATCAGTGTACTGCTACCCAAAGATAAGTCAACCGATAGCTAACCATAAGCATACTCAGGGTGCGATTTGTGAAAAAACCAGAGGGGGGGATAATTATGAGAAACATTTTAAAATGTTTCAAAATGAAGACGGACCCTGTATATTTTGGTTGTTAATTATTACGATGTAATGGTGAAAATACTTTGGGTGGGGGGGATAATTTTTATCCCCACCGAGGATAAAAATAATTCAGCAGAGGGTAGGACGTGTAAACCAGAGGGGGGGATAATCCCCACCATCCCCACCGGCAAATCGCACCCTGAGCATACTTCTAGCAAGCTAATCTAGACAGCTAACAGCACACGGGGTCATCCCTATGTTCCTCAGGTCCTATGTTCCCCGGGTGCAAAGGGTTAGGGTTAGGGTGAGGGTTAACCCTAAACCTAACCCTAACCATAACCAGTCTGAGGAGAGAAATTCTAACTAATCACAGGCGAATCAGCGGCGAAAAAGGCGGTACTTGCCCCTACCATCCTACGAAAAAAAGATTTGCTCACAGGGTCCTATGTTCCCCGGTCACATACAAAGCGGGGAACATAGGAGCCGGGGAACATAGGACCCGGGGAACATAGATACGCTCCCCAGCACACTAGTGAGCTTATCAGGGTTGCTTTCGAGCATTACCTACTCTATTTAGGGTATATGGGGAATTCAAAGTCTTCCGTACCATCTGTATTGGAGGTATCCGATGACAAACAGCTATGCCTCATGAGACATGATGTCGAAATAAGTGTGCATCAGTTTTAAGCTTCTTTTACACTACCAATGCAAGATGGTGACACCCTAAGGTGCTATATAGGTCATAAGTGGACCAAGTAAAACTGAGCCTTGGCATCTTACTCTGCTAGCTCCTCATGACTGATAGCATAACTGCTACAGAACCATGAATTGAACACCCTAATATCCCATCTGGGACTAAAAGTGCTATTTAATATTTTCTCATCTTAGCTTGCCAATGCTAGCAGGCCAGTGACTAACCATTACCATACTGCAACCGCTAAGAGGCATTCAAGCCTTTATGTGAGCTAGAATTTTCTGGATCTCTTCTCACCCTGGAAACACTCGCCACCAGGGTCTTTAAGTTCTCCAACGATAACAAACAGAAAATTCTGTTTGTTATCACTATTTCAGGGACGTATAAATTGCCTTGCTTTAATGTTAGACTAATGTTGAAGTTAAAAACGTTACTTTATTAATACAATTCACTGTCTGTGGCCCAATGGTTGGTGGCCCTTTTCAGATGTTTGGGATTATTGATTGTTATTGATTATGATATTATTTATTATAAGTGTGCTGTGTCTCTCTGCAGTGGGCCGGGTGGTGACATGGTGAATGGCCTGACAAACCGTCAGGAGAACGGTGTGTCCGCGAAGGAGGCTCCGCCCCTCTTTGAAGAGATCATCCAACTGACCAATCATGGCAATAGCACCAACGGGGGGCGGGACAAGCCTCAGAGTGATGCACTCGCAGAGCCAATCCTGGCCTTCGAGAGCGAGGAGCCGTTCATGAAGAAAGCTAGTCCGATGAAGCCCCAACATGTAGCAGGTAGGAGGGTGATACCTTTAGCAGGAGGGTGATACCTGTAGCAGGTAGGATGGTGATACCTTTAGCAGGAGGAGGGTGACACCTGTAGGAGGCAGGAGGGGGATACCTGTAGCAGGTGGGATAGTTACTCCTGTAGCAACTTCACCTGCACTAAAGTATGAATAGTTTAGTAGTTGACTGAAGAACTGAACTGAAGGTGCACTTGGTTGTGGGAGGGTTGGATGGTCTGGGTTGGAGGAGGGAGGCGGGGGGGGGGGGGGGTAATGCGAGGCTTGCCTGGTTATCTTTATCCTGGTGACAGCTTGAATTCTGTGGGTGCGGGGGGCCAGGGTTTTGGATCCAGGCCACATGCTGGCTGACTGACTGGCTGACTGTGGTGAATCTCAGCCAAAGTAAACAGGGTCTCGCACGTCTCCTGTCACCTGTTGCACTCTCTCTCTCTCCAGTCCCCACATAACACACCTGCCCCCGAGGGCCTTACATGGTAGCCAGAATCTATCCACTCAACGATGTACATCGTAAAAATTTGCAGACAAATAAGAATTGTCTGTGTGTTTGTGCGTGTGTTTTAGTGCCATTATGGTCATTCTCTCTACTCTAATGTAATCGAGGATGCCCAGAAAGTTAGTGTAGCCTGGCTAGCATAGCATGGCCTGTCTAGAATTGCCTGGCCAGCATGTGTTGATGTCAGTCAAGAGACTCTGTTGACATCCATCTCTCACTAACTTTTGCCACATCAATCTCCTGCATTCTGAAGGGCATTCACACGCACACACACATTCAACCATTCATACACACATATTCAGTGAAACTCACCGATACTCTCACACAAACACACACACATACAACCCCCCCCCCCACACACACACACACATACACACACACACACACACACAAACACACAGCTCCTAGCATCAGTTAGACTCCCTGCAGGTCCTTAGTGTCGGGTTAACGAGTCAGAATCCTAAACACCTGTTTTACAACCAGTTCAGAGGTTAAAGGTCACCAGGCTAAGAGCTCAACGTAGAACGACTCCAGGTCCCGGCACTCTGAGTGCTGGCGGGTTTTCACTCCCACCCTGGACTGATCCAGCCATTCACTGATTAGTAATCATCTAAACTCAATATTTATAGATATGTAAGTTCAGTATATGTGGTGTTGACGCTTAACACTGAGGTAGCCTAGGTTGTGAAATCTAGAAGTCAAGGCGCTGCTAAAGAGTATAGGGGTTAGTATTGTGGTTTCATGGACGCTATGACTCTGACCCCTTTATGTTCTGTGTTCCCCAGAGGTGCTGTAAGAGTTTTCCGGGCCCTCAAGACACCACGAAGCCTCCATACGGAGAGACTCATCTCAGGGGCCTCCGGGGGCCCAAACCATCCACTGACTGCTCTCCTTACCCCGGACCCAGACGGCAACACGAGACTCTCTGGAGGTCCTAGAACTGCGAGAGGAGACGCACGCCCTAAAGAACACAAGCTGCACCACCGCCTCGCCCCGCTGCTGTATAAAATGCACCGTTTGCTCCGATGCTAGCACTAAAGCTAGTGATAGCAAGCGCTGTCTTTAACCCTCTACTGTGCAGACCAAACTCTTCATCCGCTGCAAGCAGACATGTCACAACGCACTGGAGATAGGCGGGATTGTGTTTTTATGTTTTTAGTTATTTAACTCTCAAGAAAAGTTAACAGTGGGGGGTGCGTTTGTTTTGTGAATAATTTAAATGATGTAAAGTATGTGTTCGAAGGAGGAGTCTGTAGTGTGCGCTATGGTGTTTACTTTAACCTGATGGCCACCTTGTTATGGCATGTACGCTACTTTAGGCACTCGTAATTCTCCACGGATACATTCTCATGTGTACACGGCTTAACTTCGTAATCGGGACCTCAAAACGGGTCTGAAGATACATACTGTATGTAAATATATATTTTCACATTCAAGATGCTCAAATCGTGATGGATTGTACGTGGAGGCGGACGGCTGCAGACGCCACGGTTTCGGAGGCCCGGGAACAGCGTGTGGTTTTGGGAGATGCAAAAAAGGACAACTTCAGCCTCATTGTAGACGACCCTCACACTATCATCGTTATCAGGACTAAACAAACAGCATGTATATGTTCCTGTCACTGGCTTCCACCAACCTCCTGCTGTATGTACCCCTCAATTCAAGTGTGCGTCCATGCTGTGTGAACATTAAATGCAGGTGTGTGTGATCTGTGGATAAATTGTATTTTACTGTGCGTTAAAGGGACAGCAGGAACTGCCCGGTCTCATTAAAGACTCACCGTTCCTGCTACATATTGTTTGCTGTTGTTGATCTGTTTAGAAGGACAAGAGCTATAAGCATTTAGAACTGGGTTAAAGCCAGTCCTTATAGTACACATGCTAGGATTTGGTTCCACAGTTCTGTATGGAGATTGTTTCAAGATCCGTATGGCGTTTGTTCCAGAGTTTTGTAAACAGCTGGTTCCAGAGGTATGTACAGAACTGGTTCCAGAGGTCTAGTAGGAGCTGGTTCCAGAGTTATTTTAAGAGCATATTCAAGAGTTATGTTAGTGGTTGGATCCAGAGTTCTGTTCAAAGAACTGGTTCGAGATGTCTATTTGGTTGCAGAGGTCTGTACGGAGCTGGATCCACAGTTCTGTAAGGAGCTGGTTCTAGAGGTTTGTAAGGAGCTGGTTCCATAGTTCTGTACGACGCTGGTGCGTGCTAGTGATCTGCACAGAGCAGGTTCCAGAATGCAGATTGGATATGCCGTTTTTATTAGATAGGGTATCGTGTTTCTAATAACTCCAGCAGGGGGTCGCGTCGCGGAGTTTAGGATGAGCCAGCTTTGGTGACCACCAAGGGAGTCACACTCCGCCTCGGACTGCGCCGATGATTTATTGCGTCTCACCAAGCGTCCCACCGGACCCTGCTCGACAGACGTTACGATTACGGAGACTATATACAAAGGAAGTTAGTAGTTACCAAGGTCCAGCCACGGAATCAGGTAGTTAGTTAGTCACCATGGTAGCAGTAGTAGTAGTTAGTGACAAGACTGGAGGAACTATCCAACAAAAATGATATCATACTTTCAACCCCATGGTAAATAGCTTCATCTTTAGTTATAGATATATATATATATTGGTATGTGTGTCTGCCTGTCTGTCTGTCTGTGTGTCTGTCGCGGCTATTCGCTTCCCCTCCACAAGGGGGAAGCACTGCAGCAGCCAGGCCTCAAAATATACAATTACCCTTCAGTGGCGCCTCCAAAAGTGGAAAAAAAAGACACAAAGGACTCACAGATAGAACTCCCACACATGGATCCTGATGTCTTAAGAGAGTTTGTTATCACCATTCAAATTCCAGCTCTGTCTATGACCTGCTTGTACTGCTGACCAACGCGCCTGCGTTTGTTACTTCCCTTGAGATTGCAGGATTAGGGGGAGTCTATATTAAGGGAAGTGTGTGTGTGTGTGTGTGTGTGTGTGTGTGTGTGTGTGTGTGTGTGTGTGTGTGTGTGTGTGTGTGTGCGTGTGTGGGGGGGTGTGCAACAAGTGACCGGGTGTTGAGCTATGTTGAAGTCAAGTTACTGAATTAAAATCACAAAGCCCAGCATGCTGAGAAAGCAGTTGTCCGAGGGTCTTTGTTATCCGAGAGACAAGACGTGCCTCTGCCTGTCAGATAGCGGGGAGCCTCACAAGCCCACAACAACGGTCCTGTCAGTCAAGTCTGGTGTTTCCAAACCGACGCTCCTAGAATAGCCGGGGTGGCTGGCGCTTCACCCGCCATGTTCCGGCCGTTTGATGGATGTGTGTATTATCGCAGGCCTGGGGAAGGGGCTCGGGGTGGGGGGGGGGGGCACACTGATAGGCCCCTGATACCGCCAGATACCCCCCTTCACCCTCCCCCCACCTGGAGCCTATTCTTGTCCACCACACTTCCCGGCCTGGGACAGGGCAGATAACTGAGCCTAGCGGGTTTAAGACCAAAATAAAAAAAGAACAAAAGAGGGCCCGCTCCCGCACACTCTCTCCTCCTGTGACGCGGGGCCCCCCGCTGCGATAGCTCAGAGTTAACGTCCTGTGGTCCCAGTGTGAAATTCACGAGGCTGCTCTGGCCCTCAGGTCGAACGAGGGCCAGCGTGTGTCTTCGCCGCGGTCGGGTTGGGGGGGTCGTAAACCCCTGCACTCAGGGCCTCCCTGGAATCCGCTTGTTAGGAAAAGGGTGAGGGGTTGGTGGGGTGGGGTGCGCCCAGGTTTGATGAGGGGCGAGAGGGGTCAGACAGGGTGCCACAACATGAACCACCCACCATCAACCGCAATCGGCATCCTCATCAAAGGCTGCTAAAATACCCGCTGTTCGGTCCCACCGCAGCCCCTCTATCACCCCCCCCCCCCCCCCCCCCCCCCCCCGGCTCCTCTAGGGTCCGAGACCCCGACCACCTGCTGGTCGTTGGATGAGCGACAGACGAGCGCAGGAGCTGGGTAATGCCCCGTGCCTGGCCCCGGGCTGGTCCTTTGTTGTGCCTGAAGGAATAGGACTCATGATTGATATCTCTTTTTTGATATCTCAATTTACTACCAGGGTTCACCCGAATTAGCCGCATGCTGGTTTTCATTATTGGATTAATACAAAAATGTATATCCAATACAATATCATAAAATATCCTTCAGGACTCGAGCTGGCTCACTAGGATTCGTCTTGCATCAAGTCCGACAAGAATCTCTTAACCCAATATTCCAACTAAATATTCCTACCATATTCCTACCAAATATTCCAATCAAGTTTGGCTGTTGGGCCCTATTCTGGCAGTAGTCCGAGATACTCCCACGGTCACCAGTTGAACCAGGAATCATCAAATTTCTAATAGTTTGATAGTTGTCAAAAATTGGTCTTCTGGAATGTATTTCATTGTCAGTGTGAAGAGCAAGCATCCAAACAGCAGATTGCTTAGCATCCAACAAAACCGGCACAAACACAGCGTTCAACTTGGAGATCGGTCGTATCATTGGCTCTACATCCTGTCTCCATCTGGATGAGCATAAATCGCCCTCTCAGCAGCAGCGCTGGTCGTGACTCAGCCATCGCTGCGTGCAGTGTTCAGAAGAACAACCGCTGGTTCAGAGGAGCAACCGCTGGCAGGATGGTGCCCTTCCCAGAGCATTCCTGGGCTCTGAGGCGCTGCCTCCCCCCAGGGCCAGGGAAACAAGAATGCTGAAGGGGAAAATCAGATCTCAGTTAATAGAGAAGAAGGCATTCACTTTAATAGGGCATCTGCTCTAGTGTTGACTGCAGATACAATCCCCCTCTGTGTTGATTTCTGTTATCCACGACCAAGGGAACCCGCTGGCGAAACACCGAGTGCTTGAACTTGTTTGGACTCATCCTCGGCCACGCTGCAACTCTGATAGCCACATTTCCTTGATCTGTTGGGCGTACTAGTGTGGTTGTTGACTGTTACGACCACCCACGTCTCGTCTGCTGCGCTTGTGGCACTCTAATTGTTGGACTTTAATGGCTAGCACAAGTTAAAAGAGCATGTCCGAGGAAGAGGTTGAATGAAGGGTGGAGGAGAAACGGTCTATTCAAGGGAATAGAAGCTGGTACTCAAGAGGATGCAAACACGTCACATCGAGAGAATAGGTTTTCAATAGACCTTTATAATCTTGAACATCCAGAATAGTCTGAGTAGTCTGGTGGTGTTTCACTCTGAGGCCAAATGCTCCACTTTTGTAGACCAAAGTCCTCGGTGCACCTGTGAATTCATGCTCAAGATGACCCTCACCCTTATCTGCACCTCAATGACATGTATCTAAAGAAATAATGCTGAAGTCGTGTTTGGGTTAGAAGCACAGAGAGGGCCTCCGTCGTCCACCCGGGGGTCCGGCGATGTGTTTTATGGGGTCAACGCCCTGTCCAGGAGCACAGAGGCCTCCATTCAGCCTCCAGTTCAGCGTCCCTGAACGCTCACCAGATGCTCATCTCCCGTCAGAGAGGAGTTATACCCTCCATTATTAGTATAGTCATCTTACTATCTGCAAGTATACTATTGTGTTGTTTAATTAAATTATGTAACTATACTATTATCTTTCAATATTATTATGTACATCCACACAGACAGTGAGAAGATTGAAAGATATGATTATTTATCCCAGAGGGGGAAATGTGGGTGCAACAGCCAAAACTACTGCACTGTGATATCATTAAAAAAATGGGTGTACAAAAAATAA
>NC_136934.1:43294971-43399971 GCF_949987615.1 Pollachius pollachius | reverse complement strand
GTTATATATCGGCCAGTTTCGTTTCACAATGTTCAGACACTTAAACATTTCTTTTATTGAGTATTAGAATACAGGTGTTCTTCCAAAGGCCTGACGATGGCATAACTGTCGGTTGGATTTATGAATGACTAAAAGCTTAAAGGAATGAATGAAGGGCCTGAAGTCTGGGCTTTAAAACCTATGTTTCTCTACAGCCCTGTGTTGCGCCAGCCGTCCCCAAAGGCTTCACAGGCCGGTGTTTAGGAGATCCAAGTTTTGCTAGCAGGCCCTCTGCGCCTCCGACTCACCAGATGTCCAGAGGTTAGGAAGGAGGCTTAGGAAGGAGACGTATGGGAGCAGGAGTAGTGTGAAGGCGTAGGAGGGATTCCCCTTCTGGGATGACTGAGTGAGCAGAAGTTATAAATATTCCGTCAAGCGAAAATAGGAAAAAAAGCTAATCAAACCATCTCTTCTTATTGCGATGGTTTCTGGTTTGAATGAATCCTGGCGGATCACCTAGCCCCGATGTAAGCCTGTTAGTAACCCGAATTGAGTCACTGTTTACTGCTGTCCATGTGGTTTGGGTCTAATGTGTGTTTAGAGAAGATTGAGGAGCTGCCTAATCTAACCTCTCTCACTAGACTGACATTCACACACACCACACACACATACACACTCACACACACACACGAACACGCACGCACAAACACACACACACACACACACACACACACACACACACACACACACACACACACATCCCAGCTGAATGGTCTTCCCTCCAAACGAGTTGGTTTCAATGTACAAATATTTGGGTTGGTAGGTGCTCTATCAGCTAATGAGTTGCTGTCTTTCGCAGAACAACTGCCTCACAACTCTCCCAAGAAGCCCCTCACCTCCTCCTAACCTCATCCTCACCTCATCTCCTCCTAACCCCCTCCAAACCTGGTCCTCACCTTCTCCTCATCTACTGCCCATCTCCTCCTCAAACCTCGTCCTCACCTCCTCCTCATCTACTGCCCATCTCCTCCTCAAACCTCGTCCACACCTCCTCCTCTCCCCATCCTCCCCTGCTACTCAACTCGTCCTCACCTTCTCCTCATCTACTCCTCATAACCTCCTAGCCTCTTCCAAACCTACCCTCCTCCAAACCTATCCTCACCTCGTCCTCATATCTTCCTCACCTCCTTCTCCTGCCCTCACAATTATTTCTCTCCTCGTCTTGTCAAGCCGCAGATAATGAAAAACAAACAGCAGCTGCCCGCTGAGCCGACCTCTCCTCTATGACACATAAGACGAGGAGGTTGAACGTTGACCCCCTGGCCATCCATCTGTCCCTTGCTCCTCCATCAGCACTTCACAGTCCCAGACTTCTCAAATGTTCTTGAAAAGCTGTTGTTTCTGTGCCGTCAGAGGCCACATTACGCTAAGCTACGCTAACGGTCAACAGCATTCCCTCAGCTGCTTTGAGTTCAGTTTGTTCTGTCAGAATGGTGGGGGCTGTGCTAGTCTAGTGGTTAGGTTGTTTGACTGCCAGCCGAAAGGTACTGGGTCGGGACTGGGTGATGCCATAACCTCTACCTGCTCCTGAATGGCATGTATCTTAAAACCAATTCACTGCCAGTCGCTTTGGCAGTGCGTCACCAACCAATCAGCCAAGTGCCTGCTGAATGACTAAAAGGGCCAAAGCACATTTTCCCCATAGATACAGCCATAGCCACAGGACAATCGCAGGGTGTGATATAAATAAGAAGGGCTAGATCTCCTCTTGAGCCAGGGGAGTTTGATTTCATAATCATTCCTAAGCGGCGCACACTCCTCCAGTTTCAGACTCCCAACGTCTGGGGAGACGTCAAGGGTGTCAGGCCCTGCTATAGGGAGCCTGGGTAGGGAGCCAGGGTTTAGTCTAGGGAGCTAAGGAAGTGAGCCTGGGTTTGGTCTAGGGAGCCTGGGTAGGGAGCCTAGGTAGGGAGCTTGGGTAGGGAGCAAGGGTAGGGAGCCTGGGTAGGGAACCTGGGTTTAGTCTAAGGAGCCTGGCTAGGGAGCCATGTTTTTTTTTAGGGAGTCAAGGAATGGAGCCTGGGTCTAGGGTCTAGGGTTTGGTCTAGTGACACGGAGGGAGCACCCAGGGAGCCAGAGTAGGGAGCCAGGGTTTAGTCTAGGGAGCCAGGGTTAGGTCTAGGGAGCCAGGGTTAGGTCTAGGGAGCCAGGGTTAGGTCTAGGGAGCCAGAGTAGGGAGCCAGGGTTTAGTCTAGGGAGCCAGGGCTAGGTCTAGGGAGCCAGGGTTGGGTCTAGGGAGCCAGGGTTGGGTCTAGGGAGCCAGGGTTGGGTCTAGGGAGCTAGAGTAGGGAACCAGAGGTACGAGGTTTGGTTGGCATCATGGAGGCTTTCCTATGGCGTAGGACCAGAGCTTAGGTGCCCCTGGTTACAGAAACATTGGGTTTTATCCATAAAATGCCAGAACACAGATCCATTAATAGCAGAGGAGCCAAATTCACCAAGAGCTGGCACATGGAAGGTAGGCATGGAACAGTGCGAGTGTACACACACACACACACACACACACACACACACACACACACACACACATACACACACACACACACACACGCACGCACGCACACATACACACACACACACACACACGCACACACACAGACCCACACACACACGCACACACGCACACACACACAGATCAAACTGGTTGGCTCTGAGCAGTTTGTTCCAGAGATCTTCTTGCTGGGTCAACGAGATTTGCAAGCAGCAGAGTGTATCTGTTGGAGTGGGGTTTTTGTGTTCCCTCTTGTGTTTGTCCTCTTGTGGTGTATGTCTGCCTCTCCCCACACAACAAGAGGATCCATGCAAGAACAGCAGCATGACTAAATACCTTATGGAAGCATTTTGCTCTGCAGCAGACAGGGTATTATTTTAAGCTATTATTGAAGTCAGCGGTGATTAGTATGGTACTCACAATAACTGGCAGCATAGAAGAGCATCGGGTTGTTTCTCTACAATTAACTCACATCCTCAATTCAATGTGTCTTTTTGCCCTGAGATGGTTTACAGCTAGTGGCTCGTGGAAACAAAGCAAAACCTGAAATGCTAATATTATCCTCTTGTTATTTCAACTTGGCAGGTTAAAATGGTCAGGTAATCTAGTAGATCTGATGTACAATTAAAATCTCCTTAATTTATGTTTTTCTTTATCCCAGGTCCCAGGATGTCTTGGAGTGCAGTTGAGGGTTAAAAGTGTATAAATAAAATGAGAGAAGCAAAATAAAAGCATGCTTGTGCAGGATCAATAGTCGATTTGCAGTTGATCAAGAGATTAGATTCTTCATCACCTAACTAAGGTCAAAGGTCATTGGAAACTGTGTAATATCTCTGAGAGACTTGCCTAAAACTTAGTCTAATGAACTACTTATGCCTCTGGCTGAAACAACCACCAAGATGCTAGATGGGCTTGAAAGAACACAATTGTTCTACACTGTTTGTCTCATCCCGAGAAAACATGGAATTAATAAAACCGGAATTGTGACGTCCTACATGTGTTCTTCATCTGCAGTGAGAGAAAGCATGTAATTGTCACTGAGTTTGACCTCAGGGGCGAGATCGTCTTTATGGCAAGGACATCTCACAGCGAGGTCACCTCTACGGCGAGGTCAACTTTACAGCAAGGTCGCCGTAGAGACGACCTCGCCGTAAAGGTCGTAAAGGTCGTCTTTACAGCAAGGTTGTTTCTAAAACGAGGTCGTCTCCACGACAAAGTCGTCTCACTAGCCAGGTCACCTCTCACGTGAGGTCTTACCACAGATGACCTGGAAACCACCTACTTCCTCCTACTATTCCCACGCAGAACAACCAGCGTGGGAATAAACAATGGCCGATAAGCATTAAAACATGTCCAAGTTGCACAACGTTTATTTTTCCTCGGCTAGTTTTAATGAAGACCCAGGGAACGTGGCCCTGGAAAAGGACCAGGGCTCTGCCTTTTGCAGCAGCTGAACTCAAAAGGATCCAGCAGTTCACATTGATACACGAACCGGCTGAAGTCAGTTACCTGCCAGTACTCGCTGCGGCGTTAGCGATTTCACAACCGCTACAAACGCCATGTGAACACTCCCATGGAGGGAGAGAGCTGGGGGTCCATCTGGCTTTCATCTCTGCTGCTCTAGCGATGGTTCTAATGAACAGAGCTTTGTTCAGCGGTCTACACTAAGACTCATCGTAAGTTGGACTGGCTGGGCAGTGGCTTTGAACAGGGCTGGGAGACCTTTTGTTTATGAATGGAGCGTCCTTACAGCGTGTCCGGTGAGCTAGCGTGGCGCCTTGTGTTCCGGTGTCTCCGCAGCCTCCCAAGACGACTCACCCTCTCCTCTCTCCCTCCACCTCCCATCTGCTCCCCTCTACTCTTCTCATCCAGTCTTAGCACAGGACGGAAGGTAGGAGGTTGCAAGGTACTCTTTGGGCCTCTGACCTGTCAGAGGGCCCAGGGAGGAGGGGGGAGAGGAGGAAGGAAGGAAGGAGAGGGGAGGGTAGGAGAGGGGAGAAGAGAAAAGGAGGGGAGGAGAGGAGGAGGAGAGGGGGAGAGGGGGAGAAGAGAAATTGAAGAGGAGGAGAGGAGGAGCAGAGGGAAAAGGGGAGAAGTAGGGGAAGTGATGAGAAGGAGGGGAGGAGAGGAGAAGGAGAGGAGAAGGAGGGGAGGGAGGGAGGAGGTGAGAAGGAGGAGTGGAGGTGTATGCAAATGCAGGTTAGAGAGCGCAAAAACATGTGTGTCTGTTTGTTGGCTTCCCTTCAACCCTTTAACATACACGCACACACACACACACACACACACACACACACACACACACAAACACACACACACACAAACACACACACACACACACACACACACACATGTGTATGTGTGTCTGTGTATCAACTCGAGGAGGAGGAGGAGGAGGCGGAAGAGGGGGAGGAGGAGAAGGAGGGGGACGACTACAGCTCCTGCGCTTGGAGCGCTCCCAAAAACCACAGAGGGATTCTGGATCCCAGACCCGGCTGGGACGTGCAGCGGTCTAGAGCAGAACAGAGGTTCCATTCAGCGCGCTCCCCTGGCATCGCGCTGGCCAGCCCTCCGCAGAATCTACAACACCCAAATGGAAAGAATACATTTCCATCTTCCAACACGGCAGCCCATGCTATTGTTGTTCTGGGGGGAAGGATGGAGGAATGGAAGGAGGCAGAGTGTGGCAGAGAGGGAGGGGAGGAAGGAGGCAGAACGAAGAGGCTTGTGTTTGATTCTATGGGAAATGAAACTAACTTGATTGTGCTGGCCCTGAATGCCTTCTGGAAGTGGATGAGATGAAACTGAAGAGCTCTCACTTACACTTAACCTTATCTGATTTCCTGCCCAGACAATTTGCTTCCAAACCCTTCTCCTCTCCCTCGCTAAACGTCTCGGAAACGAGCAGGAATCACAGCAGAAATGGAGTAAGAAATAACTCGGAACAGCCGGCTACCTTGTGAAGCAAACTGATTATCGTTTCCACCAAATAATCACAACACATTATATTGTTCTGAATATTATTATCTGTCATATTCTCCCTGTAGAATTGTGATGTGGGTAAGGCAGGAGTCACCGCTACATAATGGATACCCCAGCTGACAAACAATAGGCTCACTACCCCACCGCCATTAGCTAACCCAACCTAATAGAGAGAGTCCATCTAATAGAGAATTATATAAGATATTACCCCTCCAAACCGACTTGTTTCTATCTGTCATCTGGTAAAAGTGTGACGTGAGGGTTGTCTTTGGTCTGATAAATGATATGTCTGGAGTGAAGTGACTCAAAGACAGATGGGAAACTCTGGATGAGATTCAGGTCAGGAACGCCTCCAGGAAATGAGCCAGTGGATTTAGTTTCAAGTCTTGCCTGCCGTGTTGAAATCTCACCCCTGATTGGCAATCGGGCTAAAGCCCTTGAAGGATTGATTGATTGACAAGCAGTCTTCTGCCAGTGACAAAGAAATGCACGATAAGATAAGATAAAGGAATGCCTTTGTTTATCTATGCTTTAGGAGTACTGCTGTGAAAACGCAAAATACTGCAGTAGTCACACTAAACACTACCGTACATACACAAAGTACTACACTACACAAACACTAAAAATGACAGTAGCTACTAACGATAACCCTAACAACTCAGACGTTGTGTCTTTATCTAGTTGTTATCTAGTTGTTAACTTGTCATATCTTGTTAGTTGTGTTCACTCTGTACGGGGTGCTTCTTACTGGAGAGATAATTCTCCATCTGCTTTCAATTAAATCCACTGATACAAAACCACAACAAGCCTTGCATGCGTCGTCTGTCTCCTTATATGTTGGTTTTGATTGAGAGGAAAGCTGTTCATTCCTTTCATTGACACACATCCCTGTCGGAGAACATCTCAGTCCTAAGTCCTACAACCACCAGAATACTTCCAGCCACTGCTGAACCAAACAGAGCCGACCTAAACACGTTCAAACCGTTTCTGTTTTAGATGACTTGGAATATCCTTTATCGACGTCTCCAGGTCTCTCTGTAGCTCTTCAGCATCAGGCGTGTATGTGTGTGTCAGGCATGTGTGTGTGTGTGTGTGCACTGTGGCAACCAGCTGCATGTGTGTGTGTATGGGTGTGTGTGTGTTGTTGTTGTTTTGACATCGTCTGGCCTACCGCACACCTGGTGTCTGCTCAGGAGAAATAAAAAAAAAATGGTCTCTCATGAGAGAAGAGAGAGAGAGAGGGAGAGAGAGCGAGAGGGAGAGAGAGAGAGAGAGAGAGAGAGAGAGAGAGAGAGAGAGAGGGAGAGAGAGAGAGGGAGAGAGAGAGAGAGAGAGAGGAACTGGCTAGACAAAGAGAGATGGAGGGAGAAAGAATAAGAGAAAAAGCTATTGATGGAGAAAGATGAAGGTTTAGATTTTAAGGGAGAATAAGAGAGTGATGAGGCGTGAGAGAGAAAAGAGAGATATTAAGAGAGGTGGAAAGAATGGGGGAATGGAAGAGACGGAGACAAGTATACATGTGTGCAGCACATGATGAGATGTCTGACGATGAATCAACAATTCAACTCATCTGAAACTAATGTCCCTGTGGTAACTATTGCCAATGGCGATATGGTCATGTCTTGGCATCTAGAGAAAGGTGTCATGATGGGCATCGACTGATGCCTCTGAGCAAGGCCAGCATCATAGCCCCCCTGCCCCCTATAAAAAACAAACTGGAAGGCTTCACGAGAATGACCAGAAAACTGGCGGGCATTTCTTGCAATCGTCATGCCCTTTATTTTACATACCTATTGTTTTATTTGTTTAATTATGGATAAATACATGCTTGAGTTTGACCCAGGTCCATATTACGACATTTCATTACAATGTATGCTTGTTGTTGCCTGTATTGATCAGTGTTTTACAGCCAAAGCTGTTATTAATTCATTGCTTGGCTCTGTTGCAGGTAGCAAGCTTAGCAGTGAAGCATCTAGCATAGCGATGTCAGCGGGTGGACCATTTTGGTTGACAGAGAGAGAGAGAGAGAGAGAGAGAGAGAGAGAGAGAATGTCTTGTAACTCCGGCAGCTCCTGTGGAAACACCCTTCCACTATGCGGTGAAAACATCACGTGCAGGAGCGTCAGTCCCCGCGTCAACCCAGGACGGTTGTATCCATGCTGGTTGGGTTCTGGAGTGAGGCGGACCTCTGTTCAGGTCAGACAGCGAGACCAGGGCTACTGGAAACACAGTCTACACAGCACCAGAGAATATCAGTAATGATCATGTTACGTAACAAGAAGAAACATGCTGCCTTCTACGGACACTTATATGATTCTTATGGCTCCTGATTTGTTAATTACCTTTACAAGTCAAAAGCCTTAATGAATCTGTATCCCTAGGCTACTATACAGTTTGTTTCCATGACGTAGTCATTTAATAATACATTTTAGTGTCACCGACATCATTGAACTATTATACAATTAAAACACCTTTCACTTGTTCAATTGTTCGTAAATTATCATGAATATTCTTATATACTCATAAAGACTCATATTTAAGGATGCTTGGACCCAAATCGGAATCCTTAATCAAAGAAAGGTGGAGGATAAGCTTCCTATGTGTGGAGTGTGGAGACAAGAAGAGAGGACAGTGTCCCTCGGTCGGACTCCAAGCGACCAGGCCGCCACAAGCGTCTCCACCGCTACAGCCAGTGGCCAAACACGTCCATCCCCTCACTCCGAAAATACATACCCGTAATACAAACATCATTACAGAAATATAGCATAACTGTTTTTCCTGGACGGCACTATAGCAACATCCACCATTTTATTGCCTGTGTTCAGGGTTGTGTTCAAGCCCATGGGCAGCTAGACGGGTTGAGGTTTTCCAAAGGCATTCTTGCGTGTTCCCTTCTTCCTGCAGGAAAGCGTTTCCCTTCTTCTCCTTTAGTGACTGGCTCACAGGAGAGGAAGCCACAGAAGCAGAAATGTGTTTTCATGTGATTGTAGGTCGCAGTTGCAGACACTGCCAAGCCAGCTGCTTCCAATTTTGCGTATTTATTCCAAGCTTTATAAAGCGTCTGTTTGTTTGCGAGTGCTTTCTTCTGACATAGCATTTTATCATGTTTGCTGTACTTCTCAGAGTGGAGAGAATGTTGTGTAATGTTGCATCTGCCTCCATTTAGTATGTAGCCTACTCATCTCTATTTCATCGCGCCTGTGTGTATACATTCCCTCTGTGTGTGTGTTAACCTGTGGCATAGTGTCTCAGCGGTGAGAACATCTCATTCCCCACTAGCCTATCTCACAGGTTTAGTATGTTCTTAGTATCTTGCTCTATCGGGTTCCTCAGTAAACTCAGAAGAGTTCTCCGCCCTGGCATCAGAACCTGAGGCACTAGTTTATCCACCATTCCCAGGGATCTGGTTTCAAACCACAAGATAATCTGTCTATAAAAGGTAAATAAAACATTTCCATATTCCTGTTCCATTCCTCTGATCTGTCACAGATGGTTCAGTCCAGTAAAACTCTGTCTGTTGGTTCCAACTCAGACTTTCAAGTGTCACCAATTAAAGTGAAAGTCTAAGGGTGAGGTGAAAGTGCTATGTGATGTCACTTCCTTGGAAATTGATCTGTATCTCTCGCACAAGACCACGCTTCACTTAACTCATATCATCGGAATGGCCAAAGTGGGGATAAAGGGTTAAATTACGAAAAAGATTCTTGGAACACAAACAACGATTGACTTAATCTTCCAGCAAAAGCTCTTTCCTGAAGATGGTCATTTCAATTTCACAGTTCACCCTCGCTAGGTCAAACATCCAGAGTCCTGTATTCTCTGTGGGCGCGACATGCGCCTGTGGGAACATGTGCTCTAGCTTCTGGCCGTTGAAGTGATGTCTTGTAAAGAGTTTGCAGGGCCATAGCTGTCCAAGGTGAAACATCACACATCCTACTGCTGTTGGAAGTGTAAACCTTCCCCAGACCAGTGTGATCGTGTCTCATATTATTGTAAGTGCTTTGAAGCTAAAACTGTCCATGTGATGGTTAGGACTTTTAATCTTTCAGCTTTTATTTGCTTGGCACAAACTAGAATTTAATCATTTTCAGATACACATTTTTCCTTTCTTTTTATTTTTTACTCAAACTCCTGTTTCAATTTGGGATTGCTGCATCTGTTTGTCCCACAGAGAAGGTGTTTGCTCCTGTGTTCTCTGGATTCACCGCTCGGAAAGGAGCAGTTTCACAGAAAGGTCTTACATTTGTGCCGGGCTTGCTCATGGACACTACAGTAGCTGGGATTGTGTCAGGACGGTGAACAAGCAGGACCCCTGGAGGGGGGGGGGGTACCTAAAGCCCTTGGAGACTGTAACTGTGATTAAGGGCTTTGTAAATACGATAAATGAGAAGGCCTTTGGAAATATCCATCATAAAACCTGCTTGGAAAATATCTACAGATAGAGTCAAGCCGCCTGGTGTGGGTTTCACAGTTGTTACACAGCCATTTTGTGTGTCAGGGGTGTCAGAGATGAGCAACACAATCTGTTTTATGCACTTTTCATACCTGCTGCCCTCAGCAAAAAACGGTCTAATAACTCTCTCTCCAGGATGCTAAGTGTTCGGAGAGTGGCCAAACATCAGCGGCACTTTAAATGTTGCTATTTCAAACCGAAACGTTTGTTATTCCACACGACGCTAAGAGCCTTTAATTGTCCGCATCTGCTCCTCCCTCCCGGCTTCCCCCTCCAGGACCTCGCTGGGACGTCCCCCAAGCCACCGACTCCGATGTCGCGCCAACGCCGAAAGCAAACGTTACGATTGGAAACCTCAGTGGCCTTTACATCCTGCGCCCATCTCTGACCAGCGCGGTCTCGGGTTACCACGGCGACACTGGAACGCGGGTGGTAAGTGAGACCCTGTTAACAGCCGGAGGCCGGGTGACGCGGCGGTGCTGATACGGTCGCTCGTCCCGGGTTAGGTGGATTTACCGGCGCACTAATTTTACCCACAGTGCCGAGGGGAGGAGGGGGGGGGAGGTTGCACCTGTGTGGGGATTATCGCAGATAGCATATGGTGTGTGTGTGTGTGTGTGTGTGTGTGTGTGTGTGTGGGTGTGTGTGTGTGTGTGTGTGTGTGTGTGTGTGTGTGTGTGTCCTCGAGAAGTGCATGAGGGGGTGAAGTGTCTCTGGTGACGTCCCCAGGTCCGTCCTGGCACAGGGTGGGCGGGGCTTGTTCTGTTCCGTACCTGCACATCCTGAACTCCCTCAGAGCAGTGTGGAGTAGCCTGTAAAGTTGAACCTTCTGTTCTGGTTTCCACCCTACGCTGAATCAGCAGATTTAACTTCTTTACAACTCCCTCTGGGCCGTGCCCACGACCAACTCCAGATGGTTCACTCCAAACTCTGGGGTTGGATTCTGTGTCTCTAGGACCAGAGTTTGTTCCTTATGAAAATGTAGACACCCATTAGACACTAGAGACCTAGCCAAGGTATTTCCACTGGAAGGGTAGTGTGGATGCTGAAAGGCTCTCAGCTGCGGCCCCAGAGCAGGTCTGCTCTTCAGGGGAAATCCTGGGGGCCTTTGGGGCCCTGGAGGTGCAGCTGGGCACTCAGGAAAGTTATTTTCTCCTCTGCCGTATTCCCCTTGAGTCTTCCACAAGCCAAAATAACACGCACAAAGACCGAGAAACACACGCACCCAACACACGCAGGCGTGTCAACTAAACACACATGCATGCAGTTGTGCACACACCAACACACTGAAACACACTCTCATACATCCACACTCACACAGTCATACTGCAACTGAGGAACAATATATTAGCATCCATATCATTCTCGTCATCTTTGTTGCTAGAGCAGCTGTGTGAGTATGTGTGTGTGTGTGTAGACACTTCTTGAGAAGCCCGCTGACTGTTCAGTTGAACCGATCTCTCAGTCTTCACTCCGGGCTACACAGGGTTGTGCTGCCTTGTGGTTCGTCAGCAGGATTCACAGGGAAACCACGTGTATCACGTACAAGCGTCGCAAGCCACACATCTGTCTCCTACCCTCACTGCGGAAAAACACACCCTCAAACACCGCCATTGCCGTGGTGACCGAAACGCCAGGGCCCATCCATCACCAGTCGACGCGCCGTCTCTCCATGACAAGAAATGGTGCACTGGCTTTCGAAGCACCTGATCACATGTCACAGCAGAGGATTCAAAGAAGGAGCGGAGGGTCTTAAACAAGCCGGTGTCCCATTGCCCCTCCATCCCCCACACTTCCTTCTGAGTAAACGTTCTTATTATTCATTACCGTCTTCCCAAGAGACCCTTTGAAAGACGTTAGCAGATGTACCCTGCAGAGTTCAGACTCAAACAACAGCGAACGAGTCCCACGTGGTGGACAGGCTGTTTACCGCTTGACTTGTAATACCCATGTCCCCTACGTTTTGCCCAGCCCACCTGGTCTTTATACCAACTAGACTGGCTTCCTGCCATAGCATTATAGATACCGTTTGATGTGATTTCAATGAAAGGTTTTTCGGAGTGAATCTCACTCAACACACCGATTATTGAGTTTTCTGTAGCTCTTTAATTGTATGTTCATGTCGGGGGGGTCAGGATAGTCTAATGGTTGGTCAGTTTGACTCACAGCCGAAGAGGTCTGGGTGCCCAATGTCCACAGCATAGGCATCCTTTAGCAAGATGTCCCCTAGCCACCACCTGCTCCTAATGACATGTATCTGAATACACTCTAAGTGGCTTTGGATTAAAGCGTGATACATGACTCAATAATAAATAAAGTTATTGTATCATCTGGTGTGTACTTGCAAGCACATGTCTGTTAGTCCTGGTGCCTCCCCCTCTAACTAGACCTACTGATGTTAAGCCCTCCCTCTCCTTCATCTGAAGTTCTGAAGCGCTCTCAGCGATAAGGTTGAGGGGGCTGACCTCACCGTCGCCCCTTGTGTGTGAGAGCGTTCCTGTTTTACGATCGAGCCATGCTATTTCGGTTCTGTTGGCACACAGGGGGGGCCTGTCAGCTCTCTGTCTTTCCTGTTCTTATACAAGACATGTTAGCAGTAGTGCTGGTCTTATACAAGACATGTTAGCAGTAGTGCTGTTGTAATACAAGACATGTTAACAGTCATGCTGTTCTTATGCAAGACATGTTAACAATCATGCAGTTCTTATGCAAGACATGTTAACAGTCATGTTGTACTTATGCAAGACATGTTAACAGTCATTCTGTTCTTATGCAATACATGTTAACAGTCCTGCTGTTCTTATGCAAGACATGTTAACAGTCATTCCGTTCTTATGCAATACATGTTAACGGTCATGATTTTCTTATGCAAGACAGGTTGACAGTCATGCTGTTTGATTTTATACAATACATGTTGGTAGTCATGCTGTTCTCATTCAAGACATGCTAGCAGTCATGCTGTTGTTCCGCGACACATGAGAGAGATGCTTTGATTATCCCTGAGGGGGAATTTGTTGTCACAGCAGCGCACAATATGAAAAATATCATTATAAAACCGCGATTATTTTAACAATCTGCATAACAATAGGTTAAAAAACAACATGTCTTGTCACCTTTAGCATGAATTTTTCAATGAATCTTTGGAATTTTCTAGTAGAAATATTTAATATTTCTTACTGGATGGCCTACACTTAAATAAAAAATCTCTTGGCTTCTTAATTTTACTACAACTCCCATCATGCAACGGCCTGTTGTCAGAACAGAGATGCTGTGGGTCTCCATGACAACTGGTTTCCCATCAAAAGGCCGCTCTTGGAGTTGCTAATTGCATCTGGATGAGGGGTCGCGACCCCCCGTGGATCCCTCCGGCAGCTGCCTGCTCTACACTCCGATCTGGTTCACTCCAGTCCTGACCGCAATAAAAGATCCTTCGGACCCCCCATGGAGTCGGATGACTCGACATTTATAGATAAGGGAAGGGTGAGGACAATTCATATCTAGGACATCTCCACTGGACCTGCTGCCAAAGCCACATTTTACAAGTTGGAAAGGTTGGATGTTGTTAAAGCTGGACGTTGTGTCGAAATGAACCAACATTGCATCCCAGAATACAATGCTCGTAAACACCATCTTACTCTGATATTGATAGGAGCGATGAGTGATTTACAATATGACGAATTTATATCACAGGGCAGCTTTGTAACACAAAACTAATCTTCAACGGTTTGCTAGTGAACACACTATTCGTTTAGCTCTGTCAGCCAAGTGTCAGTCTATTTATGTGCATCCATTGATTGGTGAAAACCAAAATCTATTTTATTTGTTTAAATTCTAACATGTATTGATGTATATTAATTGAAGATTGCGTAGTGGCATATATATATATATATATATATATATATATATATATATATATATACGTGCATTAAGTAACACAATAACTATTGCAACACATGGCATAACATTTTGCATGTTGTAGTAGGGTGTTTCAGTAGGCTGTTTCAGTTGTTTGTTTCAGAGAGAGAGAGAGAGAGAGAGAGAGAGCGAGAGAGAGAGAGAGAGAGAGAGAGAGAGAGAAAGAGAGAGAGAGAGAGAGAGAGAAAGAGATGGATCTCTGTTATCCAGGAAAAAGGCTCATTGCTTAAAATACCTCCATACACCTCTGCCAAGGACAACTGTGCCAGGGCTAGGGAAGGCCTTGAACGAACCAGCCAGGGGATGACCTGGAACCGGATCAGAGTGGATCTGGAGCAGGACCAGAGAGATGGAGGTGTAAGGACATCTGAGAGAAAAGGGATGCACCTCTACACCTCCTCCGACGGGGCAGCAGGAACATCTGGCGTTGGAAGAGTTTCACATTTATAAGACAGAACAATTATAATTGTTCTGTCTTATTTTCTTTCTAGCAATGTTTCGTTCGTCCTTTCTTTCCATTTTTTATTTATTTAATAACTTTGAGACGGAGTTAAATAATGGTTGGTTTGGAGGGCGGTGTTAACAGAGCGCCTGCGCGTGTCTGCACGGTCACACCCATTTGCCCCGTTTACGCATCTGGTGCGCGCAGGCACGGGCTCTCCATCCGATGGGATTGTTAACCAAACTCGTCTTTGGTCGCACCGGAGGCAGAACGATGACTTTACCCTCCACCCAACAACACACTGGCAATAAGGAATGAAGACTCCGTGATTTGGACGCTGGCAAATACTTTGCCAGGCAGACCTATTTATGCGCAAAAAGACATCCCAGTTACGGTGACATTGTTTCGTGTGACTCGATTTGGACGTCAGAGTCCCTGTCTCTCTTGAAAGAAGCTCACATCTTGGTCTTGAAGCTGACTGGAAAAGGTACGTAGCCTAACACACGTGTAACATAAGTTATAGGTTAAATGTTTAGACATTGTGAAGTCGGATGTGCTAACGCCTCGTATGAACGCGTCTCTACGTTGTTGAATGAACTAGAGATGCGTCAGCAACAGTTTAACTGAGAGCGCATGTGTGAGCTCCTCTCACCAGGATCCGTCCCACTGAACAAACACTTCAGCAAACACGGACGTGAGGCAGAACCAGGAGCGTCAGGAGTCACTCACACTTTTTCACTTTTGACGTAGGTGTGTGTGTGTGTGTGTGTGTGTGTGTGTGTGTGTGTGTGTGTGTGTGTGTGTGTGTGTGTGTGTGTGTGTGTGTGTGTGTGTGTGTGTGTGTTGTGCTAGTGTGAGTATCTGTGTTTTCTGCTGTTTTCAGAAACATTTTCCCTGCTACATTCTCAATAGGAATAAGATTCAAATGTAACCTTATTATAACTTGGCTTACGAGATTTCCAGGGACAGACTCGCTCAGGTTAAAACAACGCGTAACTAACACCACACACCCTGAGGGCTCACCACAGGAGACCAAAATAGAGAGGACCTTTAGATGAGGTGATGTCAAACTAAGAGATGCAGAGAGGAGATGACAGCCGTTTGTCATCCCCTCGTCCTGCTTCAAACAGACAGGACTAGTAGTTGAACAACTACTGAAAAGGAACATTTGTCATAATTATATTTGTTCAACGCTATGCAGTTAAACGCTTATTTGCCATGAACTTTGGCTCTATTACTGTAAAATATATCATGAAATTATAATAGAAACACAGCCAAATTACACATTGAGATTTATGCATGGTACAATGAAATCAGGATCAACAAATGACAGCGTTCTAACCAGGGGCGTAGCCACGTGGGGGCCACGGCCCCTCCTGGTCAGAGGTTGGCCAACCCGCTGCCTTATCATTCTTATTTAAAGTATTATAATCCAATTTTATTCCTGGCCACCACAGGAATAAAATCCTGGCTACGACCCTGGTTCTAACCATAGGTCAAACCACACAGAAGATTGAATTGTACTAAATATCATCAGAATCAGAATCAGAAAACTTTATTGATCCTGGGGGGAAATTGTTTCGTTCCAGGTGCTCAGTACAAATAGAAATTACAAGCATAGAAGATAAGATTATAAAATAGTAAATTATAAATAAAATACAATAAAATAAAAGTAAGAATAAAGTAAGAAGTGGACATCTCTAAGTGAAAGTGGACATCTCTTAGTGGGTTATATTCACTCATTCATAATATCTTATCCCCATATCTACAGGATTGCAGAACATATTGTATCGGCATCGGCATAAAATAGTATCGTGAGGTCCGTGCAGATTCCCATCACTACTAGCCCGGTTGTTTTAACACTAGTATGGTTACTCTGCCTGTCATAGCCGGTTTATAAGCCTGACTACTTGTTCTAACATAAGCCTGGTTACTAGCCTGCTTGTTCTTACTCTGGCCTGGTTATAAGCCCAGCTACGAGCCATGTTGTTCTAACGTAAGCCTGGTTATTAGCCTGGTTACTAGCCCGGTTGTTCTAACTCTAGCCTGGTTACCTACCAGCCTGGTAACAGGCCAGATTACTGGCCCAGTTGTTTTAGGATAGTTGTGTGAAATCTCTCTAGGGATAGCGCCGGTGCTAACAGACACTGCAGAGGGCTGCCAGCCAATGATGACAGTTGGTGTAGCAGTGTGGCAGAGGGAAGGGAAAGTTTGTGTGTGTGTGTGTGTGTGTGTGTGTGTCTGTGTGTGTGTGCGTGCATTAGTTTGTACATGTACTCAGTGTGACATGAAGAAAGCAAGTGGGATTCCAGCTGTCTCTGTGGAATGCCAGTCTGAATGCTAGTGGAGGCGATGTTAGCAAGATGCTTGTGACGGTAATTGATTGTTGAGTTAGTGAGATGCTAGTGGAGATGATTGGGTTCAGCCTTAATGAGATGCTAGTGTAGATGATTGGGTTAAGCCTGAATGAGATGCTAGTGTAGATGATTGGGTTCAGCGTTGGTGAGTTGCTAATGGAGATGATTGGGTTCAGCCTTAGTGAGATGCTAGTGGAGATGATGGGATGTTGTCTGGATGCTGGTACTGGTGATGTGCTGCTACAGGTGATGGGAGTTACCTGGATGCTAGTTCTATGTAAGAGTGAAGCTAATGTAGTGAGGGTTAGCGGGATGCTAGTGCAAGTCATGTTAGCCACATGCTAGTGCAGGGGATGTTAGCTTGATGCTAATGGAGCCTATGACATCAGCGTCATTGACTTGGCGTCAAACAAACAGGAGGCAGAGAGCAGCTGTTTCTTAAGCTCCATCACTGTGTGTGTGTGTGTGTGTGTGTGTGTGTGTGTGTGTGTGTGTGTGTGTGTGTGTGGGGGGGGGGGGGGGGGGGGGTGTGTGTGTGTGTGTGTGTGTGTGTGTGTGTGTGTTGGAGGGGAGTATTTTTATGTGTCTGTGTGTGTGTAAGTGATTGATGCATGAGGTCGTGAAGCATATGTTTGTGCATATCTGATTGTGTAGTGGCACATGTGTGTGAACATGTGTGTGTGTGTTTGTGTAACCCAAGTAGAGAATGATTACAGAATAAGGCTGCCTTGTTTTTTTTAGACTCCATCACAGTGATTAGGGAGGCCTGATAGCAGCTGCCGCTTGCTTGTTAGCTACCAGCCTGCAAGATTACAATTTTCTTGGTTACCAGCTAAATGCATCTGAACCAATCTCCGGTGTTTAGTTAGCATTACTTAATATATTGTTTTGTACTATAACAATTTTTTTGCATTACTCAATGTCTATTCTCTCAGTGTAGTTAAACTTTGTTTCACCCAAAGCTGCCTTTAAGAGCCAATAAAAGTGTCTAAAGATGTACTTTTCATTCTCTTCTAATGTACTTTTGGCATTTTAAAGTTTTTATGGACTACCTTAACAAATGGCAGATTAGAGCAATACAATAGTCTTCCTAACAACACTGCTTATATAATGCCCGGCTGTGTGGCGAGGGAACTTTTATTTACTTTGCCCCGTGCTTCACGAAACCTCTCTGTAAGCAGAAAATCTGTTTCAATAAAGAAGAAGTCCTCAGGAAATTATTCTTCTGGAGCCAAACACAACAAGCCAGCTGGAATGAGGAGGTGGAGGTGGAGGAGGAGGAGGGGGAAGGACGGATTCATTTCAATACGCTCCAAAATAGTAGCCTGAATACACAGTGGGACCACCATGTGTTCTCTACGCTTAGCATGTCCTCTGATTTCGGGTCCTCTCGTCAGAGGAACTGTAGATGCCGTGACGATCAATTGTCATATTTTAACTCGGTGCAGATATTCATGAAATAAATGTGTCCGGTCTAGTCTCGTCTAGTCTGGGTCGAATAGTAGAGGGAAGAATAGTGTCAGAGGATGTGACTAATGGGACACCCAAAAATTCCTGTCTGGGATTGATCAAGTTCTCTCCTAGTTCTCCTCTAGAGGATTTTTATTTATTTATGTCAAATTACAGTACTGTTCTGCTGTGAATAGGCATTTCCCATCTCAAAATCAAGAGAGAACAATCTAATTTTATCCTCTCGGCTTAGTATCTGAAATTTGGTGAAGAGATCTCTGGAGATATCGTGGACGTGTGGACGTGCCATTCACGTCCACATTGTTTACATGAGTTCATGGAGCAGACCAATGTGAGCAGGGCTGGTAACCAGACGACCGGTAACCGTTTACAGTTATATATTCATGAAGTCAGTACTGGATCGCTCAAAGCACGTTAACACCAAGAAATGTGAATATTTGAATAATCATGTGTAATAATCCTGTGTACAACTTGTTTCAACTGCACTGGGAAAGTGTCCGGCCCACGATTTCTTTTTCTCCCGCCTGGGTCCCAGGGGTTTTGATATTCTTTGTGGTCTCAGGGTTAGGTGATGTGGTCCAAATGTGGACCACATCCCATAACCAATGAACTGTATAGGATTCAATTAAAGTTGACCTGAGCAAGACTAATTCTGCCCTATATGTAACTGAGCAGATTGGTATATAAACAGGTTACATATAAGTATTTACTGTTGGATAAGCCTACAGGTATACTGGGGAGAACAGTAGATAGAGTTAGTCAAATGTAGTCAATACAGGATAATACTGGTAAATACAGGTAGTTAAAGATCGATATAAACAGTTACAGGTGGCAGATACAGGTGGTTACAGACATACACAGGTAGATAGAAGTAGTTACGGATAGTTTCAGGTAGATAAAGGTAGAAACAGGTAGTTAGTTGTGGGTGGTTACTTTCAGATGGTTACACAAAGTTAAAGATAGATACAGACATATACACATACAGTACATAGTAGATACAATTAGATACAGGCAATTAGTTTCAGATAGTTAGTTTCGGATACAGGTAGATCCAGTTTTATACAGCTACATAGTGGATCCAGGAATAAATAGGTCAGGTAGATGTCAGAAAGACCCTGCAGCAGTGGAACAGCTTCTTCAGTTTCTGGTGCTACTACTAATACTACTACTACTACTACTACTACTACTACCACCACTACTACCACGACTACCACGACTACTACTACTGCTACTACTACTACTACTACTAATACTATGATTACTACTGCGATAACTACTATTACTTTTATCAATGTGCCGGATCCTTCATGGTGTATCATAACTCCAGTCAGAAGCACAACCCTCCAATCTCCTCAATCGTCTTTCAGCTTGACAAGGCCCCTCCGCAGTGATGTCCAAAACCACCAGATCCGAATCCAAGTCCTGCTCAAGATCCCACTCCAGATCAAGCCAGATATCCCGTTCAAGATCCCATTCCAGATCTCGTTCCAGGTCCCGTTCTACCTCACGGTCCAGGAGCCCCTCCAGGCCTCGGGGGAGGAAGCATCGCTACAGGTGGGTGGGTCCAAGGAACCCGAGGTCGAAGAACAATCGAGTCGTGATACGTTGTGCGATCTGTGGTTGTGTTGTCTAGTTGTGTTGCTTTGATCTGCTTGGATCTAATTGTGTTACGTTGCGCTCTGTTGTGTTGTGTTTTTGTGTGTGTCATGTGGTGTGGTGTCCTGTCTCCTCTTCATTGTGTATCTCTGTCCATGTGTGAGTGTATCTCTGTGTTGTGCAGCAGAACTCAAGTCAGGAGATAGAGCTCATCTGGTCTTTGTAGCTCAATTCACTTATTTTCTTTAGTGTATTTTTTTCACTGCCTTGTGCTCTATACGGGGCAAAGAACTCGCTGACTCACGGAAATATATTTTTAAGATAATCTGTTGGTTTTCTTTGGAGACCGAATGGAAATTAGTTGGCGTGGATATCTTCCACTGGCTGTGATCACTCACTCCCAGATAAGCGACTGGTTTCACTGTCTCGACTGCAGTACTAGTATACCGGTGTACCCACTACTGAACTACTGGTGCACTGTGGTTTAATTAAAAGCACACAAACACACACTGATACACTCCCACATCCACACCCGCACCCACCCACACGCCACATGAAAACACACCCACTTAAACAAACATTCTCAAGGATATTCTAATAACTTGATAACTCACAGTTCCTGATTGATCTTTAAATATTCTGCTCTCACCTCAGTAACAAAAACTCTCACTAAGTAGAAATAATACATTTATTAAGTAATTCATACAACATATTTTCACAAACTACAGTACGTTTATAGAATATACTTTACTCAATGAAAGAGGGAGAACCGTTCCGATTTTTAGCCCGTCAATTTGATAGGACCAAGTTACAGCAGGTCTAAATACAGATCGGTGTGTAAAACGCCTCTAAATAATACCATTAGTGGTAACAGCCTGAGAAGGCTGCTCGATTTGTTTGTTGAACGTTTTTTGTATCTCTCTGGATATTTCTAGCTTTAGTTCTTAGTTATATTCCCGTTCAACACTATAATACCTCTAATGGCTCGTTGGAGCTTCAGTCTTGGCTGTGTGTGTAGTTGGCACCGGCGCCTTGGCGTTGTGGGAGCGGAGGGTTGAGCTTTCTCCTCCCGGCCCATGTGACCACAGGACGGGCTACTGGTCCTCAGCAGACTCGCTCTCAGATCTCACTCCGACGTGCGTTTCGATGCGCTGCTGGCTTTAAACCCTCTTTATTCCGATGAAAAAACGTGCCCGGTGAGTTGTCCACGCCTTTTCGTTTTATTTACGTGGCAAAGATGCTAGTATTTTACAAAGTGGATATTTTTCATTTCAGACAGTGTTCCGAATTACATAGCCTATGTTCATCTTGTCCTCAAATAGTAGGCTATTTAGATGATGGTCTTAAACTAAGACTGAATGCTGGTAATTTTGAATTGCATTTTATTAATTCAAATAGTTTTAGGTTGGAAATCAGTAGTCTGAAATTAAATCAGTGTAAATGGAAACGGAAAGTATCGGTCATTAAGGGAGCTGCATGATGCATGTTGTGTAAAAGCAGCGAGTTCAGGGTAGACCTGCATAACGCAACGCTTGTTTTTGATGGTCGAATAAAAACTCAAAATAGAACTTTAAATATAACTTAAAAAATGCTGTGGAGAACCCGGCGACCCTTACTCATGTAAAGACCATAGAGATGGAATGGCATTAAACTTGAGTGAGCGTTGAAATAATTTCCAGCGATGCGCCACTGACATCATGTGGTCAGAACTGGGATGATTGGTTCATCTTAGCCCAAGATTGTAATTCTTTTTTTTTTTTTATCGTTTCTACTTGGTAACATCTGTCACAATTTGAGGATTTCTTATCCTTCCGTCACTGTGCAAGTCTTTGAACCTAGTGCAACATTACTCGTCTATCGGGTGTTTTTATTGTCTGTGTTTTTGTGCAACTCACCAATTAGCCAGCAGGTGACACTCTTTATTAGCACATGCAAGTTACGTTAATTAGGAAATTTAGACTTTTACTTTCTGAACTTTAGTTTAATCTCAGTACAACTCAGCAAAAGTTCAATGTCTTTGTTATGGACGAGCTGGACATTGAAGGGGTCTTATTGTTTTTGATTTTCCTTTGTTGACCAGAGGTCCCTTGATTTATTGTTATTTATTATTTATATATCATTATTATTCAATTATTATTCTTATTATTTATCATTAATACACTCATCTTGTTGAAATGTGAAAAGAAATTAGGAATCTTTAATGGTTAAACCAAAAAATAAACTAAATAGTTTTTAGTTCTCCTTTGTACACATTTTATTATCTGTATTTCATATTACAGTTGCTGCATTTTATCATGTGTGAAGTGAAAAAAAACCCCTTCATGACAACATATTCTGCTGATGCATCACCATGTGTTGAACATAACTTGTGTTTCCTTTCTACCATGTAATGGTTCCAGTGGTTCCTCAACCCTCCCCCTGCATCCCAAACCTCTTAGTTGGTCATGGATCTGCTTCCCCCACATATCGTTTTAATCCAAAATCTGGCTGTAATATGAATCTCCCACTGGATTTGGGCACATCCCAACAGTAATAGTTTGTGGCTAAGTCAATCATTATTCAGTCTGTTCATATTTACAGACCTTCCCTGGACATCTGCATTTTTTATAGGCTAATATCTATAGCTTATAAATCAGCCAGGACGTTCCTGGCTGATTTACAGACCGTCCTGTCTGTTAATCAGCCAGGACGGTCCTGGCTGATTTATAAGCTATATCTGATATTAGCTATCCTGGCAGGACCCCATACGCATATCAGAGGACCACAAGTGGGATCTCATCCCAAAGGTCATGTTCAACCGCCCAAACAGCTCCCGGTCGGGATGCATTGGCCGTCTTTCCGAAGTTTTCCTTCTTCCTCTCTCCTTAGCTCCAGATCCCGGTCTCGCTCCAGGTCCCGATCCCCCTCCTCCAAGCCCCGCGAGCGGAAGTACGCCAAGGACCACCAGGCCAGGGGCCCGGGGCCCCGCGAGGCCCGGGGGTACCAACACCGTGGCTTCCAGAGGCCCTTCAACTTCAGGGGCCGAGGACGGGGCTTCTTCCCCCGCGGGCGATTCCAGCGGGGGGGCGGAGGAGGAGGTGGTGGCTGGGGCTACAACCATCATAACTTCCGCCACAACTGGAGGAACTTCAGACAATGTCCGCCGCAGAGGCAGCAGTACCCGCACCCTCAGTGGCAGCAGCCGCCGCCGCCGCCGCCGCCGCCGCCGCCGCCGCAGCAGCAGCAGTACCCCAGGGGGCGCTCTGCCAGCCCCCGGAAACGCCCGGGCGTGACCCCTCCGAGGCCCGTCCCCCGCTCAGACCACTCCTCCTCCTCCCCCAAGTCCAGACGCTCAGCTCGCTCCTCCTCCTCTCACTCCTCCTGCTCCCCCAAGCAGAACGCCACCTCTGTGTCGGCCAATCAGACCCTCTCAAGCAATGGCAAGGAGGAGCAGCTGCCCTCCAAGGAGGCCGGAGAGGAGGAGGAGGAGGAGGAGGAGGAGGAGGAAGAGGGGGAGGTGGGAGGAGGAGTTACTAAAGATGGCTCTGATGGAGGGAAGTGGCGGAGCTTGAGTGTCTGTAGCGCTGTAGTGAAGAAGTCTAATCCACCAGAAAGTTCTGCTGATGACGGTCAGATGACTCTGACGTCTGCTGACCAGTCCAGCCCTGCCCACAAAATCACAGCCAGTGGTGTGAACAGCGGCGCCCCCTCCTGGCAGGGAGTAGAAAACAAAAGCCCACCTCAAAAAAGCACCAAAGCCGTTATTTCTGGTTTTGGAATCTTCTCTAAAAAGAACAACCTGGATGGAGGTAGTTCCACCATCCCCGCTGCCTTTAGAAAGTAAGACTTTCATTCATTTTAATCCTGAACAAACTCGTACTGAAAAGTTTTTTTGAGGATAGATTCGACATATAGGAATTAAGTCTGATTTGGTCTGTAATTGTTTTCATATGTTTTTTGTTCTTTCATTTGCTGCTAAGGAGTCTAGCTCACATTTCATTCTCAAACCACACGTTTCTGTATTTTCCTTCCCGCTTCGCCCACTGGGAACATGTGGTGGTCGTCATAACAGACTCAAATAAGAGGAAGAAACAGACCAATAAATACTAGATTGGCCCATTTGCGCAACCGCCTGGCATCAAATGCTGTGCCAGATATTATTTAGTCGGTCGCTCAGATACTTAAGTGCCATTTATAATATATTATCCTTTGTTTATTGTTATAATAATAAGCGATGGAAAGCCTCTTCATACATATGGTATAATAATATGTCCTTGTGTTAAATGTATGCCTGGACTCATAAAGTTTGATTATTTGCTACTTTCAGGTTCCTGGAGGACCAGAGTAACGGGTCCGGGCAGGGTCGGGAGAAGGGGTCCGAAGCAAGCGGTCAGGTTGCTCTGGAGGGCGGGACTAACGGGAAGATACGGGAAAACCCATCGCCACGCCGAGCGAGCGCTGATATGACTCTGAGAAGCTTCTTAAAAGCTTCTCCCTTTCAGTCTGGCGCAGACGATCATGAGGATGATGAGGAGGAGGAGGAAGAGGAAGGCGGGCCTCGTTCCAAGCCCCAGAAAGGGGAGGAGCCCTCTAAGACGAAGGTTAAGACCTCAGCACTCGCCGTGTTTGCGGAGCGCCTCAGTCAGTGGGAGAGTTCTGGCCGCCGGCCGCTCGTGGCCCAGAACCACCCCGACCTCATACAGGTCTACTGCTCCCAGAACCCAGACGCCACGGGGGCCAAACCCGCGGGGTTCTCCCCGGAGAAAGACCCCGGGAGGTTCACGAGGATGGAGATGCGTAACCCCTCCCCCCCCGCCCAAAGCGCCTCCCTCAGGGAGATGCTCAGAGGAGAAGGAGCAGTGTCTTCTCCTTCTGGCTCCAGGGAGGCCAAGTGTAGCGTTGTGATGGACTTCCTGAGGGATCGGATGACCAGGTGAGCATCAAGAACTATTTGCATGAGGACACCCCCTTCCATGATGTATGGGCCTAGCGTGTGACTTGTGAGCGATTCTGTCTAGGCCAAAACCGCTCGCTAGTCCATCTAGATTGACAAATTGCAGCATACACCCCCTCCTGAGGTGGTTTTGACCACAATCCAGGGTTTGAGCCGTCCCTGCATTAATATGAATAGGTGTGCCCCTAGCTCGTCGGACGTGTTGGCGGGGGAGCGCCAGTTATCCCAGGACCTGGTCCAGTCCTGCAGGAAGGAGCAGGAGTTCCGCTCCATCTTCCAACACGTGGACACCAGCAAGGTCCAGAGAAGCCCCTCGGAGCTCTTCACCCAACACATCCTCACCATCGTACACCATGTCAACGGTGAGCGCTGACTCCCCGCTCTCTCCTCTTCCTCTGTTTTCACTCTCTTCTCACTCTCCCTACCGGTTGTCACTATCGTCTCTCTCCTCGCTCCGCCCTCTCTCTCCCCCCTACGCTTTCTTTATGATCTCTCCTCTTCCCTCTCTTTTCCTCTCACTAGTTGATCACTTCTGTTAATGACAATTTTTTCTCAAGGCCTGTATCTGTATGAACCATCCAGATACAGGCCTTGAGAAAAAATTAAGCACTCGTCATTCAAGGCCTTGAGAGAGGCTCAAGGCCTTGATATTAGCTTCTCTCAAGAGCTTGACTCTCTCAAAGGCCTCTGCTTCAAAATTATGCTTCACTGTTTCCCCCCAGCTGCATCACTACGTATACCCATTACTGTAAATCTCCAGTAGTACCCTGTGAAGCTAAGTAGCTAATGCTAAACTGACCCCTGACCTCCTGTGCAGCCCAGTACTTCCCATCATCAGGAGGAAGTCTTAGCGAGCGCTTTGCAACATACCAGCGAAACGCCGCCCAGCAAGAGGAGAGGAGGAGGAAGAGTCCGGAAATACACAGGTAGCTTGACCTACGACCTCTCTGAGAGGTGTGACCTCACCTCGGCTGGTTACCAGGTCAAAGGTCAGGTGGCGGTGTTGCCTGCTCACCTGATAAAAAAAGAGCTGCTTGGCTTTGTGTGACAATGGGGTGTGGTTGGTGGAGGTCAGGTGATTCAGCTATGCATTTGTTCATTCAATCATTTCTTTGTTTTTTATCTAAGCTATCCTGGCAGCGTCTTCTGATTGAACTGACTTCATTAATAATCAACTTTTCCTTTCCCCCCATTCAGGAGAATAGATGTTTCCCCGAGTGCCTTTAAGAAACACTCTCATCTCTTTGAGGCCATGAAAAGCTCGGAGGAGGGCAGTTACAAGGTGACCAAATATTTTTGCAATATGATGCATAAAATGGGGAGAAAACAGAGCACCCAGAACCATGGGGTGAGCCAGCCAGATGTCTGTAGACCGCTGACTTGACCGCCATCAAAGGCACAGTGTCTAAGGGAGTCAAACTCATTGAGTATGTTGTGAGTTGTGCACCCCCTCCACATACGTTCTTTAAAGTGTGGCTACCTGGGCACTACAAGGCTTATCAATCACATAATTTGAGATCAATAATGGAAGCGAGAGTTGCTCCTGTGCCCAAGCTGTTCGAAGGACTCTGAAGGTTCATAGTAAGTATTATTCTTCTCCAGATAAGGAACAGAATTTATCAACAGCAGCCCCAAATGAATCGTGGCTCTTCTCCCATTTAACTGTCTTTCCGATATCATTGTGCATGGTAACCAAAGACTGACCAAAGCCGATGTTGAAACCAATGATTGCGTTGAAATAAATGAACTCAAACTAGCATCTCTGTCCATGCTTGTTGTCTAGCGCCGTGGGGAGATTCTTCCAACTTCACACTTCGAGTCTTAACCACCTCCTAAACATCTCCAAACATCCCCCTCTATCCCTAAACGTATCTTGGAGTGCACCTCTATGCAGACTGGAAGTCCACAGCGCGTTCTTCTGTCTCGTTTTGCTCAGGACGGGGGAGAGAAAGTGATGAAAGGTGACCCGTCCGACCTTCGCTTGGACATCGAGCGCCGTAAAAAGATCTCAGTTGGAGAGCAGGATTGTAATCAGGACAATGAGAAGGGTTTAGGGGATGCACCCCTTCCAAGCAAAGGGAAAAGTTCGGAAAAATCTTCCAAACGTCACAAGAAATCCAAGTATGTTCCAGCGATTTTTTCAACATTTTGAAACATGATGTTTACAATGTCACTCCTCCCCTTGGTCCTCCTCCCTGTAAAAGAGCTTCTCTGTCTGTGCTCCTTCAAGGAAAAGGAAGAAGAAACGTTCTCGCTCCAGTTCCTCCTCTTCTTCCTCATCCTCCTCGACCGTATCCCAGCACAAGGTCCATTCTTCCTCCCAGAGCCGGACTGGAGACCAGGAATTCAGCAAGACCCACCTGGCCCAGAGAGACCTCCCTCAACCCGCCGAGGGAGGGGAACCACGAGGAGGATTTGTAAGTTGAAAATATGTTTTTGAAAGGAGGATTTTCAGTTTGCCTACTGCTTTGGACAGATCCTTCATTTCTATTCAGTTGATCCTCTCAAGATGTCAGCATTTCTTCTTCTTCTCTTTAAATGCAGCAGTTCACTGTTCGGGGGCGGGGCTGGAACGGAGGGAATCACCATGGAAATGGCATCCATAGCCAGCCCTCAACCACGGCAACTCATAATGAGGACTGGGATCCTGAGTTTACTCCTAAGAGCAAGAAATACTTCTTGGTAGGAGAAAGAACCACAATAATAACACTAGTCAGCGAAAACATTTCGCTGTCGAGTACTACAGCACAGTACAGTATATTACACTGTATTACGGTGTGGTACAGAATTTTACCACAGTACATACAGTACCACTGTTTATACAGTACATATAAACAGTAAAGTAAAATAGTACTGTATAGTAATGTAGTACAGCATTTCAAATAAAGAGCTATATAACAGTTCCTGTACTAACACCAGACCTGTTCCTCCTTGGTCTCGCAGCATGATGACCGAGAGGGCGAGAGAGAGAGAGAGAGATGTTCATCGGACGGCCGGGGGCGCGGGGGCGGCGGCTTCACCCACGGACGGCCGCGCTTCATCATCCGCAGAGCGGTCCAGGGCGGCAACCACTTCCAGCTCAACGGGAAGCCAAAGGTCAACGAGGTCGCGGAGGCCGGACGCGAGCACGCCGAAAACATTTAACCGACGCTTAAGCTACGCTTAACGTTACCCTGCAAGCACAAAGCCTTAATGTCCGGTGTACTTAAAACAGAGTTGAAACTAGCGTCAGACACAGACTAAATGGCAAACTCGAAGCGCCGCATTGGGCTTCCATTGCCACAGTGTGTGCAGGGTGTCCAGGGGATCTGGTCAAACGTTTCCCACAGGCCCCCCGGTCAACCACTGCCTGCCATTGGTCATCAATACCACGTCGTGTCTCGATGCGACTCCAGGCATTACACGTACAGCAAACACATCAAAGTGACTGTATTGTACCGCTACAATGGCCGTGTTCAACTGCAGTTTGACAGCCAATGCAAACATACCAATTTCGGCTTTGTTTGAAGTACATAGAGGCCGGTAGGCATTTAACACCTTCTCAAAATTGCAACACTTCAATAGAGGAAAAGCATTTTGAGATATAACAGTTTATTTCAGGGCGTAACGTCAGGGATTGACTTTGTTCTGTAGTAAGTACTGCTAGCAGTACATCACCTTCATGTTGTTGGTAGGGAGGTAACTTGGACGGCAGAAAACCTGACCGTCTTGTGGTGGCGGGTTTGTGTTGGTGTTGATGTTTTTATATTTTAAATGATTATGAATAGAACGCTGCATCTCACCTGTACTAGATCACCAACGTAACCAGACAACCTGCTGTGGTTTTTCTAAAGGCGCTTGATATGAAATTATAAATATTTTTAAAGACTGTTGTGAATGAATGTACATCTTAGTGCTAGGTAACCAATCATTAATAAATTCAGATTCATTTTGAGGTGTATCCCACTAGGTAGGCTATGCAGGGATATTACATGTGTTCCAGTTTACAACGTCACAGTAGCGGTTAAAATATGTGTTTACTGTCAGAACTATCTTCGAAGCAAGCAGCAAAGAATAAAATATTACAATACATCAGTGATGTATTACGCTCCGCCCCTTCTCACCACGGGACCAAACAACAACGCGCTAGGAAACAACTACTTATGACGTGAACTAGACTTTTAATTGACTGTTAATTTAGTTTTTTTTTCTGTTGACGAAACATTCTAACAACAGTCTAGATGTTAATATGAAACGACAGCCTCTTGTCGGCTACTAAAGAAGATTAAATATGTGATATGTTATGTATTTGTTGGGAAGTAGGAAAGGCTTGTCATTTTAAAAGTTTATGTATGTGTGTCCTCTTATGGGAACGTTTTTGTCTGTAAATAGTAATCCATATGATGCACTATATACCTGGTGTGCCTTGATGTATGTGTGTTTGTGTGTTAATTGTACAGTCTGGGTGTGTTGATTCTGAATTGCGAATATTTTCTCTTAAAATCACCTGCTAAAGTGAAATGGCTCTTTTTTTAATAGTTTTCATCACTGAAAGATTTCCTAGAGATTGTACATTTGAAAAGATACTGTAATAAATTTGACATTTGCTGACTTTATTTTCTATATTTATTTCTGTATTTAGAAAAGCGCTATATAGGTTAAATGTATAATAATAATAATAATAATAATAATAATAATAATTATTATTATTATTATTATTATTATTATTATTATATTCCTCTCACGTTCATTGGTCATGTGCTGAGCACAACTCCCTGCGTTTATGAACAGGTCTCACCTGTTTACCTTCTATTCTTATCCTCCTTCACCACTTCTATTTTCTTTACTTGTTCCCTCCCTGTATGAATACTCTCCTCCTCCTCCCCTCCGCAAGAAAAAGTTGCTCAATCTTAAAGTTGGGGACAAGTCGTTTCATGAGTCTAGAGTCCGTCTTTAGCAACAACACAACACAACCGCTACCTTTCTCACTTCTCCTTTTGCACTAGTACATAGACAAGCGGCAGAAGGAGTTGTACCTGCTCAACTTCTGAAGGAGTTTGAAGATCTAGGAGACAGCATGGGTGAGTCCCTTACCTTTCCCCGGGCAGGTGTGCTCCGTTTTTGGAGGTGTTTACCGTCGCTTCCCGATTGGCGTTGCTCCCGGCATCCAACCAACCACACCGTAGTTAACCCTTCTCTGACTTGTTTCGAGTGACTCAATGTCTTCACAGAGAAACCCTTTAAAATGACTTAAGTTATTGAAGGTCACTTGGTGTTTTTAAATCTCGCTAGAAGGCTTATACCAGCCTCGTAAAAGTTTGATAAATGACTTACTACTTAGTACTCTATTAAGAAAAGCACTTTGTTAAGTTCTGAAATGAACATGATGTTAAAGAGAATACGAATGTTTTCTTAGTTTTCTTCATCATGGACTTCCTAGCCAGAAACGCCTTCCATGGATACTTCCAAATACCAGAGCATATCTTGTCAAAACACGCAGCTCGCCTGCTTCCTGCGATAGGAAGTAGCTTGTGTTATTAACGGTTCGGCTGAAGCAGTTCAGCGTTTCAGTGCACTCAAATGTAAAAAAAAAAAGTATTCACAATTAAGTCACAAAGGGCTTCGAAGACCCTTATTAGAGGCCCAAAGTGTCAAAAACAGAAGGAAGAAACCTTCAGAGGAAATGGTTGCCAGGAGAACTAAAGGCGTCTTCTGGAACGATTGTCCCATGGTGATCTGGTTGCTATGGTGCTGCAGAGGTTCTGGTGCTGATAGACTTCGAGGGCACGCTGGGCGATGAGATGACAGTGCGGGCAGGAGACCTGGTGAAGAAGGTGAAAAAGGCCTCGGAGGAGGGCTGGCTGGAGGGGGAGATCCGTGGCCGCAGGGGCATCTTCCCTGCTAACTTTGCCAAGGTAACCTGTGGGCGCGTGCGTGTGGGTGCATGTTACGAGCTAGTACTGGTTCTGATGGCTTTCATCCACATTGAACACGTTTGTGATTTGATTAATATTGAACCCGCTGTTGTGTTGTCTGTGATGCTGCGTTCACAGGAAGTCCCTGTCTACCTGATCGGGGACCACAAACGGGAGCCCACCCTGAGGAAATGTAAGTTCCTCCTATATCTGCCTTCTCTTCTATCTTCTCCTCTGAAACATCTCCCCTTCTGTCCTCTACTATAAAACCTCTACTATTCTATACCAGGGTCTTCCAAGGCTGTAGTTGAGGAGATTAGAAAGGTGTGAGGATGTATTCAGAGTCTCCTGTGATTCTGTGGCCAACAGATTAAATATGATCCCGTCCAAACAGAAGACCACACAAGGGATTCTCCCTTGGTGCAGCCCTTAGCTAATGTAGCACCCAACTACAAGAGGAAATCACTAAAGCAGATATTTTCTGTATCTTGTATCTGCTCTACACCTAAACATGTACAGCCGTTTACCTGTCCCGGAGCTCTGGACTCTGTGATCCAGAAGTTGAGCCTCACCTTGGACCGGTGTGGTCCAGCTCCCAGCTACACCAGTTGTAATTGCAACCTGTAGGAAATATCAACAAACACAGTCCCTTTGAGGCCTCCACCGCTCCCCAGACACGTAGTGATTCTGCCGCCTCTGCATTATCCCTCGGCGGCATGTCTCCTGAGCCCCCTGTCTCGCCCTCACGTGTGTGTGTGTGTGTGTGTGTGTGTGTGTGTGTGTGTGTGTGTGTGTGTGTGTGTGTGTGTGTGTTTTAACGCGTTGATGCCTTGTGTGTTCTCAGCCAAGATGATGAAGCAGCAGAGGAGGTGTGAGGTGTCGTTCGCCTACACGCCGCTGAACGAGGACGAGCTGCAACTGGCCGTCGGGGAGACGCTCGTCATCCTCAGAGAGGTCAAGCGTAGGCCGTGTTGGAAAGGGTTTATGTTGTGTTTATGTCATGTTGGAGAACCGCGAGTATAGTTCTTAAAGTACATGAAATGCTTGAATTATGGCCATCCTTAACTGTGGAACTGTCTGGTATCAGTTAACAACAAAGAGAATTTATAAAATAAGATAACATATATATATATATATAAAATATGAATAGTGTGGTATAGGTATACTGTACGTCTGTAAACAGTGTGTTGTACTCCTAAGTACATTTTATGCTCTGCTCTAGCGTGAAGTGTTTTTATTTTTTAACTATCTTAGTAGTTTTAATTTTAGCAGTAGTATAGATCTGAAGTTAGATATTAAAAAACAGTAGTTAGTGCTAGGTAGTAAGATTGTTTTCATTGACTATTGTAGTTGTAGATTTGATACCTGCACATCATTATAAGACATAAGTTCCTCACAGCTATAATTTAAACCGCGCTCTTGATAGACTGACTTAACCGGTTTCTTGGGCTGGTTTTGAAAGTTTGCTTTTCAAATCAGCTTTTGGCGACAGTTTACCTCCCTGGAGGATCTTGCAGATTAAATTACCTGAAGTCCCTCTGGCTTGTTACTCATGTCTTGGTCATAATACAGAGAAGGCATTATACTGTTGAGCTGTGTGTCGTCATTACTAGGGCTTGGAATCTTTCAGTAACTCCCGATTCAAAAGCAATTCTCGAGTGCTGATTTCTGGGTCTACTCCAGTCCCCTTTGTGCTAAGAAAGCGCTGCGCCAAACAATGGAATAAAGAAGAGTAAAGTGTGTAATGCCATTTTTTTATTATTATTATTTTTAGATAAACTGATTGCAATAATGCAAACAAAGGCAAACCTAAGAAAGATTTTATGGTGTGTGAACTTCCCTCCTCTTGTGTCCCTCTCATCACTCTTCTCCCCTGATATCCCTTTCTCCCCCCTCTCCTATCCTACTGATAGATAGAAGACGGTTGGTGGCTGGGGATGAAAGATGGAAAAGTCGGAGCGTTTCCGTCCAACTTCGCCAAAGAGATCTTCGCTGGTCCTAAAGGTGAGAGTCCTTACTGGGATCTGTTGATGTCATTTACAACAAACCCAGATGGAAACCAGAGTGGAGATTCCTTAGATTTAGTACAGTAGTTGTAGGTAGTGGATGAGGTTTTATTAAGGTTTTAATTTCATTATGCCATTATTTAACAGAAGCCAAGAACAACGAGGTCAAGACAAGACCCAAGCTCACCGACGCAGTGTTCACTAAAGAGGTACGCTGATCATACATTTAACCTACAAGCACTAAGGAGGTATGCAAACCATCAGCAATAAGGCCCGCCAAATAATTTACATAAAATGGGTTTAATCTACCTGCAGAGCAAACTGCCGCAGAAAGCGAGTGTGAGGAGAAAACCAAAGGCTGGTAAGTTTTAATTAAATATAGAATATTTTAATTTGTTTCAGAATGTTAATATACAGACCTTTTGTGTAAACCAGATTTAACAAGAGGACATGACTCGCGTGAGTTCACATAATTAACCGTAGTGGAACCCTGCCCTACAAACATTAGCTTTTGTTGTCCCACTCCAGCTGCCTTAATATAGATTTTTCACAGGGCATTGTCGTTGGTTAAACAGAGGTTTCACTCATAACACTAATAATGGGTCTGTTCTTTCACCAGGGCAATGGTAGTAGACAAAAATATTAAAGGCTGCTGCCCTGGCTGGTCTATAGAGGAGCAGACCCATAATTAATGTTATGAGCAGCACCTGTGAGAAACAATGTCGAAACTAAATGTACAAAGTGTGTTATGTCTCCTGGTTGGTTGTTCTGGAACATTCAGACGCTCTTTGTTATGTGGTTGTTATGAGTGTTACAATAAAGTGTCAGGGACAATATAAAAGGCTTAATAAAACCACTAACACACTTTGATTCACTGCAGTTAGACTTGATTATACCTGGTAGATTCTGGTAGAGTCAATCAAGGAAAAAATCAGATGAGCATATACCGCCATTTTTATTCTAGCAAATATAATTTTTCATTGTCAAACTTTTATGGATGATCTATAACATAACCAAACCACAGTTTGGGTATCGTTGAATATTATAACTACTAAATGTAACCTTCTACATGAAAAAGTTCTAACATCTAATTGTTCTTGGCAATGTTTGCCGGATTAAACAGCAAAGCTCCTTCTGATTGCCATGAAGATTGAACATTAACCTTAAACCAACGCACGCATGCACACACGCACACGCACACACAAATTACCTCCACTATATGACCGTCTCCTGGTAAAGCATAGGATCCAACCACACCTTGGAAGAGCAACACATTGCAGTTCAACCAATGCCCTGTCACCTCACCTCACTCACCTGAAATGATGTTAGTCATTCATGAAGGATGACACAGCCTGAGCATTAAGCTTATCAGAGTTTATGCTAATTGGACTAAGATGAGATATGAAGGTTCTCTGTTGATCTTTGACAGGAAATCCGGGACATTTACTTTACTCTGCCTACGAGTAACAGTAGGCAATAAGGAAAGTAAATGAAGAAATGCATTATCATCGATTCTTTTTAATAGTTCTCATAAACGTCCATTTATATTGCAGTGTAACATAAACTTGCTTATTAATAGCCGGTAGAGGAATTTGTTTCACATAAATTTATAATACTCTTAATTACTACTATTATTATACGCCCTGATTCATAACAGTCTGTGTTCTCTGTGTTCAGACGCAGAAAGGGCTCTCGTCATGTTTGACTACGCCCCCAAGACCGAAGACGAACTGGAGCTCAAGAAAGGAAACATCGTCTCCATCATAAACAAGGTCTGTGTTGGTATCACAGCCCTAAGATACTGGGTTTCAATCCCCAATGTCCTCGGCCTCCCTCTAGACATCCTCGAGCAAGATGGCCCCTACCTTGGCCTCCCTACCTTGTTGACATCTACGTACTGCATTCTCCAGTTCACATGGGTATTCACAAGCACACTGTATTTGTTTCTTTTTCAAAGTCTTCCACTTCCTTCTCGCAAGTATGTTGCGTAGCCCGCCAAACCTGTTGTACATCCCCGCGAATGCCTCCGCTCAAGTCATAACACTAGAACATAGCCTGCCAAAATGACGTGACTATGACTGTGCTCCTTCTTGTACTTTTGACTCAGTTGTAATGAAGACGCCGTAGCGGCCATTTTGAACATCTCACAAAGATCACCGACTGCAGGTCGAAGCAAGTGCAATGTTTATGTCGAGCTCTCTGCTACCTCTTTAAAAGGGTCATCACGCGTCCCAGCGGGCACTGGAGACACTAATCAGATGTTTCAATCTCCTAAAGGAAACGGAGGATGAGGGCTGGTGGGAAGGAAAGCTGGACGGGCGCCAGGGATTCTTCCCTGACAACTTTGTCATGGCGATACCACAGCAAGACGCACAAGTGAGTTGAAATCACAACGTTTTCTTGCTGCTCTCCAGCACTGGAGCTTTTACTGCGCGGTTGCTGGTGCAGTTATGAGGTGCAGGTTGTCAAGACCTCGTATTCTGCAGCTGGGCTGGCATCGGGGCCTTCCTGTTTCCGTCTGCAAGTATTTTCTGTTTCTTGACGTTGTTGGTTGGCGTGACTCATAAATGTCTATCGCTGACGGGATGTTTCCTCAGTGGTACTCGGTGTGTGAAGAGGGACGAGATGTGTTTGGTTGTGCGGTGGAGTAGTGTAACTACATCTGTGTATGTGTGTGTTTGTCCCTCTCTTCTCTGTGTAGTCGGACGCCGTGAACGACCCGCCCGCACGTAAAGAAGCCACTGCGCCGCCAGGTAAGATCCAGACAACCGTCCACTCAGGATGGCCGTCGCTGCGTTATCGTTGGGTTTAGCCTGGTTAAGGGTTGGAGATAGTCTGGACTCATGGACGGTGGTTACAGCAGCCTCAGTTGTTAGTGGAAGAACACTGGGCTGTTTTCACCAATTTATCCTCTCTTACTCACTCACTCCCTCACTCACTCGCTCTGTCTGGAAGGACTACTTCCTGTTTTACTGTAAATGGTATACATCAGAATGTATTGAAGTACCAAATAGTAATAATAATAATAATAATAATAATAATAATAATAATAATAATAATAATAATAATACTGTAATAATGCTATACTGAGGTATTAATCTTAGCAACTGAAACCACATTTATAAATTGTAATAATTTATATTATAATGTGTATATATATATATGAGTATATTTTGTACTACATATTCTCACATCAATGTAGCAGTTAGGAGTAGGCTTTATCTTATATTTTTGAAGATTCCTTTGTTGGTGAAGGATGTGGTCACACGCAGTTGTGTGTAGGTTTGTCTTCATCTGAGGAGGATTCAAACTCTAAGAAGCTTCTTCTACTCCTCATCTCCAAACCACCATTAGTTTGCAGGGGGACACTTAGAGAGCTTGTGAATGGGATTGTGGAGGGTCTGCATCTTGTCAGTTTGAATCCTGCACGTTAAATAAGTTCATGTTTTAGTAACAAACAGAGTCGCGTCCACAGCTCTTCCAAGCTTGCTCTTTCAGGTGCTGACACACTTTAGTAACCTCACAGGAAGTCTGATATTGCAGCAGGGTGCAGAGTGTGTGGCTCGGACTGGGGATGTCACTGTATTGGAGGGGCTTTGGTGGAAACAAGTTGAGGAGTTTATGTTTTTTTCTTTTAAATTTCTCTGCAAATCCAAGCTTGTCCAATGCCAGCGATGGACAGACCTGTTCCTACCAAGACCAAAGGTAAAGAACACAGCAGATTATCAAAATAATTGTATTTTCTTTCTACATCTCAATGGCACCGTGCTGTATGTTTCCCTGTTACATGAAGGAGTGATGTGTATTACAGATGAGAAGCCGGACCTCCGCAGTAACCCCCCTGTCAAGGTGAAGCTGCCGTCTCTTGTCCGGCCCAGCCCACCCCCTGTGAAGGACAAACCTGGCAAGTCACAGAGGTGGGCTACCACACACCTGAGCGACAAAACATCTACCACCCAACTGAGCCAGGCACCTTAGCTACAGCGCAACTGAGTTACAGCACAACACAGCTGAGCTACACAACTGAGTTACAAGACGCGTGAGCTTCACAACTGAGTTTCAACACACCTGAGCTACAACTGTTGTGAGTGACCACGAAACTTAGCTACCACGCAGCTGAGTTAACTCACAACTGAGTTCCAACACACCTGAGCTACACAACTGAGTTCCAACACACCTGAGCTTCCACTGTTATGAGCATCCACCAAGTGAGTTACGAACTTTAGCCAGCACACAGCTGAACTACCACACAGCTGAGCTACCACACGCCTGAGCTACAAACCCAAACGTCGCACCTCAACTAAACACTGAGCTACACACCAGAGCTACAACACGCCCAAGCCACCACATATCTGCCTGCCATTATAGTTCAACAAAACGATTGCTTTGTTATGGCTGCTGCATAGTTTGGGCTAAACTAAACTCCAAAGTCTAGCACAGCACCTTCTGTCCTCCTAGATTAAGCTATTTAGCTCCCTCTGTTGTTGCTCAGGTAAGATGTTTTAGTTTAGCTTTTGTTTGAGGCAATTGTCTCTTCTAGCTCCGGAAGTCCTGTGTGTGTCCACTGTGTGTGTGTGACAATGTGTAGCCAAGATCATTATGGTCTGAAGGCCTCTAGCGGAGCCAGGCGTTGCCACAGGAACCTTTTAAAGGTCCCTGCTGAGCGGTGGGAGACTCTGCGTCACCCGTTGGAAACGCACGCACGCACACACACACACGCACATGCACACAGCATGAATTGGGACATAGTTTGATTTGTGACTGTGCGCAACGTGTTTTTCTTTCCGCAGTAAGAGTAACGGTGATTTGCAAACTGCAGACCAGTTTGATGGCTTGGAGCCAGCCCCCGAGAAGCTGAGCCACCCCACAGCCGGTCGGGCCAAACCCCCTGGCCGCAGACCCCCCTCCGGTCTGGTCTTATCCGGACAGGTACCATACCACTAATACCACAACTCAGTCAACTATTACTATTGCTGGTGTTCGGACTAAATACTCATACTAACTGATATAAATTCTGGTAGATGATATAGTATATATATTTAATACAAATAGTACATATCTAGTGTTTATGTATGTATGTATGTATGTATGTATGTATGTATGTATGTATGTATGTATGTATGTATGTATGCGTGTGTGTGTGTGTGTGTGTGTGTGTGTGTGTATAGATAGATAGATAGATAGATAGATAGATACATACATACATACATACATACATACATACATACATACATACATACATACATACATACATACATACATACATACAAACATACACACCAACTCTGAACATTAGTGCTATAAGAACAGATTATTGTTGTGTAACCGACGATGATATAGAAAAACAATGGGCTAAATGTGTGTCAGAAGCTGTTGCTACAGCACTGCTGATAAACTCTACATGACCTTTTATGAGGTAGATCAATGAGGTATGGCTCCAGGTTTTTGTAGAACTCGAGTCTCTTCCGTTCACATTTGCTTCCTTAATGGGGCGTTAGAGGGGAGGCTAGTGGCCTGTGTGTTTTAGTTTGACAAACGGTTCGGAAAACGGTTCGATTAGGACTGAAATTGGCTGAGGTTCTTCGCTTAGACGTTAGACTGGGTCAGTAAGAACAAGTCTAATTCTTCTTTACAGGATACTTCTGAAGAACCAGAGCCATTGTCTCCATCCAGAAAGTCACCTCTCAGAAAGTCGCAAAGCATGTCAAAGGTTTGATGTGTTTTCATTTGATTCAATGTATTTAAATTGAGATTTTAGAAGGGATTTAGGATTCACCCTCGAGAGACGCCACGAATGATGGGGCCATTGGCATCCAACCAGGGATAGTGGTAGAGCGTGAAGAGTCTGTGTTGCCAAACCGTTTTTACACAATGTGCTCGATTATGGTGATAGTCCCACAGAACGGGTCAAGCAGACACAAAAGCTTTGCCACTTCCAGCATTATCAGAGGATTTTGCTTCTGTGGGGAAAATCCCTTAAAACAATTAAGAAAACATTTAATTGAAGATGTTCCCTTCAATCCTACAGGTGTCAGAAGGTAAAGCCCCAGCGCCCAGGCCTGATCCCGTGGCGGGGAGCCCGCCCAGGGAGCCCTCTCTGGAGGGTCTACTGGCCGACGTCAGGGAGCTCAGGATGGCCCTGGAGCTTCTCAAGACTCGACAAGAGTGAGTGACACACCTCTGGGATATAAGGTTAAATGATGTAATGTACTGCAGGTGTTCTATCAAGATGCCGAAGTGATTCTGATTAATACAAAATAATTGATTTGAATAGTTAATAACATGTCTAGAATTTTTTTATGTGAAATTATACTTTGTGAAATGAAGTGCTCATGTATGTTGTGGAATGGTGTACAGTTATGTCGTGATTTGTCGAGTAATGTTGGGGTGTACTGTATTCGGCTGCATTATGTCATGTCCTAGTGATGTAATTATCGGAAGCTAACTGATTTGCATCTGTTGACGCCGTCTTGCTCAGACAAGACATGAAGGAAATGAAAGAGGAACTGAATCAGGAGAGACAGAAACGGATGATGCTTCAGGTCAGTCACGCCTCATGACCCCATCTACCAAGTATACAACTACAAGCCCCCTTAAAGGTGTAGAAACTTGGAAATGGTATCCCCCCTCCAACAGCTACAGTCTCACTGGGCATCACAGGTCCACTTGAGATGTTTCCTCCTGTATATTAGTCATTCTGCACTGTTGAGGAAAGCCTGGAAGTCAAGCATCTCATTGGCATTAAGGACTGCTGCTCGTACAATTAATTTACAAATGAGAATAAAGTTGAATGGAATGAATAGATGTTCCTACTCAGCCTCACCCCTCAGAAGCACGACTTACAGTGAACTTGCTTTATCTGAGAGAGAGGTTAATCTGACTATCTGTCTCTTTTGTCCCAGGAGGAAGTACACAGTCTGCGGATTAAACATTGAGAGTCTCTGGATTATTCTTGGCCTCCCTGCGGTAGATGAGACCAAACTGCCTAAAATAAAAAACGCACACAAGAACTTTTCTTCTTCTGTCGGGAAGTACAAAACGATCAGAAAGACAAGTGACCTAACTGCTGTGAGCAGACAAGAGAGCTAGCCAAGATCAACAAGCTAGCTTCTCTCTGGACCAGCCTTGTATTAAAAGGTTAAATACTATTGAACCTTTGTCATTGTACTTGTGGAGCTGTATATCTGATTTCTGGAAGCCTAATATGTATATTTTTTGATGTTTCTTTATTTTAAGAAATTTTGCTTTGTTCATTATTTTGTAATTCTCAACCATTTGCTGACTATGGGATTGAGGTTAAAGTTTTACAAGTCAAAATGTTGGTGTGCAAAATGAGGCTATTTTTTGTGTATATTGAAACAAATCTTAAATGTATATAAATGCATTTAATGGAGGTTGCTGGTTTTTACTCCTGAGGTAAAATAAAAAAGATTCGAATTATCAAAAAGATGATATCAATTCCAATTTGTTATATTGGAATTTCGATCTACAAGCTAATGTTTGTTTTTCAACTGCAGTAGTACAATAAACCTGTAGAGGGCAGTGACGGTCTGTGTCTGGTTTTTAACTGGCTGTATCTGACGTAGAGTTTCTATATTACATTTGTCACAGGACGGAACCATGTATGTTACAGTTAATCATTTTTAGGGAGGATAAATCGAATAAACATTCTAAAAATAAAAACGGGGAGTAGGGACGACGACAGTTCCTTTTAGGTTTTATCCGGGCCGTGCAGGTACATTTTGGGGGCAGCAGGGCCTCTGAAAATTGCACACGGAACAAGATGTGTTAACAATGTATGTCATCTTTATTTTAATTAATGAATTACCCTTGTTCAAATAAAATGTATTGTGTAATCTTACATACAATCGTACATAGTTGTATCCATACTATATCCCTATACAGACAATGTGAAATTTTACATAATACTAAATCCATAATTTAACCCAAATTCACAACGTAAAATGAAACAAGGGGCTTTACATCAGACCCCATTCACATGAATAGTTACATACAGTATTAATACTTTATACAGCCTAACGATATTTTGAACCTGGCGGGGAGGTTCAATATATTGCTTGAAAAAAATATTTAAATCGAAATTCCCTATCGATATATTGAACCTGGGGGGTAGGTTCAATATATCGCTTGAAGAAAAAAAAAGTCTTGAAGCGGGGTAGGTTCAATATATTGCTTAAAAAAATGCATTTAAAAATCTATAAAGCCTATATATATATATATATATATATATATATATATATATATATATATATATATATATTGAACCTGGGGGGGTAGGTTCAATATATCACTTGAAAAAACTAAAAGGATCTTTCGATATATTGAGCCTATAGGTTCAATATATTTCTTGAAAAAATTAATTAAAAAATCTATAGCCTACAGCCTATATATATATTGAACCTGGGGCGGTAGGTGCAATATATCGATAGGCTATATAGATTTTTTAGTTTTGTTCAAGCGATAATATGAACCTACTCCCCCAGGTTCAATATATCACTAGATATATTTTTCTTATTATTTTCTTTTTTCAAGTGATATATTGAACCTACCCCCCCCCCCCCCCCCCCTCCCCTCCCCGCCAGGTTCAATATATCTATATCCCCCCAGGTAGTATATATCTATAGACTACATATGCTTTTTTTTTTGGGGGGGGGGGGCTGATAAGGGGATAGAAAAGGTTAAGAAAGTTTTTAAAAAAGTCAGAGAAGGGAAAGAGAGCAATGTAGCCTTCAGCGGGAGAGGTACAAGGAGATGGCGTAGAGAGAAGGGGAGGGGGCCCAGCCACGAGGTGACAAACCAGGCAAAGCCCCCTAGTTTCAGAATTGCTGGAAGAACTTAGGTTGAGGAGACCTCAAAGAGAGAGCAGGGCTCCAAAGAGTTGTGAGGAGTTTACCCTATCCTGGTAAAAGGACACAAAGATCATTATGTCCCATGGGGAGTGAAGGACTTAGGGGTCAGTATCTAGACTTGCACTGTCCAGCAGACCTGATGTAGTCTTAATACATCCAACAGCCTCTGATTAAAGGTCCAGTGGTATTGTCTGTTTTTAGCGCTAGCACGTTTCACCCAACTGTCTGTCTGTGTGTCTGTGTTTCATGTATCTTGACACGAGTGTGCTGGAGACACGAGTGTGGTTGAGTTGTGATTATATTAGCCCTATTATCTCCACTAGAGGCAATAAACCTAGCAAAAATATTTGCACCATTTATATTCATCTATATCCTATTCAGAATGTATTCTATCTACTGTAGAATGAATAGGAATTGTCATGAGTTGTCTCATGACTGTTATTTGCATGAATGATAGTCTGTAGCACTAGTTACAAGTTGGCTCATATTCCTTTGCATCAGCCCTGTTAAATGTCATCACCACAGGAAACAAAAAAGACAACTGTCTTTTTCAGATCTCTAAGTATTGTGGTCAACTACAACTTGAAACAGGACCGTGCCGTGTCTGAGAGAACTGTCTATTGTTAAAAAAAAATGGTTCTGCCTAAAATTGAGATTATAGGAGGGAAAGTATTCCAACTTCTTTGTCTTTTCTTGGGACCATATTCCTGGTCTATTTTAAATCTGGTTTCAGATCCTGACTGTGTCCCTGCCGTGAAGTCTGAAACAGGACTAGCCTACATGCTTGAGAACACATCTGGAGAGCATCTGGAATTAGTTATAGAGAGGAGGCTTCCGAAATATCCAACAATTGTCCGCCACACTATTTTTAAAATAGTGTGGCGGACAATTGTTTTCAATTGTTGATGCAATAAATAGGGCTAATATCATGTTTGTCTTGTCAGCAAAGTTTTAGTTTATTTTATGTAAGTTGATTGGACTATCAATCACAAAGAATATAATTCATATGACTAAATTGTACACACTTGACTATAAAAAATAATAGTATTTCTTCTACCGCAGGGATTGTTCATATGATTGAAAAATAGTATAAAATAGCACATTGCCGATGGTAGGGATAAGGTCCTTGGTTTAGGCTGTGGAGCTGGCTGTCATGGCTCTTTGCTGTGGGAGTGCTCTGTTTAGCAAACACAGGCGATTACAGTGAAGCTCGGTGAATGCCTCTGTAGTTATTTATGATGCAGGGTTTTCTAGGATCAGCCGGGGAACCATAAATTATAGTTTGCCCTCATCTTGGATGTTTGTTTGAGGATACATTTCCCACATTCTGAATAGAGACACTGTAGTCCTGTTTCCAGAGTTTGTACGAGTCGGTTTCGCCTCCCTGTGGAAATATTTGTGAAGTTGAGAGTGCTGTTTATTCATGCTTAATCGCTAAAATGGCAACCTGTAGTTACCTCCTAGTCAGCAGACCACCTGCAAACAAACCACCTTCAACCCTCTTGTCCTCCTCAAAAGTGTGTTGGCTAACTAGACAGGAAGGAGGAAGTCGTGGACACACAGACACCCCCACATGGTGAGGTCAGAAACCCGAGCCGTCAGCCCCAAGCTGATCTGTTTAATCAGCACATTGTATGTTTGTCTAGAATTTTTTGTCATTTAACAAAAGATTCCTCTCAACGATGGACCAATTGTGGCTTGCGTTGGTGAATTGTTCATGAAACAGCAGAATCAAAACATGTGGACACAAGTCATACATTTATTTTTTCTCCCATTCCTTATTTGAAGGACAGTGGCCAAAAGCACTGAGCAACATGTAATCAAATGGAATGCAAAACGTGTATTTCATCAAGAAAGTCTATCTCTGTGCACAAAGTACTGTAACTGATAGCTCTCCTCAGGTCGGGACAGGATATGACTTCCATACCGATCATCAGACATCACGATTTATATCCTCTGTCTTTAGGGATCCTTAAGGCGTGCCCACTGTTACTGTTGCAACGCCAACATTTAACAATTTTTATTTGTTAATGGCTGTTTCTAGAAATCTGCATCTGCTCAACGATTTAAAGCACTCCTGGGAGCCATGAAAAGAAAATATAAGCTGAAGGTTCGTCCTCAAGCCTCTCCCTGGTGTCTTCTAAAATACTGTTGAAATAGCCTGAGGTTCGGCATAGAGAATACTATTCTGTTTAATACTTTAATTCTCTCTTTTCCTCTCGAGTTTAGTTTCATTCCAATTCAAATACAATTTATACTGACACTTTGAAATTCATCATTTTAAATATTTCAACGATAATCTTTAAAAAAAATATATTTTTTGTAAAATACTTCATCCTTATGTCTGCTGTGGGTCATTATGAATTATCATTTTTGAATACATCAACTTTAAGAACTTTGTGCTTGGTCCCATTTAGCTCCAGGCGACGTTAATGCATCAGATGATTATTAAAACAATGGTTTGGTTCATATTGCAACTCTGCCGTTATGGCGGGAATGTGTCTTGGGAAGAAGGCCTCAAGATGGCCACCGTACACTTGAAGGGCAACATTACACCGTTTGTCACGTGTCAGTTAAAGACCTCTGCTTTATCAAGTGGATCCCAGAGTTAATATAAAGGAGTTGGATTTTATGTTGACCCAGCTCACTTCACTTCTTTACAAAGGGTTCAAAATGTCTGCAGATCAGAACCAGGAGAGAGCCCAACATGGACTCATGTGCATTTTCAAACGTGCACGCTCATTGTGCTGTGGTAGTGTGTGTCTTGTGGGTCAGGACAGGGGTCTTCTAGTCTTCATGGTCCTCTGTCAGACCTGTAGCACCGATAACAGTGTATTTAGTAGTAGTGCACACGTCCAATAGTTCCTGCTCCTGTCCCCAGAATATCTGGTTGGCCATTCCTCCAGATCTCCCGGATGATTCGCTCCCTCTCCTCCAATCGCTGGGCTCGCTCCAGCTCCTCGGCCGACGTGAAAACATTCGGTGCACCGTCCAATTGGCTGTGGTGGTGGTTGCCGATAGGAACCTCAGTGCTGGTGGTGGTGGTAGTGATGAGGGGAGGGGTCATCGCCACGATGACCTCGTCTTCGTCGTCGTCGTCATCGTCGCTGTCGTCCTCGTCTTCGTGGCTGGCATCCTTCAGCCGCTTGTTCTCGAGGGTTGCGGGTGGGACAACGATCCGAGGCTTGCAGGAGATCCGGATCACCAGGAGACAGAGCGTCAGCACCAGACCAAAGCACACCCCGATCACAAAGTAAAGACCAAAACTCTCTGGGTTTGCTGCGAAGAAGAGACACACCAAATATCATCTGGGGTCAGACGGTTAGGGGTTGGACATTGTATACAGTAAGACAAGTGTGTGGGCTTGCAAAAGGATCTTGGCCAGCAGGTGGAGTTTCATTGGGGATCGAACCCAGCACCTTTTGACTATGATGAAATTCTGAACATGATCTGGCATAACACATGTTGTATCTCAGGAACACACACTGACCTTTAATGTGAGCGAAAGCGGCGATGCTGTTGCTCAGCAGATCCATCTCCTTCCTCTTCACGTCCATGGTTGGTCTTCACACCTGGGGACTGACATACATCAACGTTAGTTTTGGTCAGACAAAGCCAAAAGTACCCTAATATTGGAGGTTTGCGGAAACCAAGATACCTCGAGAGCGAACACCCTCTAAGTGACCACCACCTGGTTTCATATTCCAGACCAACAAACCCCCACCTCCTCCTCCGTGTGGCGGTGGAGGAGGAGGAGGTGGTGCATGGAAACTTTGAAGCGAGACCACCAGCCAACAAACGCTCCTCTGTATCATCAAAATGTTCCCACCTCCACTGGGATCATCTGGCACATGCTGCCTGACCTCTCCGATCTCAACTCTGAACCGGAACTGACCCACTTTGAAAGGTTTTGGCTCTCTCCTGGTGTAGACCAACAGTCTACACCAGAGTTGTAGTAAAAAACCTCTGGTCTGTGCTCCCCTCTAGTCCAGTCCTCCATGGTTTACGTGGGTGTGGGTCTACATCAGCTCAACTCTGAAAGAAGCTATTGTTGGCCTTCCCAGACGAGTCTCTTCCCCCCCCCCCCGGTTGTGACTCCTCCAGGATTCCGAGGAAATTTCACACTTCCCGCCCAAGAAACCACCCACCCAATATTGTCCGGTTCCCCACGTGCGTAATACAACAGATCCTTGTTTTATTTCTCTACGATAGAGAAACAACAGATAATGTTGTTGTTGATTCTTTTTTCTGTTGTGTATTTATGAGGACAACCCCCCTGGTTGATGGCCTCCTTCATGGCTGATTTCCTTTCTGAGGGACGCAAGCTGTTTCCACTCAGAGTTTATCTGAGTTACATAGAGCATTGTAACACCACCCCCCCAAGTCTCTAGCAGTTTATGCTGACTCTAGGTTTTGGTGGTCATTGTTCCCCTGACCCCTCCCCTCCCTTCCTCCAGGCCTAATGACATCACAGCGCTGGACTCGGGTACGAGGATGCAGCTGTTGATGGATTCAGAGAGCAAAGGAAAGCACAACAAACAGGTATACCCTTTAACAAACCTTAACCTTAACCTACCATTAGCCTAGCTCTAACTCTAAACAAACAACCAAAAAAAGATAAGAGTGCATTTTTCTCATTCTTGGGTAGGTTCTATTGCAACAAAACCTCTAACCCATTGACCTAACCCTTAAACCCTAAACCCTCAATCGATCAGCCCCCCATCATTAGCCCTAGCTCTACCCCTATCTGAACCCTAATCCAACTCTACCATCCAACCCTCAATTTACCCCAACCCTGCCCCGGAACCTAACTACCCTACCCCTTACACACCATGTGTCCTGTTTCATTGAATCATCAACCGTTTCCCGGAGGTTCAACATGTGCTTTGGGTTACGGCCCTTTGAAGGAAAACAAGCAGCAACATTTAGCTGAGATATGAAAAGACAATGAGTCTGTGAGCCGTTTAACCTGTAGCAGTCTCCCCCTGAATCAAACCACATGTACTTTTTTGCACAGATCACATGGATTCCCTGAAATCACCCGAACCCTGACCCTGCACCCTGTGTGTATCTTCGTTTAGCGCAAAATGGCAGCCAGTCACAACCTGGCTGATGTTCAATGCTGTCGTCTCCACGAAGAATGCTGCAATCATCCTGTTTATGTGTTGATATGGGGACACATGGAGACCACATGTAGCTTGTAGAGTTTTAAATGCCTCTCTGGTCCTCCTGGGGAAGGTCTGAGCAGAGTGCAGATGAAGCAGTAAAGATCTAGAGGAACTCACCTCAAACTGAAGCTCTGTCTTTTAGTTCCAGCTCATAGTGAGGAAAAGTTGGAGGTCTCTCTCTCGTGCTCTCTCTCTCTCTCTCTCTCTCTCTCTCTCTCTCTCTGGATCGATGCTTGTGATCTTTGCTCCCCTGTTCGTTTGAACACCCTAAAGCAGAGAGCAAACACGCATCCACACACACACTCGTCAAGCTTCATTACACCAAAACCTACCCAGGCGTTGCGTTTGCAAAGCACACAGTGACGGGGCTCATTCTGTTACCATGGGATACAAGATACAGCTAGCGATAAGCAGTTGATCTTGTATTTGTACAACTCGATCTGAATGGATGTGGAGTAAAATACATAGGCCTAGATACAGAGCTGCAAATAAAATGTAATATGTACAAAATAAAATGCATACAAACATATGAAGTCGACTTTGGAGATGTGTTCAGTAGAAGATCACATAAAAGTGGAGAGACAGAAGAATTATATTAAAATGATAACAAAATGTAAAAGGTCTGCTAACGCTAGCTGTATTTCGGTTGGTTCAATAGATCCCCTCTCTGCTGCCCATGACAGATTCTGATCTGTCTGGGCTTTGGGTTGATCCTCAGTGCGCTGCACTGCCTGACCTTTCAGGCTGACTGTCTGGCCGACTGATCATTGTTTGACTCTATGCCTTGTGGGCCAGGGACAGAAGCTGTCTACACAACAACCATCTCCAGGTCAATCCCTCCCAGCAACTTTGCCTTCCTGCTTAAATACCGGACAAGCCCCCCTAGCCCCCCAGCCACAACCCTCCATGTTCCTGGAAGCTATTTGGTGATTCACACCTGCCTTCCAACGAGCTGTTTAGCGTTCCTCTCTGGGGTAACAAAGTAAAAGTCTTGAGTGACTCCGCTTTTCCCTCGACCAAGGTCACCTCACTGGAATGCAGTGACCTCTAGCCTGTCACTACCCTTGTATTTGTTGACAGACGGTTACGACAAGGAGAGCAGTTGGGGTTAGTCTTACCCTGCCTCTATTGTTGTGCTGTGTTTTATTTTTGCCACAAGAGTGAAATGATTAACAGACATCCACCCCCCCTTGCAGGGCGCCATGACTAAAACGTCACGTTGACCCAAATTAGCTTTTCAAGTTGCAGATGTGACCCTTTTCCAAGCTCAAAGTTTTACAATAAAATGGTTGGTAAATATCTAGAATGAAAAACAGCCCTGATTAATGTAGCAGTGGGTCACGTGAAAACAGACTCTGTTTGTTCTGTCATTGTATTACATATTGTATTCTAAATCAAAATACACTCTTAAACAAAACACTCTTTGTTCAGGCCAAGCCCATCTAAGTTATGCCCATTCATTCAATAGGAAGTATTATATGCTAATCCTTCACTCTTTAAGTCATTTGTCATCTTAAGGTGAAATATGGAGAACACAGTGTTGTCACAGTTGGAAAAACATTTCAAGTCATCTGTCAAATTTCCACACTATCCCGCCTTGTCCAGATTTCTCTCAAATGAACAGTTAGTTCTTTGACTGAAAAAATGTCTAACCCACCTTTCGTCAATCTGAGGTCCACACATTCCTATTCCTTGTCGTTGGTTTCCAATGGCCCATATAAAAAAACCTTTAATTTAATGACATGATCTCGGTTTTCTAATCTATGTCTTGAACTACATCATGACTGACGTGAAAAAGCTTAGCTGATAAGAACAAGACCAGATAAACTTCTGCAGTCAGTCACAGAGGGAACTTCTTATTCCACAGCTACAGAGATAAACACTGAATGTTGTCACATGCCCCCTTGAAAGAGGTCAGGCTATTTCTGTATTGTTTGGTTTGGAAGGACAGACGTGACGTAGAAGAAAACCAACTACCCCAAACCAAACGATCTTCTGACATTTCATCTGCTATCGCCATGAAGACCTTCCTTCCTCGAACCAAATGCCTCTTTCCTCAGACGTCCGGACAACAAACCACTTCTGGGCTAAGGATAGAAACATCTCCATTGTCTACCCACTACCGGGCTGTTATCTAGAAGACAGGATGATTGAGGTGCTGTTGACCGCAACCGTGCTCGAACGGGGGTTAGCTGGCCACCGCCGAGGCCCTTCTGCAAACTGGTGGTTCACCAGCGAAGAAACAGACCGAACAACCCAGGGGTCTGTGAAGAAAAAAGTCCTGACCCATGTGTGGAGTTTATTCAGGTGCTATTTTAAATCCAACAATCAAAAAAATGTCCTGCACAAACAGAAAGTCAGACTTGTGTCTTAGTTATAAGGGCCCACATCGCACTGCACAGGGAAGAGAATATTTTTGATTCCTTGAACTTTTCTTCCTACGCAAAAATTCTTGGCAGGCAGCTTGGTTGAAGGGAAAATGGGCCAGATCTTTAGTTTCACCGCATTTCATTGTTTTCCTGCACATACCCCCATAAAAGCCCTGATGAAGGGGGTCTTTAACACTGATTTGTTTAGTTCATTAACTTTGCCAATGTCATCTTTCATTTAAATATTCTTAAATTTCCTCCTTTGATTTCTGAGCTGTTAGATGTGTCTTTAATGACCCGAGGAAACAGATCAACTAATCTGTGTAACCACTTCAGCATCACATGATCCTCTAGGATAAATAAACCACATTACCCCACAGCTCCTTGGCTGGGTTTTCTCTTTCTCCTTATGTCTCAGTCTTGTTCTGCCCTTATCTTGGTAGCTGATTAAAGGGTAATGGCTTTTCCCAAGGTGCTCATCACCTCCTACGGAACGCCATACACAGGAAATGCAGATCTTTTGCACTGGTCTTCCTGCCCATATTTTCCGTCAAAGGGTTTCTACTTAGAGTTAAACATATACTTCTCATCCAATCAACAGACTGTTGCAAGGTTTTCTCTCCAAGGAATGCTTCTGGGCATCAAGTGATTCAGTAATAAACCTGACCTTGTTCGTTCTTGCTGAAACCACAGAGGTGTCCAGCACTCGCCAACGTTTCCATGCAATTAACATCGACACCTTTCAAAACCACACTCCTTGGTCAAGGTGTCTGTTAAAGCGTTTAGTGAAAGGTACTCTCTCCCTTCACACACGTCTCACTTTCCCTGGCATTTGGGACCCTCCTTAGGGTGTACTGATTTAGAGAAAGTAAAATATGTCTCCCCAGTTGCCTCTGACAGGAGCTCCAACTATGTTAAGCTGAAGTGCTGTTGGGCCTTGGTCAAGGCATGCCAGGTTCTAATGGAGAAGGCCTTGTTGGGCTTGAAAGACTCACAGACATGTGCTTGTCATCAGCGTATAGATGCACGGCCCAACAGGTTAACTCGACACCAGGCCTGAACCAGTCCAAAAGAGAAAGAAACGATCATCAAATACTTTCAAAGTTTAATTTAGCCTGAACTGTGTCTGTTTGTCCACCAGGCTCAGTGCTTATCTAGGGCTTAATCTGCCAATATACTCTGGATACATCGTTATTTTTCAATACAGTTGCCATAAAAACTATTTACCCGGCTTTGGAAATACACACATACCATGACGCACGCGTGGTCTGGCACACACGTTTTAATCATGCCGGATATTAAAGTGTTTACAGTTCGGAAAGAAAGTTTCATTGGCAATTATTATGACTGCATTAAGGTTGAAAACTGAGATTGAAGTATTGTTTTTGTTTCCTACATGTTTCCTTATATAATGTTTATAACCATATAAAGCATCTCAAACACAGATCCTTGTTGTTGAAGGTCATCAGAGTTGATCACATGAGGCCAGCGTCCCCAAACCAGAAATTAAGTCATGCGTTGTTGAATGTGTTTAAGATCTGAGTCTGAAAGTGTTTCAGATGTACAATAGGAGGCATTGTGTGTACTGTCTCGAGAGCTATACACGTTCTCCTCCATTCTCAACTTTTAACCACCCTTAATGTTTTATTGCAGGCACTGTTTAATTTCTGAATAATATTCAGCTCAAGGCCATTCAGATGATGCTGAGGGAATTATTGAAATAACTTTCAAACAATAACTAAATGTTGAATGTTGTCTTTTGTTCACTTCTTACATGCTTGGTTATTTTGGTTCTACAATGCAGACTATTGCCTTGTGGCTTATTTTTGGTGGGTTTTGCAGTGCTTGGTATCTGGTTGAAGGCAGCATCCAGTTTGTCCGGGTGAATACACACCAGCTGTCTGGCAGACGTTCAGGGAAAAGAGGAAAACAAAGGAAAATTCAAAATCAAGCTCCGATACATATTTGAAAAGAAAGTTAAATTAATCAGTGCCTCCAACTCTGCGCTCCCCTGCGGTCCAACACAGACAGAGCCATGGTATGACCTGCAACCCAAATATAGATAAGTATTAAATACATGATGTTTGGAAAGCTGGAGTCCCTGCAGATAGGAACAGAGCCAGTGTGTCCTGTGGTGCATGGTGCATTGTGGGTAATGTCAAAGGAGGAGACAGAGGAGGTGTAGGCTATTGCAAGTGGTTAATGGAGAGCAGATGTGGGAGTGAGATGGGAGACAGGGACAGGGTGAATTAGTGTGTAAATCTAGACGAGATGTTCCACAGCCTTATGCTGACTTCATCATCACAATCATCATAGTTACCAGGGATGTCCCAAAAGCTGAGGCCTCCTGTGTACGCCCGCCTGTATTTACCCCCTGGTTTATTCAGTGTGTGCATGTGTGTGTGTGTATCCTGTGTATACATGGCTGAGTTTGCGGTGAGAGTGGGTGTGTGTGTGCATGCCTGACTGCTGACAGTGCGTGTGTAGGTGTAGGAGTCTCCCCATTCAGCACGTTTACAGACAGCTGTGAACTTGTGTATACGCTTTTAGATTTAGAGGTCCTGGTTCTATTGGATTTTTATTTTCTTGACACGCTGGAGTAGTTGGTTTGTGCATGTGCTTAGTGCTTCTGTGCTTGTGTTTATGTGTGTAAACGTGTGTAAGACAGAGAGGGAAGGGAGGGAGAACCAACAGGTTTACATAAAGAGGCTTCATATTTTCTACTCTATTATGCACACACACACACACACACACACACACACACACACACACACACACACACGCACACCCTTAGCCATTGCTCCATGCTATCTGGAGCTCATTATGGAAACACGAGGAGAACATGTTAACTTCACACAGCGGGAATCAAACTCGTGAACTGGCGATCATCAGCAGTGGGCCCCTTATGGGCCCTGCTCTCAGGGGCCTTCATGTCTGGAGCAGAACCAGGCCCGACCCGGACAGGGAGGGCAGGGTTATCTAGAGGTTAGGGGTTTGACTCCCAACCTAAAGGTCTGGCTTCCATCCCCCATGTTTGCCTTTTACCTGTAGGCATCCCTGAGCAACGTTGCCATAAACTATTCCTTAATTATATATACTTATATATGATATCTTTCAAATAAATATTTTGATTAAATGTGTGTGTGTGTGTGTGTGTGTGTGTGTGTGTGTGTGTGTGTGTGTGTGTGTGTGAGTGTGTTTGTTTGTAGTGGTGTGTGTATGCGTGCATGCTATGGAAGCCCAAAATGGTCACACATACTCGTTGTAGATGTGTATTGATTTACATCGATTTCAAATTTGGAGTTTATGCTTCCATAACACTGCATTTTAAGTCAAATGTGTAAAATGTGCCAATTCAGTATTTTTTCATCACTATCTAATTCCTTGTAGTTATATCTCATAATATGGGCTGAATCAGCATCAGTGTTTTAATTTGTCAAAAAACACAGTCTTTATGGTGTGTTAGCCCTCATGAAAGAACTGTGATTTGCATTTTTTAACCACTAAAATTTTGCATTTTAAGGGGAAATAAAACGCAGTAGGGTTATGAAAGCTTAAACGCTGAATTTTACATCAATCTTAATCAATAAACGTCTACAATGAGGCATAGTTGTGACCCTTTCGTGCCTTCTGCAGCGTGTGGTCATGCTTGAGTTCCTGTTCCCTTGTACTGCATCACCTCCATATGGAGAGAGGCACCATGACAGATCAGACATGTCAGGGGTTGACCTCTGACCTCTGGTTCTAGCAGACAGGTTAACAAGCCTCCCACTGAGACCAAGGTTATAGGAGAGAAGGAGGAAGGAGACATAGGAGACGAGGAGGTCAGATGAAAGGATAGGAGGAGAGCAAGAGAGGTCACACACAAGTCAAACGTCCCCAAACATCCCCCAGGCCCCTTAGCGTTAACACTTAGCCCTCGTTGGAGCTTATCTGATGGGCTTTGGGACTCACAGGCTGGGCCTAACCCTCAACCAGAGAGACCCCACATCCACCCTCTCTACACTGATAAGAGACAATAGAGGGAGAGAGAGAGAGAGAGAGAGAGAGAGAGAGAGAGAGAGAGAGAGAGAGAGAGAGAGAGAGAGAGAGAGAGAGAGAGAGAGAGAGAGAGAGAGCTATAGATAGGGGAACTCAACAGGGCTAAATTCCCCTATATTTTAACATGCTTGTTTGTGTGTTTGGAAAGCAGTGTGTATGTTTCTGAGCATGTGAATTTCTGAAAGGTTGAGAGAGAGAGAGAGTTTCAGAGGCAGTCCCAGTTGAATGATGCTTATTCATGCGTATGTGTGGATTAATGTTGGATAAGAGTGTGTGCGCGCGTGTGTGAACATCACATTGTCCCGCTACAGTTTTCTCCTTTCCTGTTGTCATTTGCCCTCAAGCCTCCCTGTCTCTAACCATACAGCGTGTAACACTCTCTTTAAGTTCCAGTGTGTTAGGGGTACATACAGGCTGAGTGGTATGTTGTATAACAGCAAGGTATAACAACAGCATGTAACATATGTATGTGTGTATGGGCTGTATAAGCAGTATGTTAGAGCAGGTATACAAACCGTGTGTCAGAGCAGTTACATAAACAGTATATTAGAGGTATATGTGTTAGAGAAGGTATATAAATATTGTGTTAGAGGTATATGTGTTAGAGAAGGTATATAAACAGTGTGTTAGAGGTATATGTGTATCAGCAGGTGTATAAACAGTGTGTTAGAGGTATATGTGTATCAGCAGGTGTATAAACAGTGTGTTAGAGGGATATGTGTGAGCACAGGTGAACAGTGTGTGATGTGCAGACCGGAAGCTTCAGGGTGTTTGTCTTGCGAGGACGTGTGGTGAAGATCAGATGATGATACCATTGTCACGCCAGGGACAGATATACAGAGCTCTCGCTCTCTCTTTCTCTCTCTCTCTCTCTCTCTCTCTAAAAGAGGATTCTGCTCTTTGAGGAAGAGAACTCGGCTCTTTGAGGAAAAGGGAAGAGCTTCTCTCAACACAAACACACTGAACTGATTTTAATGTTTAATTTCAGTGATAACGTAGGTATACTGCCGTTAAAGAAACCCTCAGAATACTCAAAAATAATATTCCTGCATAGCATGAAGCTCCATACTTCATGTATTCCCTTTTACTACGCCCCATCTACTACTTAATACTACTCTGCATGCATATACATCGTCTTTTTCTTTTTACATTTTGACATTTAGCAATTGTATACGAAGGATGGTTTTACTGCATAGTACACATCTTATTCAACACACTACACGGGTAATTCTGAATAACATTTTTTTTCATAACATTTCCCATGACCTCCCTTTATACAGCTTATACTGACATACTCTACTCATATTGCTACATATAGTCACTGAAAGTCCCTTTTGATAAAATCATTTAAATAACCAAAAGTTAATGTAGGGTATGTAAGTCATCAAGCAGGAAACCATGGTATGATTTTAAAATGTAGTGACTACTAAGTTATGTATAGTGAGACTTCCACCATGCATCCTCCACATCCAAACATCCAGCTCCATTCAAACACACAGTAAAGCGTGTGCACTCATGTCTAACATGATTTGTTTTAAAAACACCCAGACATATGGCTAAAACACACACACACACACACCCACACACACACACACACACACACACACACACACACACACACACACACACACAGACACACATCCAAAACGTGCACATCTAAAAATCTAAAAATCACACGTGTCTAAAACACACACACACACACGCACACACACACACACACAGACACACACACACACACACACACACACACACACACACACACACACACACACACACACACACACACACACACACACAGTCGGCAATCCATGCGCTAACATGCAACTCACCAGGTAGTGAGGTCATGAAGTCCAAAGAGACGACTTGGGTCTCTCCCTGCAAACCGGGGGAAACAAGACCGGCTGATCCACGACCCACAACCCTACAGCCCTAAAGTCCTGCAACCTACAAGTTGGAGAGCTACACAGAGACTGTGTGTGAGAGAGGAGGAGGGGTTTAGTGTGACTGCAGGGAGAGTGTGTGTATGCGAGAGGGCGCGAGGAGTGTGTTTGACTGCAGGGAGAGAGTGTGTGCGAGAGAGGTTGTTACCTCCCCTCAGAGTTGGAAACTGAGTCACAGAGTCTCTCTCTCTCTCTCTCCCTAATTCCCTCCCTCTCTCTTAGTCTCGACCCCTCTCTCTCTGTTTCCCTCTCTCAGTCCCTCTGTCTCGCTCTCTCTCTCTTTCTCTCCTCTCAGATGGAAAAAAGGAACAGCGTAAAAAGGGGGCGGGATTGATGGGGGGGGGGGGGGGTGAAATAGAGAGCCTCCCTTCCTCCTCTCCTCCCCCACTCTCCCCTACCCTCTCCTCTCTCCCCCTCTCCTCTCCTTCTCCTTCCTCCACTCTTCCGTTGCCAGGGAAACCAGGCACTCCTGGCCAACCGTGTTAGCTCAGCAGTGAGCAGCACTTTCCATCCTGACAACAAACACAAAAACACCAAGCTCCAAGCTGCACCTTGTACTAAACTAGTACTAAACAAGTAAAAAAAATTACTAAACTAGTAATAAACAAGTACTTAACCAGGACTAAACTATTACTAAACAAGTAACAAACAATGACTTTAAACCAGTAATAAACAAGTAATAAACCACGACTAAGTACTAAACTATTACTAAACTAGTGTTAAAACATGAGTCATCTTCTGGGCTAAACTAGTACTGAACTAACCATAATTAGTTCTGCGATGCTAAGTATAACTGTGTGCATTCTAGTAGATCGTATCTATATATAAGATCTGTGTTTGCAAGCACCAATCTTAATGACAATGAATAAAAGAAGGTTCAAAAAACAGTACTCCATGTTTTACTAAAGATAGCATAATAACTGCAGTACTACATGTTTTTCTACCCCTACTCCCAAATTCCTTTGACATCCTACAAGGATACGTTGTGTGTGTGTGTGTGTGTGTGTGTGTGTGTGTGTGTGTGTGTGTGTGTGTGTGTGTGTGTGTGTGTGTTATTGTCTATCCTGGATTGAAACTGGGACTGTAATCAGAAGTAACCATGGTAGGACGTTATTATTTCACTACCGAAATACACAGTGAGGCGTAATCATACGTTCCGGGGTATTTGGGGAACAGTATCTTCACAGAACGCAGTAAACATGTCATTTTCTCTCTGGTGAGAGAAACTGTTAATTGTTAACAGTCGGGAGCAAGATTAGCAGTCACAGGCTTCTATAACACGATTAAATGTTGTTTATCTCCGTTTTGAGTCGTATTCTGTATGTTGTGTCATTCATTTGGTTGGTTAAAATACTTTGTTTCCTGTGTTTATCATACACACTTATCTAACCAAGTGCTGGTGAAGTAATTTTCCCATTACAAATTTATTGGAAAAATACAAAATGATAATGTATACACCTAGGAGTAGCGTAATCCTTAGAAAAAGTATGAATACATTTTGTTGTGCTGAAATATTATTTTGCTCAACATGAGCCATGGTCTGATCATGATGATGCAGCGGGGTCACTCTTGTTCATGCAATGTGTAGGGTGTGTCAATGTGTATGTGCATGTGTATGATGTGTAGTGCATGTGAGACCGTCCTCTGGAGGATCTATGTCCTGGGGGGTATCTAAGTCCTGTGTTAAACCCTGTGTTTAAGATGTGTTTGTAGGATGCGTGTCAACCTGTGCAGCCGTGTACAGAGCGTTTCACTATCCCACTTGTGCTCGCGAGGTTTTAGGATCCATGTTGTTTCCATCCAACAGGTTTTCCCCACCTCTGCTTTCCTTCCCCCTCTAGGAGCAGAGTTAGCTTGCATTGGCTTGCAATCTCCGGGGCCACGATGCTAGCTTTATTAAAGCCATACGATTGGCTCGGACAGACGATTCTTCCCGTTGCCCTCGCCCACGATCTTCCCAGGAGGAAAACCGAGAGAGGGATGAACTAATAAAAGGAATTAAATCGTTGTTGGTTGAGAAATGGATATTGAACACGCAACGTTCTCTGGGTCATCGGGTTGGTGTTGGTTCTCGACTTAGGGGGGGTTGTGTGTGGGGGATGGGGGGGGGGGGGGGGGGGGGGGGGGGGTGATGATGGTTTTAGCAGTGGACCCTGCGGAGGGATGGGAGGAACACATACGTCACTCGTCAACCATCTCGCTCCACGCGAATGCACGACCCTGACGAGGCCTGGGACTGAATCCCCCGATGGATTCTGATTCAGCTGGATTCAAATGGAGAGATGTTTGGGTGGAGTCCCCTTCATCAATTGGCTGCTCAGATCATGGCTCCCACCCAATCGCCCTTTGCTCTGTGTCCAAAGGAAAACCATGTAAATCCACCATGACGTAATTCTTTCTGATACCATCCTAAATGAATACCACATTGTCAATATATTTACTTCATGGAAAGCAAGACATGTTGGAGTTTGGTTCTCACTAGGTTGTTTAACCTAGTGAATATTAAAACCATCTATATATATATATATGTATCGTACTTGTGCGATGTCATTGTATTGACGTCTGTTTGTGTTGCCTTGGTATGAACCCTGATATTGGTTGCTCCACCGAATTCTCCTCTAATTCTCGTTAAGATAATTGGTGAGCGAGAGCAGGAGCACAATCTCCCCTGGCTGTTCTCCAAATGACAGAAAGGATGGGGGGGAAAACATGAAATAGGCAACAGAGGTTACCAAACACTGGACTGGAACACAAGGCCCGGTACACAAGGACCCAACACTGGACTGGAATACCAGGACCGAACACCAGGACCAGACACCAGGACCGGTGCACCAGGACCGGAACACCAGGACTGAACACCAGGACCGGAACACCAGGACCAAACAGCAGGACTGAACACCAGGACCGGAACACCAGGACCCAACTGCAGGACCGGAACACCAGGATGTGTGTGTGTGTGTGTGTGTGTGTGTGTGTGTGTGTGTGTGTGTGTGTGTGTGTGTGTGTGTGTGTGTGTGTGTGTGTGTGTGTGTGTGTGTGTGTGTGTGTGTGTGTGTGTGTGTGTGTGTGTGCAGTGTGTCTCTGTCTGTTTGTGTGCCTAATATGGACAAGACAGAACTAGCCCAGTAAACTGTTAGCTGGGGTCGCGTGAGGCTACATGCTACCACTAGCCAGCAAACCAGAGCCCAGAAACCCTGAGATTTTTTTAACACACACACTCAGGTAAGAGGGTGGACCTGTGTGGGCGAACACTCACGCACACATACTTTCAAACTCACTCACAAACACACACAACCACACAAACACACACACACACACACACACACACACACACACACACAAACACACACACACACACACACACACACACACACACTTCAAGATACACACACACAGACACACGCACACGCACACATACTTTCAGACTCACCCACATACACACACAACCACACACACACATACACACACATACAGACACACACAAGTGTGCACACACATGCATACACATAGATACAGACATTTTTAAATACTCATACACTTAGACACACACACTCAGAAACACACACTCGGACACACACAACCTTCACGCTTTACAGAACGTTCGGAAACAAACGAGTGATCCCCCTCCAATGAGACTAATCCCAGAGTTAGCGCCCATCGTTTCATCACGCCAGGCTTTGTCTCAAATTATTCTATAGAAGAAATAGACAATCTATTTTTTATTGAGCCTTTATTGAATCCCGTTAGTCTTGTTAAGATTGAACAGCTATTGTACAAGAAGTACCCGGCCAAGACCGCAGCACCAAACGCTAAAACCTACTGTAAACGACATAGAACAGCACAGAAGGAGGGCTATTAGGGATCACATTGAATATGGCAGAGAAGAAGAAAGACAGTTAGGTTGTCCATTTGCAGGATGTTTGTGGTCAGGAGTTCACCAGCTGAGTGTAAGGCAGTACAATTATTGCCATTATCACTATAATTATGATGAACATCTGTCCCAAACATGTTGCTTCCATTCCTCTTCATCCTTGGAAGAATTAACTACAACATTTTCAATTCATGTTTTTTTCTGACGTAGGTATTGCAGTAGAACCATTATTTTCGTAGCTACTCCAATATTGCTTGTATGATTTGCTTTTACTCAGTCTGAGTTGTAAGTGTTTTCAGATGAAAGTGTAGTCTTCTAAATCACTACCCGTTAACTCTAGGGCATGAATCAGAACAGGGGGCGTAAGAGGAGAAACTTCTTCATGTTCCGTCAAGTCCTAAACCTCTGGTGGTAAAGAAGCACTCATTAAAGACCTCTGACAGGTAGATCCAGGCAGGGCCGGTATCTCTGTCTTCAGGTGGGGCCCTCCCTGCAGACAGGGAGGGTGATAAAGGTTTCTTAACAGCCAGCTGGGGAAGTCAAATCAACCTCTTATTACATTCCCGCTACGTTATCGCAGAACCTCCTTTCATCATTTGCGCGGGTAGATGAAGCTTTCAAGAAAAAATTTTCAATGTGTATTTCTACAGTGGCCAGTCTACACTGTGTTGATTCAGAACCTTCCTGACACCGTTTTACAGTTTACTTCTGCTGTCAGCGTTTGTGTTCGCAATTACATGCTTCCAGATCCACGCTTCCAGCAGCCTTATTGGTTGAGACTAATATGGAGCGAAAGATGGTGTTACCCTGCGTTCCCCTGGATTTGAGCTGGTCTGCCTTCAGACTTCATACATTGATCTACAGTCTGGTTTGTGAGACTGCATTCCCTCTGAAACGCAAAGGCAGAATACAATCTATACACACACAATCAGTCACACACACACTCACCCCCCCCCCACACACACACACACATACAGACACAGATACACACACACACACACACACACACACACACACACACACACACACACACACACACACATACAGACACAAAACAGAACCATAGTGCGCCTGACTTTTTCACTCCGCACTTTGCTTTGCGAAGCAGACACCAAAGTTAGTGCTTAACTGCGCTGTATTCTATTATTTGTGTTCTACTCTGCTGTCGACTTTGCGCTGCTCTGTTCTGTTCGACTGGGCTGGACTCAACATGGTTTGGATGGGGGTCGGGTCGGTGGGGGGTGGATCAGTGTTGCCAGCTGCAGATTTTGGAGCAGAGGAGGGGTTAAAGGTTAACAGCTGGGGGAGTTAACGTAAACATCTGGTCGCTACGGCAACCCCACATTTCTGTCCCACTCGTGGGTACTTGGTGTCTTTTCAGACACTGTAGCCCTTGTAGTCCAACAGAGACCGACTCTATTCTGTTCTCTACACGATGCTACTGACTTACAGTTCGGTACATGACCATTTGTCACCGGTGAGAACTGGGGTTTAGATACGGGGTGTTTGGGGTTAGGTGTTTAGGTTAGGGTTAGGTTTTGGGGTTAGCGGTTGGGTTGGGTCTTAGTGTTAGGGTATGGTGTCATTTGGATTCAGCTGTGTTTTACCTCTGTGTGGTACTGCGTTCTCTACTGGGTCCTAGTGTCCGTCCACCATGTTTCCTCATGAAGCCGTAGATAGAATCTGACAGTGTCGGATCAGAGCGGGTTTAGGTTCAAGTTCCAGAGAATCTGCAATCTAGAAGAATCATTCATCAGGCCTCGAGGGCTCTATTTAAAGGAACTCCCCCCAGTCGCCATCACTGAGATGATATGCAGCTGTTCTGCTCGCATGCACAAATACATGCATGCACGCATGCACTAAAAACACACACACACACACACACACACACACACACACACACACACACACACACACACACACACACACAAACACACACACACACACACACACACACACACACACAAGTACACACATGCAGGCTCACGTTGTCCTGAACTCAACATACACTCTGTCCAGCGAGAGAACATGACTGAAACAGATTCCAGTTTCAACATCTGCAGAATACATCATCGCTCCATGGACCCAGTGTTCATGTTGCTCCAGAAAGATTTATATATCCATATTTATTAGGACAAACAGTAGCTGTGTGTGCATGTGTGTATCCAAGACACAAACATTTATGAATACATGATTGTCGATACAAAGACGTAGGCAAGCTCACACACGCATTTATGCAGGCAGGAACACACACTCCTTCCTCGTCTAGATAGCGAAGAAGAGGACTGGTTGGCCAAAGAAAAAACAGAGAGAGAGAGAGAGAGAGAGAAGGATGCGACCTATAACCTTTGACCTGACCAGTCTTGTTCGTCTAACATAGTTGGCTAAAAAAAACAATGAATGGCCTTGTGTGTTTTCTGAAGTGCAATAAGTCTAGTTTGACCCGCAAGAAGACACCATGTCTTTAAAATGAGGTTCCGCCATTTTATAATGATATTAAACTCCATCTGCAAGATGGACGCCCCCTCAGGACCCCAACACAGACAGGAAGTCAGATACACCAAATTCGCATTCCTGCTTCCCACAAGGTCATCACGAAACCCTTGAAAATAAAAGCATCACATAATTTTAAAGAGTCCAAATTTTTCCCAAGATCACCAACTGGAATGCATTAAAATAAGTATATATATTGAACAAATATGTAACATATTCTGTTTAAAATACTATTAAAGATATTGAGCTAAATGCTTTTTTGCATTGTGTTAAACCAGGTGGTGTAACATAATGCTTTTTTATGTTTTAATTATGCAATAGCAAACAAAAATTGCTAATCGTATTACTCAACTCAAGCAGGGTTGAACTGTTTACTGATTGGCTGGTTTGTTGGTTCAAGACTGCAGGCATTGACCTTAGTGGAAGACTAGGTCATGGCCGCGTTGTTCTCTGACGTTATCATGTGGGCACTTCCTGTGTGGAGAACATGAGGACGACAACAGTGTGTTTACCAGGATGAGAAGAAGAGACTCTTGTTGTTCTTGTGACGCGAAGCCTGGGGGAAGACAGGATATGGATTATCCTCGGTGGTGGTTGTGGGGATGATGACCCAGGAAGGAGAGAGGGAATAGCTACAGCAATGTCCAAGCTGTGATCGGTCCTCCATGGGTGTTAAGTGGCCAATCAGATGTAAAATCCAAGTGAGAAGTCAGGCCTCAGTGCTGGAACATTGTAGAGATGATGAGTCATCTCTCTCTAAGGGAGTGATTGGAGAGGAGGTAAAAGGGGGAAGATGAGGTGGAGGAGACGGTGATGAGGAAGAGGAGGTCAAGGAGTTGGAGGAAGAGGAGCAGGATGGGGCGGTGGTGGATGTGAAGTTGGGAGAAAAGGAGGATGAGGAGGAGGCGGGGGAAGATGTTAATTACAGGTTATGACACTCAGAGTGGAGAGAGGCTTCACCACACCTGACATTCTGTAGACACGACCCGACAGGTAGAGAGAGAGAGAGAGAGAGAGAGAGAGAGAGAGGGAGAGAAGGGCTGTGTGTGTGTGTGTGTGTGTGTGTGTGTGTGTGTGTGTGTGTGTGTGTGTGTGTGTGTGTGTGTGTGTGTGTGTGTGTGTGTGTGTGTGTGTGTGTGTGTGTGTGCGTGTGTGTATGTGTGGGAGGGGGGGAATAAAAAGAAAAGCCAAGAGAGAAAGACTGAGACAGACAGACAGACAGACAGACAGAGAGAGACTGAGAGGAGGGGGGGAATATGAACCCTTTAATTATTGAAAAGTAGGATATTTGATCATTTACAGACATAAATACACATACACCCACTCACACATGCAAGCCTGTATGTGTCAGTTAGAATTAGGGCGGAGTGTAGGGTTTAGTCACAGTAAACCTTTCCCCTTGAAATACTAACTACACACTGAAATCTATAATACTTTGGGTTTTTTGTGTACGGTGCCCACTGGCCCCAGCCATGGCTGTTCATGGACGACCCCCACTCTTCACGCATCGCACAGTACGGCGACTCCCACGGAGGCTTGAGGTGTCAGTAGATAGGTCTACCTCCTGAAGGATGTCATCGTCTACGACACCATCATGTAGCCATGTCGTGTCAAGTTATGTGGTCCTTTAACAGATTTATAAATTGTATTTAGTTATTTTAGTATAGTAAGTAGTTAGTTAGTCTGTAGAACAATAGGTCATAGCTTCCAAGTCATGTAGCACTTATGTAGAAGCATGTCAGTGCGACATTGTGTACTCCATGGAAAAGGACCCGCTCCGCAAGTTTTTATAAAGGGCTCTCTTTAAGGTAATGAAAACTCATTAATTATACACAATTTAAAACATGAATTAAAACAAATTCAAACAAACTTATGATACTATAATAATAATACTATATTACATTTCTACCAAGTCAGTTCCACTTGATGCTACTTAATACTACACAGTGCATCGTCAACACACACACACACACACACACACACACACACACACACACACACACACACACACACACACACACACACACACACACACACACACACAAAGGGCTCTGCGGGGAATTGTTGACTAACAGATTATTAAAAACAACAGTTGAGACCATTTCCCTTCCCAGGGCCACAATTGACAGGAAGATGACTCAGATGACAAATCTTCAAAACTAATTACTAGGACTTCTAAAAAGGCAACAAGATTCAGAGAACCGTGGTCTGCCAATATAAACCTTGTGGAACAAATTTCTAGCTTGTAGACTTTTCTTCATTAAATAGACAAAATGATAATGCAAATATTATTAATAATAATAAACAGAAACACAACCGGTTTAGCATTGGTAATGGTATTCTTTTCATTTATTTGAAGAGATTGAATTGATTATCCATCCCCATCTGATCCAGATGTTTGTTCTCGGAGGACCAGAGAATGTTTTAGGTAGATCTGGTTCTTGTTTTCTAATTCATTATCACTAAGACCTACATTATGTTCGCAAGGAACAGTCCTGTATCACGGAGCCGGATCGAGCAGTCTGACAATGCTGTAGCCCCACTTCTGGTGCGAGGGAGGCGCCTGGTCTGACAACCTCCAAAGTGCAAGGGTGCAGAGAGACTGTTTCTGGATCTGTTACAGATATATTCTTTTGAAGATTAACTCGTTTGCGAGTTCAAGATCCAATTTTCAGAAGACAATTGTATCAAATTATTTCTACAGTGGCCAGTCTACTACACAACTCGTTTTATAATTTCGATTTATAACCTTGACAGAGACTTTGTCTAAGAATGTTGGCATCCAGATAGGAGATTATGGCCTGTCTTTGTTGAGGCAGAATTTGTGTCAGATCTCTGATTATCTTTTTAGTTATCAGTCGGGGTCCAAGGTTAAAGATCAGCCATATTGTGATGGTTCCTATTGTCAGAGCGTCTCCAGTCAAGACCCATTCCATGAGAAGGGAGTCCACCCGCCCCAACAACAACATAAGTCTAAATACATTTGAAATAAAAATACAACGAAATGCCCCCTTAAACCAGATTTGAGCTCATCTGCCATCGGACCTTAGTTAAACTACAATCAGCTTCGCGGGACTACGTAGGCCCCGATGAGGGAAGCCCAGGCTGTAGGGTCGAGAGACCCTCAGGTGACACCAGGAGAGAGATAGGATGTGCCATCAACCTCGCCCCAGGTCTGAAGATCAGACTTCAGGACAATGGGATGTTTAGGATTGCATCGGGCAGTGATGGAGAAGGAAGAGTGCTGCCAAACTCCCGGAGCGATGAATAACCCATGTGGAGCGTGCTCAGAGGGCATGCTGAAGCTTGTAGGATTTAGCTGGTAGAGTGTTTGCAATATGTTGCTTTGCAGCGTGTAGCGTGTATCACTATTATATCCTGTTTATGTCAATGTATTTGTTCACTTGGTTTGATTATGTTTGTGTGTGTGTGAATGCAAGCTTGGTGCACATGTTTGTTTGTGTGTGCGTTTTTCAACTTCAGCTTCATGTCTTCAGCAGGCGGCTGACAGGGGGAATGCGGGTCCTGCCTCCTGGAGGCCCTCATGGCTCTGTGTTTACAGCAGGAAAAGAGAGGAGGGTGAGGAGGTAAATTAATGACATTCCTGCTCTATCTCTGGTGTCTGCAGACGCTCCGACCGTCAGGGGTTAATGACCTCGTACACACCAGCGGTCAGCCACCGCCAACAGCTCTCCATCCTGACACCGATGTCACTGAGAGCTGCTTCCTTTGTGATGTTATTATTGGTAATATTATTAGGAATATTTGTAGTATTCTTGGCTAGATCGAAGCACAACTAGTGAATGCTAAAACCAACATATACTGCAACCAACCAATACTACAACTAAGTAATACTACAACCAACGAATACTACAAACAACTAATACTACAACCAACAAATATTAAAACCAACGAAAAGTACAACAAGTGGCTTTGTAAGATTAAATATTTGTAATGAATTGACATTGTTATTAGATACTTCAATAATAATCTATATTGGATATCTTAGTTTTATTCAAGGCCTAGAGATTCTCTGAAATCCAAAGTGGATGTGTTCACATGATGGTTTCAGGGCTAACATAAAGTTATATTCCGAGGATTTTCCATTCCATGTCAAGTTTAAAAGTCTTTAACATTTTAAACCCGGGTGACTTGGTCCATGAAGGGGAGCAGTTTGTGCGTCTGAACATCCTGTTGTCTGTGCTCACAGAGTAGAGCGCAAGGGAGAATCGTCCGGATCTATGCCTTTCTGCTTCGCTGGCGAAAAACGAAGCAAACATCCCTCCTGCAGACTCACATTCCTAGACTGCAGCTGTGTGTGTGTGTGTGTGTGTGTGTGTGTGTCTCTCTCTCTCCCCCCTCCCCTCGTCTTCCCGGACCCCTAGACTACGTTCGCACATAGCGTAGCGTACTCCATCTGTCCCTTATCACCTCCACAGAGAATGATCTGGAATCCATCTCTTGTCCATAGTGGGATGATAGCATCGCTGCATTGGGGGAGAAACTTAAACAAGATGGGACTTCATTTTGGGGGGACGGAGTGCAGGAGCAACGTTGGATAAACTATGGGATGATTTAGATGTTCTTCTGAGGAGGGCTTAAATAAAGTAAGAGATCAGCGTTCACTCCTCCTGGTGGTAGCTAGCAATGTAGCTAGCAATATGAGCTATAACATAGCAGTATGCATCACATCAGAATGATACTACAGTGTGTTATCCTAGCTGGTTGGGACAAAGGGAGGGGTGGGGGGGTTGGTGGGTTGGTGGGGGTGGTACAGGGGGTTGAGTTCAATCCAGGATACAGGAGTGGAAAAATAAACTATTACTGACAGATACACACACACACACACACACATACACGCACACACACACACACACACACACACACACACACACACACACACACACACACACACACACACATACACACACACACACACACACACACACACACACACACACAAAGCTCTGGTTTAAAGCTTAGCAGGGAACAAGTCCACACACACATAAACTCTCATAAACTTGTGTACACACAAACTCTTGCACACACACACACACACACACACACACACACACACACACACACACACACACACACACAAATACACGCTGACATAAACACTGACACACACAAAGACACACACACACACACACCCATGCACACACATAAACACACATGGTCGTCAGGTGAATTTGTGTCATGACCTCTGCCTTGTGACCTTTGACCCGCTGGTTTTATGGCTGCAGGCTGTTGATGGATACTGGACCACCCTCTGGGTTAGCCTCCCTCCCCTTCTCTTCTTTCTCCCCCCTTCATCTCATCTCTTCTTCCCCTCTATCAACTCGCCTCTCTCTCTATTTCTCTTTTCTCGCCCATCATCTCCTCTTCTCTCTCCTGCTCTCCGCTCTCCCCTTTCCCCCTTTTCTCCTCTGTTCTCCTCTGTTCTCCTCCCTATCACCTCTTGTCCACTTTCCTCCTCTGTTCTCCTCTCTATCCCCTCTCTCTCCCCTGCTCTCCTCTCTTCCCCTCTTTCTCTTCTGTTCTCCTCTCTATCCCCTCTCTCCCCTGCTCTCCTCTCTTCCCCTCTTTCTCTTCTGTTCTCCTCTCTATCCCCTCTCTCCCCTGCTCTCCTCTCTTCCCCCCTTTCTCTTCTGTTCTCCTCTCTATCCCCTCCCTCTCCCTTTCTCCTCTCTTCCTAGTTGTTCTCCTCCTCCTACAGGAGCGAGCCCTTTTCTCCTCCCCCATGGTGGTACCAGTGGGAGGAGAGGGTGGGTGGCGGGAGGAGGTGGAGAACTGGGGTTGAGGAGGTGGGAGGAGGTTTAATAGAAAACAGAGGAACCCCCTGACGGCCCGAGGCTCGTCCGACCATAGCGAGCTCTGTTTGCAGCAACTCGACCCAGACCCTGTGCCTGAATCTCAAAGCACTCTCCCAGATGGAAGCAGGAGTAAGGAGGAGTTAGGAGGAGTTATTTGGAGTAGGGTGAAGTAAGGAAGAGCTAGGAGGAGGGAGGAAGAGTTTAGAGGATGAAAGATGAGTGAAGAGGACTTGGTTGTAGTTAGGAGGAGTTAGGAAGAGCTAGGAGGAGTTAGGAGAAGCAAAGAGGAGCTAGGAGATTTCTTTCTTTACGACCCCTTAGGGAGCGGTCAGGAATTCGAAGTACAAATATTATCAAGGTTTACAATTCCAGCGACGCAGCTCTGTTATTTTCTTTAAGTTGATGATTAATCGTTTTCTTCCATGGCCTGTATCTGACGACATCACTGATTCAATAACCGAACAGATAAGATTAAAGATGATATAATTGATTAAAGTTTTAATTTAAGTGGATCTCGGAAAAGGTAAACTGAGTCAGGAAAACCCTTTGAGAGTGGAATGTAATGGGCGCACGTCTGGATTGTGTGGGTGTGATGCTGGGGACCTCTGTTAGTCCCTGTTATTTCAACACGTTGCGGTCGTTATCACTTCCAGAGTAATTACAAGGATACGGCTTTCTGACCACATTTCAAAAAGACAGACATTATCTGAAGAGGAATGACAGACTTCCACAGACAAAGGGTCCGAAATAAGCAAGAAGAAAGGACAAATCTATACTATGGTTAGAGCAGATGATCTCAGATAGAAGCGTTTGATATACTGTATATATAGCATTGTATAAGTATTATCTTTCCACCATAATGTTTCAAATCCTTTGAAACATGATGGTTTCTTTGGAGGTCAGATCCTCTAAGGAGTTGTCTTGCCTGTAAAGAGAACCTAAACGCAGACGCTACAACCCAAACGGTTGTCTCGTTAAAAGTTTAAAAGGTCCATAAGTTACTGCTATAGGGTGCATATATGCAGGAACACATTCATGAGATGGGTGGTCCTAGTGAAATCAAACTCAAAATCCCAGGGGACTGAGATACACAAGCAGCTTTCTCAATCAGGTTTTTTCTCAATCAGGGGTTTACTGTTGTTTACTCAATCAGGGGATGTCCAAAAAGGCATAATACAAAATTATTTATTCTGTATTTGGTGTTTTTATTTCTAGATTGTGTTTATATTATATTTCCAGCTTAAGCTGAGCAACTGTAACAACTAATTTACTCATTACTCATTTAAACAAATCTATGTAAAAATCTGTTTGTAGGCTGTAGCTCCGCTATCATATTTCTTTATGTTAATATAATATTCTGTGCTATGATGGAAACCCGACAGTTTTACACCCAAATACATGTCAACCACTCAGTCACGACTGGGCGAGAATAGAAGTGGTTGGTTCAGTAATGACCATTCTGGCATCCCATAATAACCAGCTTCCATTTAACCAGGGCCTTGTGGTAAACAGAGAGTGCACTGGAGAGAGATGAACTGAAAGAGAGAAAGGAGAGAGAGAGAGAGAGAGAGAGAGAGAGAGAGAGAGAGAGAGAGAGAGAGAGAGAGAGAGAGAGAGAGAGAGAGAGAGAGAGAGTAGTTTTCTGCTGACGTGAGAAGCTCTTCTTGTGTTCTCTGGTCACTCGCTTCGGTTTCCCCTGAGATTGCGGTTCAAAGGGCAGCCACAAAATACACATTTCACTTCCTGGTTGAGATTTTTTATATCTATGTGTGTGTGTTACATTCAGAATGAATATACATGTTATATATGTTATATATTTACAAAGTGTGTGTACAGTATAAATGCATATACTTGTTATATAGATATATACATTCTCCATCGGGATGTGAGGCAGAGAAATGTACAGAGAGAGGGAGATGAAGAGAGAAACAGACAGACAGACTAATAGACAGCAGTACAGATGAAAGAGAGACATAGACTGACTAAAATACAGAGAGATCAGCAGACATAGGAAGAGAGATGTGTGTAATGTTTGCCACACCAAAGAGTTCTTTTGAAGAAAGATTTGAACCCTTTTCACTAGAAGGGTGGGGAGGGGGGGGGGGGGGTATCTTTGGAAACGGAACCACGCAAACCACTTCACTTCACTCATACACACGTCCTGTTACACAGTTTAGCCTTGTCGCCCGTTGTTTTGTGGTGTGGTGTTGTGTGTTGTCTTTTTATAGATACACTTTGTCTCTACGTGTGCTTTAAATTCAAATTCACAAAGCTTTATTGTCATGTACGATATTTGTGTTACGTTGCGAAAGCAAAACCATTAAAAAAAAACGTGAGCAATAAAACAATAAACAGAACGTGGTGTTGAAAAAAATGAATCAGCTTGAAAATGTTTATGAAGTGTCTCTTATTTGATGACACTGTGTGACATATGGTGCTGCCAGGGGGGCCGTACTCCTGCTTCCCTCCCCAATGGGAGCCCAGTATCTCCTTGGTGATGACGGGAGCTCCCCCAACCCCATGGAGGCCACCTTAAGGAGTGAGGATTTGTGTTTAGTTCTCTCTGGACCCCCTGGCTCACACTGCCCAGTGACACTACTCGGCTGGAGGTGGAGTCTTCCTGGGCCTTTCGTTAAGGAAGTGGGACAGGCCCAGGGGGGAGAGAGTGGGTGAGAAGAGAGAGATGGAGAAAGGGGAGGGAAGAGGGAGGAAAGAGGGAGGTGTACGGAGATGAGTGACAGGTGGAGATAGGAAGAGATGGATCGAGAGCGAGGCTGAGAACCGAGAGAGATGTACAGAGTGAATGGGAGAGAGGGGTGAGACGTATAAAGAGATGGAGAACAGCTGGAAGAGATCTCTTCATTTTTCAAATGAAGAGTAATGAGAGTAATGAGCATTACTCTTCAAATGAAGAGTAATGAGCCAATAAAGGAGTAGTTCTCCACCTGCCATAAAACCAGATAGCACCAGTCTCCATGATACTAGCTAATTGGATAATTAGTATCTGTTAGGGTCTGTTAGCGTCTGTCAGTGCCTGCTGTCACCAACAGAGCATTGCTTTGGATTCACAATACATATTTAATATACCGGTATGTTTACACTTACATACATATACATATTTACAGTTCAAAAAAAGTGACTGAACTTTTCGTCTGAAAATACTGAAACAGACAGGGAAAGATAGTGATATTATGAAAGAATTTCCAAAAAAGGCCATCACCCCGTCCTTGGACTGTGGGCCCTAATCTTGGAATGTCCCTGAGGTGCTCCTGGGACTGTTGTCGTGGGAACCCAATCCCGGGGGCTCTGAGGACCAACAAAACCCTAAACGCAAACCCTGCAACCAACTGGTAGCCCATGTTACCAAACCCTTAAAGCAAACTAGGTTATATATTAGATTCAGAAAAGATGTGTATATTAGCGTCTCTTTTAAACTATTATACGTATCTTGATCCCTTTTTTTTTGTGTATTAGATGCAGATTTTGTCAAATAAAGACGTTTCAAAAACCACAACCAAAACCAAAACCTAACCCCATGTAGAAACCCTAACCTTAACACCAAACCCTAGGACCAAAAACCAATCTGAAAAACCTACCTGAAATAGGAAACGCTGACTTTGGACCAAAACACAAACTCTTATACTACTAGACATTATCTGGCATCTGATATCATCTATCTATGATCTCAGATAGAAGCATTTGATATATCTTAGTATATAGGCATTACCTTTCCACAATCATGTTTCAAACCTTTAAAATATGCTGTTTTCTTTGGAGTATAGATCCTCTGAGGAGTCGTCTTGTCTGTAAAGAGAACCTGAACACAGACACTAAAACCCGGTTCTCTCATTAAAGTTTAAAAGGTCTGTAAATTAATCCTATAGGGTGCAGGAACACATTCATTTGATGGCTGGTCCTAGTGAAATCAAACTCAAAATCGTAGGAGTTAAGAAGATGTCCTTACCCTAACCCTAACTCTTAAACTAATAGGATACCTTAACCCTATAGAAACAAAAAAAAAATTCTTAAATTAATAGGAAACCCTAACCATAGAACCGAAACCGAAACCCAATAGCAAAAACTAATCCCTGAAACCAAACCAATATAAGAACCAAAAAACCAACCCTAAATAACTCTAATGGGAAACTCTAACCCACCAAACCCCAGAACCAAAAACCAACCCCTAAAACCTACTGGGGGCTACTATGGGTTGGGTTTTAGGGTTTAGTTTTCAGTTCTATGATTTGTATTAGAGCTAGGGTTTCATTAGGTTTGGGTTTTAGGGTTTGGTTTTTAGATCAAGAGATAGGGATTCTTATTGGTGTGTGTGTGTGTGTGTGCGTGTGCGTGTGCGTACGCATGCGTGTGCGTGTGCGTGTGTGTGTGTGTGGTGTGTGTTGGTTTCGCGTAACGTTTTCCTAGCTATTGCTGCAAGACCATTGCCGCTCTCTTGTGGTCATCCCGTGTAGTACACTAACTACACTTCCTGCTAATCGATGTTATCTTGACTCGGCTATGTACGCCTATGTCCATCCATCCTGATGTTGATCCTCTATCCATGTTGTAGTAGACTGTCGGGGTAATTGTTTTCGCGACAATTATGGCATCTAGTGAGGTGGGCGAAGCAGCCCAACTCGATATTTCGAAAAGAAACATGGCTACGGATGAAGGTTATGACAAGAAATGCATATTCTGCAAGATCGTTAACAAAGAAATGGGCACGGAGCTTCTTCATTGTGTAAGTCAATTGTTATGCACGGTAACATCCAACACATTTTTTAAAAAGGCTTTTCCAGAAGCTGCTAGAAATAGAAACGACAACAATAAGTCACAGCTTTCATATCAACGAATGTCATTCTGTACTGTCTCTACCTGTGGTTTCATTTATGATACAGGATGAAGAGATTTCATGTTTCAGAGACATCAAACCAGGAGCACCACACCACTACCTTATTGTACCCACCAGACATGTGGGGAACTGCAAGTCGCTGACTAAAGCTCATGTGCCTTTGGGTAGGATGGTTTTATATACTGCACAGGCTTTACTTTTTACTAAAGAATGACTAATTAGTATCTGAAATCAATACTTGTTTTGAGTTGTGTTTTGGGAGTTTTGGTAAACTTTTATACTTACTATGTTATACTAAGAAACTATGTTATACTAAGAAACTAAGATTGTGTTGTTCTTTTTCAGTGCAACGCATGGTAGAGGTGGGGAAGGAGATCTTGGAGAAAAACAATGTCACAGATCTCAGTGACGTCAGGTGGGCTCTCCAACTTTACACTTATTTATTTCCCGTGTAGAATTTAGAAAAGAATAAAGACCAAGCTATAATCACATCATGAAAATAACATTTTGCTTAACCCAACACAATGTTTGGCATTCCCATGTCTTCAATAAGGCTCTGTGCTCCCTCTGTATCTCTGGGGAATCTGCGTCCTTAATCTATTGTCTTCCAGCAGGCATGAGTTGAAATCCCGCTTGCTTAACCCCCCCTAATTATGTGTTCATTCATTGGAGCTGGCTAACCGGCTACTATGACACATATTGTAATCTACACACACCTCCTATGTGTGCAGACAAGCAGCAGTATATCCTCTGCTTAGTAGTGTGCCTCATTCATATTATTTGAAATCAATATTTTTTCTTCTGCAGGTTTGGCTTCCATTGGCCACCCTTTTGCTCTGTCAGCCATTTACACCTTCATGTTTTGGCACCTGCAAGTCAACTCAGCTTCTTGTCCCGCCTTTTCTATAGACTCAACTCCTATTGGTTTGTCACAGTGAGTTGAGTTTTTTACATGTATTCATTTTGAAATGGGTGTAGGTGTTTATTCATTTATTCATCATCATTGATAATGGGAATGAAAAAAAGTAAAGGAGTGCTTTATCCCTACTTATCTATGATTGACGTTATTGGTGCAATACCTGTATCAGTGAACAATATTCACTGTACAATATTTTCAAGATTTGTGTTACCTCTACCCTTTCATACACTGAAATAATCAGTATATCTGACTACTTATGAACAATTATATTATTCTTGACTTGTGAATATAATTTTATGTCGCTCCTATGGTATAGACTAACTAAGTATCAGAAGACACACTGATTCTGTCTGACATTGGCATACTGTAATCCACAGACTGGATTACAGTCTGTGGAATAGAAATCCCTGCTATGATTTCTGCTGTGATCTATTGTTATTAATTGTACACCAAATTTAGCGGTGTTAGTTGCTTCCAGAGTTTGTTTCTTTGTCTATGTTGGAAGGTGCTATGCATCAGTTTCATTATGAATGGATTTCCAGTATCAAGGTAGTAACGCAGGGCCGGGGAGAAGACCACACAATCCCATGTGGAGTTTATTAGCTGACATGGAGATTAATGTTGATATTCTTGTTGACATTTTCCTGGTACAGGATATTATTTTGGTATGCAATTATATGTTATGGTTATATTACGTTTTTACTCTTTAGTTTTTGCTTTTCATCAGGGAGGAAGCTGAAATAGTCTGGTTTCTTTGGCATCAGTAGAAGCTGGTTTGCAGTTTAACCCTGTTTAAACACTCAAATGTTTGTTTTCTTTCACTTGCAGGTCGACCAGCTGATTCAACTTCTCAACTCCAAAAGTGAGGCGGATTGATATAGTATTTTATAGGTTACCTGGCTTGGCAAGAGGTCAACACAACTGTGAGGTTCCTCTGCGTTCCATGGACCCTCGAAAAGAAAGCCTTCATGAAGATGAGTGATCTCAACCCGGTTTCGAGCAGTAGACCCCAATGATTTTTAACTCTAGTCCTTCGTGCTTAATTACAAATTATTTCAGAAACCCATCTTCTTATATTGTATTATTTCAAAATGTATTATGTGGCCAATAGCAAATTAAATGATTGTAGATTCAATCCAATTATATATTAAGTAAATTATGGTATTACCGTCAAGCTCAGTTAGCTTGCATGAAAGAAACGGGCTTGGTTATGTTTGACATGATGGTATTGAATGTAATGCATTTTAATAATATTGAAAGAATGAGGATTGAGGCCTGTACAGAGCCTGATCAAATATATTGATGACAATATTGATGAATATTCAATCTTCCTTTAACAAGCCAAAAATGTATCATAAAGCGGATGTCTGCTGCATTCCGGGAACTTAAATAATAATAATATATTTATTCAGAAGTAACCCTCTCAAACAAATGTGATGTATATAAATGTTTGACTACTATGAATGTTAATAAAAGTGTGAATGCTGCTTCACAGTACCTGGTAGCAGTGTTATCAGTAGAATTACTTATTTATTCTGTTCATTTAAACTGCCCCTGCAAACTGTAGTAGGACAACCACAATAAGCCACACAACAATAATTATTTAACCCAATGATCTAACAACACAACAATACTGCAATACAACTGACTACAAATTGTCTTGTAATACTAAAATAAACACAAAGCAAATACTCACTTTTGAACTACATGGATTGTATTGAGTGAATGCAGACTCAAGCAGGATACAAATGCTTGTCCCAGCTCGTGGTTTCAGGTTCATTCTATAGCACCGTATTGTCTGTCACGGGCAGCCTCATGTTGTCTAAAGCAGCCCTCTGGCAGCATCCTAGCCCTCATCCACTTATCTTTAATGGAATGGTCAAGAATACTATTGAACCAGTACAATTGGATCTTTTCTTCCCTTCCTATAGGTTTTTCATTTTGAATGAGGTCATGATTGAATTGCATTAAAGGGAATAAGTCTGTTGAACGAGATCCCTGTGACATGTCCAACAACCTCTATCAGAAATGTAATTAGAGAATGTTTAGAATATTTCAGTAAGCAGTAGAAAAAAAGAAAGGTGAGGTTGCGCAACTGGGGTGTCCTTTATCGAATCTGCTCCATTAGGGGTGTCAAAATTCACTTGATGTTATCTTCCGACACACATTAGGTCATACTCAACCGGGAAATACAGTGATGCATTGTTTGATGCAATGGCAAATGGAAAAAAGGAATCCGTATTCAGACCTCTGTCAGTGTGGTTTCAAACAAGCACACTTTGAGCCAAGACAGCGAGACCACAAATACTGTCTCCGGGGCAGGGCTCTATTAGCAGTAGTCCTGATTGCTCCGTGCTCTGTCAAGGGCCTCTGCCGTAATGAACCCTGTCGTGTGTGGTGTGTGTGACTGGAGCCTCCGGTCACTGACGCAGAGTGATCACCACACGGTCGTCCCGCCCCTGCCAAAGCATTTCCCCGTCAAAGTGAACCAGACCCTGCTTCCTGGCTCGGAGGAGCACACCCACCAACTTGTTGGAGATGGTGACGTAGTGCTCGAAGAGCTTCCCGAACTCCACCGTGACGCTCTCCGTCCCCTGCCCCGTGCCACCCCGGTCCCCAGAGCCTGGGCCCCTGAGTCCGTCCGCCCCTTCCCGCCGGCCGATGGCTCTGATGGCAGCGCACAGCTCCTCCACCTCCCGGCCGACGTGCGTGTGGGCGTCCCTCCCGCGTCGCTCCGTCATGGAGCCCTCCAAGGGCCTCCCGTAGCCGTGCTGGCCCCTCTGAGGGAGGCCCGTCGGGGCCCCGCAGGCCTGCTGGCTGAAGGGGTTGTGCTTCTGAGACTCCTGGTGGTCGCTGGACCACTGCTGCCAGTTCTCCTTCAGGGGTCCCACGGTGCCCCTGCAGGTGACGCGGTCGTCTGGGACGGGGGCCGGAGGTGGAGGTGCTGCCGCTGCAGGGTTGCCGTCTTCTTCATGCTCCATGGTGGGTTATGGTTTGAGGTCCATGGTGGGTTAGGGTTCAAGGTCCATGGTGGGTTAGGGTTCGAGGTCCATGGTGGGTTAGGGTTCGAGGTCCATGGTGGGTTAGGGCTCGAGGTCCACGGTGGGTTAAGGTTCGAGGTCCATGGTGGGGATGAATGTGGTGCCTGCTGCTAGGTCTGGGTCAGGATGACAGGGGTATTCACTATTTTGTGGAAATTAAAAGTTGCATTATTTATTATGAATTCAAATATTACATATTCATGGTATGACGTGGTATTGTTGGTATAATAGTCTGGGATTGAACAACCTTTACCAACCAACAATAAAGATTATGACAACAAGAAAAACTGACTTTTTCAAAAGTGATACACAGCTCTAAAGTAACTACCATATCAAGTTACATTTTGTAAAACTTGTATAGTATAAACAACTTTATGAGATTTACTAAGTCACATACAACAAAGTCCTTACTTACATCCTTCATTCATTATATAGACTTCAGCTCCAATTTCTATCTGCAATGCAACTCCCGTGTAACCAACCAACAATGAATTAACAATACGTATCGCCTAATGCAATTCTACAAAGATGTAGATCTGCGTACACAGCATAGTCCAGATACTGCACTCACTGCCACGGGAATTCCTGAATTGAATGACAGCCATGTCCACCAATGGCCACATGGAGCTGGTGCGGATAAACTAAACCTCGTCCAATCGTGGCCAAGATGTCACGTGCCATCCTATCAGCTGTAACAAGTATACTTGAGTCCCAAAGCAGCTTAGTATCAATGTCATAAATCTTGTCAGACAAACCATGGACTAAGCACAAGGAATATTCTGACAATTAACTTGCATTAATATTGATTTTACATTTTTGTCAAGTAATTCGTTTTTTTATTAAATATATAATTTCATATACTTTCATACATATTTTCGTTTTGTGGTTTCTCTTAATTCGATCAGAAATAAAACCACACGTATGTGTGTACCACCTGAAAAATGAATAATCCTACATTCTTCTGCTTAAATTGGTCGAAGAAAGCATATTTCTTCCATTTATGGTGATTGTGCCGCTTATAAACTAGGCGGAACCAATAACTGGCGGAACTGAGTTGACATGCCTTGCGCGCCCGGTACCATGGCGGATGTATTTTGAATGAGCAACAAAAATGGCAGCCACCACCGGTCGATCATGCTTACAGTATTTAATTCATCTTGCCCAGGATAATCTTGATTTTAGATTACCGGTAATATTTTTGTTAAACTATTTCAACAAAACGAGTTATTTTTTACCTACTTATTTTATTATTATTATTTAAGTTTGCCTCAATGAGACAAAATGAGTGCATATCATTTCTTGCAACGTTACCACTTTCTATCTGCCCTGGTACTATATCATGTACAATACTAAATAGGGTGATCCCCTATGGAACATGCCTATTACATCGCGACTGGATTTACTTTACTTTACTTTCCGTCTTAAATCGTAAAAATCATCCCAACGTTAAATGAATCCGTTGAATATTTTCTGATAACTTTCCCCCTTCAAGGAAATTAAGTCTTTGCTGGCTTTGAGAGGAAAGCCATTTCGTCCTTGTGAAAACTACAAAGAAAAGGTGGGACATAGAGCACATCGTTTATACTAACGAAATACTGCCATATGTTCAAACGTGGCCTCAAGTTACACATGAAACCATGATCAAATGACTCGTCATTCATATTCTGACCTCTCCTCCTCCTAGACTCCTTTCTGGGTTTTGGGGGAGTTATGTGAAGAAGATGTTCATGGCATCATGACGAGATCCGTTTGTGCAAAGTAAGTGTCAAACTAAAACAACAAAAGGGAAATGCATAGCTGGTAGACATTAAGAAATTTATGCTGTTGAGAACATTCTCAATTTTTATATTGGCTTTTTGTTGTATAAAATTTGCATGTATTTCATAATTCTATCCTATACGATTATTTATTTTATGTATGCTGTTATTCATTTATATTAGATTCTAGTCCACTGTAATAATATTGCAAGTTGTCTATTTTATTCAATGCTGGAACTGGTGGGATTTAATGTAATGTACTGTTCTTTTAGGTCTGCTTTTGAATTGTGGGGTCATGGGAAGACACACTGTGAACTCAAAACATCCCTCTTGAAGTATCCCAAAGAGAACATGGTTGGTAAACTCATAGCTCAGAGTTGCGTTATTCTTGACTTCATATACTAAGGGCAACTTTTCCTATACATTTGATATAAAAAATACAGTAGAATTCATTATTATTGTTTTTGATTTTTTTCCACTCCAGTCTCCTTACACACAGAAGGACTCCACATACAGAATCAACGTCTACACTTTTAATAAGACGCTGGAGTTTAAGGACAGGATTGAAAGGATTGATGTGAGTTCTCTTTCTCTCACTCTCTCGCTCCCTCTCTCTCTTGCTTCTATATGAATGAGGGCTATACATGTAGGCTTTAAAGCAAAAGCCTTTAATTTGAAGCATCATTGAGTTTCGTATTTATTTGTTTGTTTATTCATTGATTATCATTGCATAAATTGTGATGTAATGTACATTTATTTAAACAGGGACAATGTACAAAGGAACATTAACCTTGTTTAGACCAAGGAGAGATGTATTGTACCAGGTTTTAGCAAATTGCTATTTTCCACCTGTATTCCCTGGGCAGGTAAGAATAAGATGAGGGTGTGAATCTATCTATCTCTCTCGCGCAGGCTTTGGACTATCTTTCATTTGAGGGCACTGTGAACCTGAAGACCCCACAGCACACGTTCTGTTTGTTGGAAGACTACGGCACCGATCCAAATAACATCCCAGATCAACCTCTCTATGTCTATTTTGGCAGATGGGTAAGACGCATACAAATAACACAAATGATAAAAAATGATCTATATTGCTATTAATTACACACTAATTATATACTTCTTTATGTGTAAGTGCCTTGCAATTACATAAGTATAGGAAAGCAAGATTGATCTCAACTTTTGCGAGTGCTGTGATTGTAAATATATTGATTTCCCCGTACATTACTAGATAGCAGACGGCCAGCGCGAACTGATCCGCTCATACAGCGTCAAGAACCGCCACTTCATAGGCAACACCAGTATGGAAGCCTGCCTCTCCTTCATCATGGCCAACCATGCCGGGGTCAAGAAGAACGACCTCGTCTTCGACCCCTTCGTCGGCACCGGTGAGTGAGCACACCCATTGAACGACCATGAATTGACTTAAAATTTCAGTTTCTTGTACTGAGGACACACGGACGAGGGCTGAGGGTTCTGACCTTTGTCCTGAATTGCCTCATAATATTAAATAAATCAAAATTAATTACAGTATTATATATTTTGGTTCAGTAGATAAGGCTGCGTAGGAATGTATAACCTTATGATAGTAAAGTGCAATATATTAGTTAAGCTTCAAGTGGATTTCATGAAAATAATATTTTTTTTCCATCCCTTGTGTCTCAAACAAAAATGGCAACGTTAACCCATTCAGACCGGATCACGCATCTGTGCGTGTTTACCTTTAAGACCGGATTGCGCATCAATGCGTGTTTACCATTAACCCATCTGTACCGGCTGCCCGGAGCAACATTGTATCTACTAGATACAATGTTGCGTCGCATAGCAGCCGGTACAAATGGGTTAATCAAAAGAAAAAACCTTTAACAACCCCAGGTCCACAACACGTAAGATATTCAACTTGTACCTTTGTCGATTTCCTTTTTTAAGGTAGTCTACTGATTGCCTGTTCTCATTTCGGAGCCTATGTGTGCGGCACAGACATCGACTACAACACCATTCATGGGAAAGGTTTGGGAAAAAATGTATTCACACACACACTACCATTCCTCATCCTTTTGCATTGTGTGTGGGGAGCGCCTGCTGTTGTGTCAATTGAAAGTCGGCACATTGCGTTGACACATCACCAGGTAGATCCAGCCGCACGAACCAGAAGTGGCGTGGGCCTGACGAGAATATCCGAGCTAACCTGCGTCAGTATGGGAAGGAGAAGACCTACGTGGACGTGATGGTGTCAGACGCCTCCAAACCTATCTGGAGGATGGGGTTGCACTTTGACGCCATAATCACAGACCGTACGTAACTCTACAGGGTTACTATAGTCGGGATGCCCTGTTCCACAATTACATCCAGTATTTGTATTTGTATTTCGTTTTTGTTTGTTTGCAAAATGCTAAGGTAAAATACGTACAAATGTACTTCGAGGTTATGTAGAATTTTTAACGGTCAGCTCTTTTTGTACACTGGGCCCTTATCTAAAAAGAGTATTGGAAACTGAATAATGTAGTGACCCTTAAATTAAAGTGTTTTTTAGGGAAATCTCAGCCTCTAGGGAATGATAAGCATAAAATAATAAAACCAGAATATAATAGAGAGCCTATATCCTCATACAGCTGAAGTTGATTTATAACATCACATATGATGTTATCGTCATCGTTTGGTTATAGTTGGTTGTTGTTCTGCAGCACCCTACGGTATCCGCGAGTCCACGCGGAGAACAGGCTCCCACAAGGATGTGACCAAACCGCCTGAGGACTAGTGAGTACGCCTGTCCAACGGCTCCACAAGTCTCTTGAGTATCCTCGGCCATCAACTGCTTTTGCATGTCGGAACATTTACCTTGAGTCATTTAGAAGCCTATTGAATCCAACGTGACTTACAAGTTAGAGGTTAAGTCTGAAACGATCAACACATTAAATGTAGATCTAGAGAAGCTACAAAAATGGGGGTCTCACGACTGACTAAGTTGAGAAAAAACAGCTACTGAACAGTCTTCTGAGTAGCAATAGTTATCAGAAATGTTCTTTTGTTTGTTTTGTATTATTATGCAACTATTTCCAGCAGATACCCAGTTTCACAGTGATCTCTAAATCCACTCCATAACCATAGTGACTCTCAACAAAGTGCCTTCTAGACTACTAGAGGCATTACATTTCCGCTTGTGGGATTGCCCCTAACATCATCTGCGGTCCCCCTCTCCGACCCCTTAGCTTTGGAGAGAGCCACGTCCCCGTCTCCATGGCATACCATCTGAGCGACATCTTTGCAGATTTGCTCACCTTTGCCGCCCACCACCTGGTCATGGGAGGGAGGCTGGTGTACTGGTTACCTGTCCACAGTCCAGAGTAAGTCCACAACTGTCCTATCCCCCGTACAATGTGGCTGTTTTGTTTGGGGTGGTGGTTCAGAAGAGGTCCAAACATGTCTCTTTTCATGCCATGGTTCCCCAATGCCACACTGGGTACTGGAAATCTATTGGACTCATTTGAATAAGTAGTTGGGTGAAAATGACCACTTGGGGGCAGTCATGGGCCACATATTAGCACTCATATATTATTGCGGTACATCATGTATAACCACTCCACTGTCAGAAAGAATCCGTTACTCATGCAACATTGAGCTGCAAGTCACCACTTCTGGAAATCCTCATATGTAAAGGTCTTCTGACAACAGGGACCTTGTTCCGGGCCTCTGATTCCCACCCTCCTTCCCTACCTTAGATCATACCTTCTGGGAGGGCTTTATTCATGAAAGGTGCAGTGTTGTTTCAACATCTGTCGACTGCGACCATCAGCAGATTTGCACTCAAAGGGGACTTTCCGATGCACCTGGGTTAACCCTTACAACCCTTACACCCTTAGACCCCCCCCCCCCCCCGATCTCAGCGTGTGCTCACTAAGGTCCTCCACAGTCTTTTTCAGCGACGCCGTTAAATGGTTGTTCCGAGACATACACGCCCCTCGCGTCTAAACTTCAGTGACCTCAGCACTTGAGCTGTGGTGAGCCACAATGTCAGAGAGCCGATAAGGTCTAATTATCCACACGAGGGTTTACATCATCAGCAGCCCTATGGAGAGTGTCCAGGTGGTGTGAGTTGGTGGTTACAGACAGTAGTAGAGATTGTAGCTGAAGTGGTGTAAGGAAGAATCCCCACAGGGGTTGGAAACTAATTACAAGACTGTCTGTGTGTGAGAGGGTTGCTTAACATTGTTACCAGGTTCACACTCTGTCTCCATGCCAGGGGGTACAGTTAACCCTTGACCCCATGTGTCGCAACACATTGCTGGGTTAAAATAAACGTCTGAAGCAAGCCGTAAAGTCTGCCATGTTAGGTGTCAGGAGTGTGTGTGTGTGTGTTTGTGTGTGTGTGTGTGTGTGTGTGTGTGTCCAGTGAACCCCGTCACCCAGGCCTAATCTGGGGCTCCCCACGGGCATCGGGGAGTGATCAGGTTTCTCTCAGACTCTTTGTGTGTGTTTGCTTGTGTTTGCCCATTCATTTCTCATTGTCTTTTTGTGTGTGTGTGTCTGTGTGTTGATAGGTAACACAATGTCTTGCCAGCAAGACATTGTGACCAACAATCTGCTGACCACTAACCATTCTGCTAACCCTAACCCCAGCCCTGTTCGCAGTAAAGCAATAAACAGCAGAGAATGGAAAGAATAAATAAAGATCAATTGCGGCATCGTTCATCGCTGCCATTGAGTCCCTGCTCGTACTTTGAGAGAGTGCCCATGTCAACACTATCCAAAGTAAATGATTGGTTGGGAAAGAACAGGAGTTCCAATTTATAATCATTCCTGAATTTATTATGAGTGAACCTTTTTAATTCTTTAATAATATATATATAATTATTTTTGATCTAATGCAGTTGATGGGTTGAAGTCCTATTATTATTTTATGTTTTACACATAAATTTCGCTATCCCTTCAAACTGGTTTTTACTATTTGATCAATTTAAGACTGTTTTTCTTTATCCTTGGACTGGAGAACACTTTCTAGTCAATGGGGGGCGCTGTTCTCTATGGGATGAAGTTGTTACTCCTTGAAGAGTTTAGGGTCAAGTTGTGTATTTGGATACTGTTTACTGGTGCCAGTTGGGTACTGATACTAGTTCACAGTCAGTGGCAAGTTGAATTGTACTAATGGTAGTATGTTTGTACTTTCTCAAAGGTACTTCAAAAAAAGTGCTATTTGGGGTTTGAATTAAATTCCATGCTAGACCTTCTGCCAGATGGACTTAGATTTGTGATAGTATATTATGTATACCATCATAGTGATGTAGTATTATAGTATTGGCGTATACATTTGTTAGAACTTTTAGGTCAAAGTATTACTATTGTATTCAGAAATCAAGGGGTAATAGAAAAACATATATCTATATATCTACAGATATATATACACAAATCAATGAATTTCCTGATCTTTTGGGTACTAATGTTTTAAAATGGTAAAAGTCAGACAGCCTGCTAGTGACAGTATGAGGGGTTCGGTCCAACTCTGTCATTCTCAGCTGATTGGCAGGGGAGCATTACCGCCTCCGCCCGCCGCCGCCCGCGCGCGTCTCTCTAACAAGCGTGCCCGTGGCAACCGAGGTGTGCGATCTTCTCCACAGTGTCCATAGCAACCAGCGAGACAAACAAAGCAAGGTGAAAATCAATCGAGCTTTGAACAGGGAGCTGGTACCAGGAAGGTGGTTGGTCGCAACTGACACAAATATGCAAACACATACATCACTCTCCGTTAATAGGGCTTTGCACCGCGCTGGACAGCTTTTATGTCTCCAAAGTTGTTCTGGCGATGACGGAGCTCTGCAGTCATCCTCTGAGCTCAGTCTACTGAGAGAGAGAGAGAGAGAGAGAGAGAGAGAGAGAGAGAGAGAGAGAGAGAGAGAGAGAGAGAGAGAGAGAGAGAGAGAGAGAGAGAGAGAGAGAGAGAGAGAGAGAGAGAGAGAGAGAGAGAGAGAGAGAGAGAGAGAGAGAGAGAGAGAGAGAAAAAAGCCAAAAGCCAAAATAAGACACAGACAAAAAGTATGAAGTGAGAGACCTGGCACAGGATGTCTTGCCTGCATGGAAAGATGGAGAGATGAGACGGATGGGCACAAGGGAAAGGCACTGATGGCAAGAGACAAGTGTACGCACTGATGGCAAGAGACGGGGGATGTCCTGCAGGTGGAGGACTGAAGGAAAATATGTTGTTTGTTTATTGCCGTTAGTGCGTGTCCCTGCTGCATCAGGCTAATAAAATGATATCAGGGTTCGCGGAATTGAAGCTGCATGTGTGTGCGTCCCCTCTAGGTACTGTGATGAGATGGTTCCTCTTCACCCGTGTCTCAAGATGATCAGTAACAGTGAGCAGACGCTGTCCAGCCACACCTCCCGCCGACTCATCACCATGGAGAAGTTCAAGGAGCCAGAGGTGGGTGTGAATGTCGCCTGCATTTTCAAAAATCACCCTTGTGGAGATAACATGCGTTGACAAAAATGTACTTTGATGACACGTGTCCTGCAGTTCTTGTGTGCGTGCGTTTGCGTGTGAATCGAAACATGACTATCTTCCAATGATCGACATCCTAGGCTTTTTAATGACATGACATGAAGCTAGCTTCTAAGTATTTTTTGCCAAGGATAAGCATTCTCAGCCTCTCAGATATCAGTGTTTATTGTAAAGTGTGAGCATGTGCGCTGCCATCCCCCTTTCCTTTTCCATGTGTTTCTTCATGTGGTTCATAGCCTTGCTTCTGGATGGCACCACATAAACACATGTAGGATACATGTGTCTTCGGAGCATGTATGCCTGTTTCAGCGGTGCGTCTTCTCTGTGCTCCTTGTTGTGGGTTAAGGGTTAGCGTCGGGGCTAACTCTGTCTGGTCTGAATCCTGGACATCTGGCTGTGATTGGCTCATTTCTTTAAGGACTCTAAATAGTCTAATCACACGTTGTATGGAAAACAATCCATCTTTGGTTCTGGCAACTCCACTTCAAAACACCAAATTGCTGCCATAATGGGGTCTGTTTAATACGCAAGCATACACACGCACACACGTATACTTCCACACACACACGCACACAGATGTTGGTTCTGATCGGACTGGCATTGATTTTTTTTTTTGAAGGCCCAAATATGAATAAGCCATACGTTTCAACTTGAGGGAGCATTTAGGGTACGTGTGTGTGTGTGTGCTTTCTGCAAACGCCTGCACACATTTACAGCATGTTTTACGGCCCTCTGTAGTTTGAGTGAAGGAAACGCAATGCCCTTGAAGAGCCTGGTCGGCTTCTGTTTCCAAGATGGGCCGATGGGAAAATCCATCTTTTATAATTTGTTTGACGTCTTACTGACGAGGTGTCTCGCCGTGGGCCCCGGTGCGTCTGTGGATCGCGCCAAAGTAAAAAGGTTTATCCCCATATATTTATTAGTCCAGTTTGTAGTCGTGATAAGTCACACACTCCTCCTCCGCTGCCAGCGGTGTTGCCCTGAACCGTTTTCCGATTGGATCATGGAAACCTTTTTATCTTGGCACGGGTCGGTCGGTCCTCCGAGGCGGCACGGCCCATGGACAGATGGGAATAGGTGTTCCTGGAGGAACCGCAGAGCATGGCGTGTCAGTCGGCACCTTCCGTTGACGTTCGGCGTTGATTCGTTTGATTCCCCCGTGTTTTATTTACAGGCACCTTATTAGGCCGTCTATTATTTCTGGGCAGGCCATGGCGGGGAAATTACAAGGAAAAAAAGCCCTTCCACTTATAGGTGGGAAAGCAGATTTGAAACAATTTCAGAAGGAGAATCAAGTTAGCACATGTGCATTAATCGAAACGTCCAGATGTTTGCCCCGTCTTTACCAGCAACTCAGAGCGTCTCCTGGGTCTTGCGACCGTCACACAGTTCACTGAGCCCCCCCTGTTCCCCCGACAGGAGTCAGATGCCCTGGTGGACATGTCGGAGCCTTGCTACAGCCCTTACCAGGGACACAACGCCTTCAGGGAGAAGTACTTCAGCGGAGTGAACAAGAGGGGCCTGAAGGAGGAGGAGGATAAGATGAATATCAACGGCGAGTAAGGGGCAGATCTGTCCCGTCCGACTGAATGCTAACCTCTAGTGGTGCTTAGGCAACTAAAACACGCCCTGATACTTTCCAAATTTTTTTTTTTTAATTGTTGTATTGTTTACAGCATTTTAATGATGATGTTGCTATGCCTCTGTTATTTTTAAAATAAAGGGTTACAAATTTGACGTACCGTGTGTGCGTGTGTTGGAGGTGTTTGCAGGTTAATACTGTAATGATAGAAATAAGGGGAAAAACCATGCAGTTTGGATCAGAATCACTCAATTAGACTCTGCAGCAATCAAACAACAGGTTGGCTCCTATGGCTCAACATACACAGCTGAGCAGTGTCGAGCCAGCACCGTTCTTCCAACTTTCATCAAAGGGATCATTTACACTTTAGCATGTCTGATGCCGAAACGACATAAAGACTCGCACATCGATTCAGTAGCCCCCCGCCACCCCTGAAGGAAGGTAACCCATGAGGCCCATGTCTGCTACCATATCCCGGTCTAAAAATACATTCACAGCCCTGCTTTGGTGAGACAAAGGCAGCGTGTTTAGACGAAAAGAGGCCTTTACAGGGAAGTCAGAAGGGGGAAATGACAGGGTGTCCCCCCCACATCAGCACACAGCAACACAGTTAGTCAGCGGCTTTTGTTGTTTTTCCAGCCACAGTTTACATGTGGTTGGGGGGGGGGGGGGGCAATTACTCATCTCCTGAGAGCAAATGCGAGAAGGCTTTATGTACACTAATCCCCGGCTTGCGTTGTGTTTATCAGTTGGGCCTCTGCCGTCTCACCACACTCTCCTTCACCCCTCCAACCCCGTCTCCGCTCCAGATTCAACGCACTGCTTTGGATGGAGAGACCGTAAGAGAGAGAGAGAATGGAGGACCAGGCATGATCACACCTGAAACACATGGATCATTCTGTGTGGCGATCAGTGTTTACTGTTCCCGGAACACCTCTCTGCCCCTGGCTTGTTCTGTCCTCTTGTCAGGCTACTTGAGACACTGCCAGTCCCCTCATCCTTTCTCCCTTCCATTTGTATTTTGTACAGCGTGACAATGGGGTTCAGCTTTGGTCGCGCTGCCAAGTGTTGATCCAGAGAAGATTATTAGGTACGTGGTTCCTCTTCGAACCGCGTCATACTATCCAAACATTAACGCAATTCCGCTCATGTGCAAATACGTGTTTGCATGTGCAAATGTGTTTGGCTGTTTTTCTTGCAAGATCTGTTTTGATTTTTGTCTTGAACCAAACTGGCTCTTGCCTCCTTTCTTCAGTGTATATAAAAATTCTGTCAACATAAATAATGTTAAGGCATTCAATAACAGGGCTTGCTTAACCAATCCAAATCCATTTTGACAACTCATTATTCATTGTTTTTGAGAGAGCGGTCTTGCCAAATGTTTGGCAAGACCCTTCTCAACCTTCACTAACCCTTACCCGGACCTCATCCTTAGCTTCTCCAACTGTAACCATAACCCTACCCTAGCTTCTCCAACCCTAACCATAACCCCACCCTAGCTTCTCCAGCACTGACCCTAACCTCATTGATCATGATCCTCTCTCTCGCCTGGAGGAGGGGTGCAGGGGGGGGGGGAGACAGGCCTTCCGTCCTGGAACACTGGCTGATCCTGAATAAACTACCTCCCGCATGTGAAAACGACCAGAAAATAGCTTAGTCAGGTGGTGGGAGTCAACAGAGGCTGGTGTAAATGTTGTGCATGCCCGAATGGTCAACTGTCCCACTACGCTCAAGCACAGGCACAAGGAACCAAAGCCAAATTTCCAGAAATGGACAATCGAGAACATAATAATAATATAATAATCTTCTGAAACAAGGTTCTGCCCTCTGGCACAGCGGCAGACACCATGTTAACCCCACACGTCTTCTGGCAGTAGAAATGCCACAACCTGTTCTTAACCATCCTCCGCAGGTCGCAGGGTCAGGTTAGGGTTAGGGTTCGGTGTAAACATGTTGCCCAAGGCTCAAACGTTAAACCGAGGGGCTAGCCCTATGACGACCTCACCATCGGCCCTGTATTTATTCCTTCACATCCGTTGTTTGATGGCTGATGAATAGCAGGTGACTGGATGATGCGTGCCTCCTGCAGCTTATTGCCAACGCGGCATATTGATCCGTTTCTGACGGCGGCATTGTCGTCCGCATGACGGATATGTGCGTGTGGCCTCTGTGTGCACGGAGAGTGAACGGCTTGTTTGGCTTAGCCGTGGATTTCGGTTGTGTGTGTGTGTGTGTGTGTGTGTGTGTGTGTGTGTGTGTGTGTGTGCAAGAAAGCGAGGTTCTCCAGATGGGAGCCGATCCTCCAGCAACACGTTTGCGGCTCAAAGAAACAGATGTGGCACAGGTGTGCTCACCCGCCCGTGGCAGGGGGGGGGAGTTTTTGGACACCTGTGAGTCCACCACCCTTCCCTCCCTCCCTCTCTCCCTCCCTCCACCAGCCCTTGTGTAACACTGAATATGCGCCCCCCCCCCCCACTCCTGTCCTCCTCTTTTTGCCAGAGGTGAGAGATTTTGTCCCATGGCCAGGGAGGAGAAGCACAACCAGAACGGACTTAAACAGGGTCGCAAATCAACGGTGTGGGAGGGGAGGGTGGGGGTTGGGGGGATTGGGGTCTCATCTCTCTGGCACAGCTGCGTGAAACTCAACCCGAGGCCGGGAGGATGAAAGTAGGTGATCGTGGGAGCGTCTGGGTGGCTCTGCCCGCTAATGCGCTAACCACATAGGGGATGATCCCTGTAGCGACCCGGCTCACCCTATGCTACACCTCGCTCCCTCTCTTTTAAGCCATGTTCCTGTCTTCTGCTGCTCTCTCTGTGCATAGAGGCAACACAGGGTGGGAATTAACCTGGAGAACAAGGGAGGATCACAGAAAGCTGGAGCGGGATGGAGGTGATCTCATCATCAAGAGGAAGTCTTAATGATGAGAGCTTTCTTACAGAAAGACATGATGTCCCCATGATGGGCCCCTGGGGCTATACCATGTCGTATTGCTTAACCCAGTTATGCTTGTGGCTCTGACACATATATTATTATTTCACTTGTCAGTCATAAGAAAGAACAAAAGTGCTATTTATTCATGAGACAAGATTCGATTTGTAAAAGAACCTCCCTGGCAGCCCGGCCGGCAGGTGGTTGCTTACCGAGGTGATCGATGGCCGTGTTGCCATCGAGTGTTCAGCGCAGTCTCTTATTGAACTCAGCAGACTCCAGACACTACATAACATCCGCTTGCGGTTCACTCGCCTGGAAGTGGTGGGTGAATGGGGTTGTGTTGACCCAGGAAGTAAAGGGGTTGGGGGGGTCATTGAACGCTTAGTCACACAACTTCCTTGTATTTCGGATGCCTGGGTCCTTATCCTCGCAGCACTATCTCAATAACCATGTTGGCCTTGGGTTCAGCCTCACTTCCAATCCGGAATATGCTATGTATAGAAAAAGCAAAATGGGGTTTATTCGTTTATTTTTATTTTGTACACTTTCAAACTCGCATTCTCTTGTTTGTCGTGGGGCATGTTTTGATTTGTTTCTGGATGATTTGTTAATTATGTGAAATGTGAGCATGCAAAATCCAGGAATGTTTCAATTCATACATCCAGCTTTATCCAGCATTTTATGAGGGTGCAACAAATAATCCCTCCAGAGAACCCCACATGTGAATCATTGTTTTGGTCCACTCTTCTGTATGTTTATACGGTTATCGCACTTACACTTAATATGTCCGGAAAAAAACAAAAAAACATGTGTTCCGCTGAGATCAGTCTTGTGCTGTACTTAAACAACAAAACAAACAGGGAGATCAGTGGATGTGTGTGTTTATACATCTGCATGTGTGCTCGCATTATGTGTTTACAGTTTGTGCGTCTTGAGCTTGTGTCGGGGATGAGGGGAGGCAGGCTGAGGAGCTGTTTTTGTTGCGGCTGTCGCTGCAGTTTTTCCTTAATGAGGAGGAAAGCGCTAGATGGCTCCAACACGCCCTGTTTTAATGACGCTGAACTGCCAACTTGGGTGCGTGCTAAACACAGACCAAGGGGGCGACCGCGCCGGCTGTCACATGTTTACTTCCCCGACTCGTTCGGAGGTCGTTGAAGTTAATACGGACCATCAGGAAGGGGTCTATCCGATGTAAGAGCTGTTTGCATAAAAAGACACGACAAGGTTAATCCTTCCTTCCGCAAAACTATTCATTTTCCTCTGTGGTCTATGGCTTGTTTGGCTGTTCAGTGACCTCGACCGTCCATTTTCCTCTTGTTGTTTTTTGCTGACACCAGCTGTTTAGGTTTCACCAAGTGTCTTCATTCCACCACCACCAGCACCTTCCCTTCCATCTCCCCTCCATCTCTTCCACTTCCAGAACACTTTGCACGGTGCTTGCAGCCCCCGTATCACCCTGAGAAATGACATCTTTCAGGATGAACTGAAACCTCTCATCTCAGCGATAAGAGGGAGTGTGGGGACGGGGTGGGACAGCACTGTGAGGGTTGCTAGGCTCCAGTTTCAACCATACGCCTCAGTGGGCCTTGGGAGGGTCTGTGTGTGTGTGTGTGTGTGTGTGTGTGTGTGTGTGTGTGTGTGTGTGTGTGTGTGTGCGTGTGCGTGTGCGTGTGCGTTTGTGTGTGCGTGTGTGTGTGCGCGAGCAAGCTTGTGCGTGCATGCACACATGCACGTGTGTGGTGTCTCCCGTGTAGGTCAAATGAATTCAAGTGAACAAGTTCTCACAAAGCAGATGTGCAAAAATGCTCACCCATGCTTGCGTGCGTGGACGATACCACGTGTGTATCTTAGCCTCAATATTGCCAACCCCACCTGCCGCTTCTACTGGCTGGCTTGGTGGGTGGAATCCGTCAAAACAAATTGTCTATTAATCGGGAGACGCACACACACACACACAAAGTTCAGTGAAAAATGAGGCAATAACCTGTATTCATCGTTTGTGAGGATGAGGAGGGAGGAGGAAGAGGATGATGAGCTGAAGCAACATCTTGGCTACCAGCCCTAACCCTGACCCTAACCCTAACTCACACCTGTCCCGTCTGCACAGGTGAGGGCCCCGCTCTTCAAACCTGCATGACTGCTGACGTAGGTACCTGCCAAAGACAATGCTACGTCAGCTAGCAGCCAGCTTTTGGTCTCCTTCCCGTGAATCTGCAAAGGTTTTAGACAATTTTATAATAATTATTTGGATTTACAGTTTTTGGTCGAGCACATTTCATCACTTTGGGCTTCATTGAGTGGCCTATATACTGCATTTTAAATATAAAAGTAATTGTAATTAATTACTAGTTGCGGCCGTAAGGTATCCTTTTTAAAGGATAAATAAACAACATTTTTTGCACTTAAACTTAAAAAAAACATCTGGGGGTAAAATCCCTTCTCAAAACCTCCCCACAGTTTCTTGGACCAGTTAGTTGCAAGTCAATTAGTGGTTTGACAAAATATTGCGTGGAGGTAGCAGGCTGGAGACTTTCCCCCGCTTAACAACTTTATAAGCTTTTGTCTTAAAAAACAAATAAATGCTGAACACTTTGTGACAACCAAATTGAACTGTTTTTAACTCTTTTTTTTTTTTAAGGGTTTTGGGGTTTTCCTTGCACTTTAACGTCGCAAATGGCACACTATGTTTTCAATTCTTTACCTCGGCGTATTGCACTAGCCGCCCCTTACCCCTTCTTTAAATCTCATTCGTCTCCTCCCTCCTGCACTGCTGCACGGCCAAGACCCCGCCGTGCCAGAACCGGGCTCAGTGGATCTCAGACTCAATAAGGTCCGGAGAGAGATAGAGAGTTGAATAACAGTCAAAGGTTTCTGTCGAAGGTGTTCAACTTTTAATTTTAGAAGACAAATTGTCACTCTGAGCTGAGCGGAATGTCTTCACTGTTTTGCAGCTGTGTTTCGCAAGTACACTTTTGGTTCCAGCCGAACAGATCGCTCTTTCATAGAAATGCAGAGCGCGTTGCAGCGAGGACCACAGGCCAGAAATGCTGTTTATTTTTGCTGCTTTTCTACTCTTGCTGTTATTAAACCACGTTGCTCGGCAACCTCTTCTTGATGTTAAATCATAAAACAAACGACGGACCACAAACGACGTGGCCGACACGGCCACAGTGCCAGGCTGTTGGCGTGTGGCTCGCCAGCTCACGGTGTTCAGTAGAGTCAAGTTCTCCTGAAGAAGTTGCTTCTGCTTTGATGATGTTGCCCATGTGTTACTTTGGGATTTTAGTTCTTTAGGACACTGATGAAAAGCCATAGTTAATTGTTTAGTTAGTGTTTTTATTGAGATTGTTTTCATGTTACTTGAAAATACTTAAATTGGGTGACATTATGTCATTGACTTGTCATTTACATTACAAAATAGTGCTCCATTCCAACAGTTTCTTATCAGGGATACAGGTTGATTTTTGTATTTGGTCTTTGATATAAAAGAATACAATTATTGCTATTAATTCACAAATGTGAATCATACGGAGTAAATCAAATGCACGGCCCATAACCTGAAATATGAGCATGGTGGGAACGGGGTCTATTTTGTGAACTTTGTGTACATAAGTATTTGGAAGGCAAATTGTTTGTTAGTGTTGTTGGTTGATTTCATTCTTGCAAAACTGTTGTTAAATACTTGTGGTTATAATGAATCCTGAGCCTGTCGGCCTGTGTTTTTTAACTGCTGCGTGTGTAAGATGTGGAGCTAGGCCTGTGTCATAAAGGTGGCGGTTCTGATGCACTTGCATCAGGACCGCTGATGCCAGTCTGTGATGATATAAACCAGGTATCACATCGTCCTTTTAATCCTGTTACTTTCTCTTTTTATTATCCTGTCTCACCATCCATCTTCATGTGCAATATAATGATTCAGCATGAGCGGTAGAACTCTGTGGTCCCCTCATGGCTGACGTCCATGTTTGGTTTGGATCTGATTTAAGTCAAGGTATAGGCTGGACATATGCTTGACTCCTCACAGGGAAAATGATTTTCTCTGAGTTGGAAATATGTGTGACATACGTCATACTAAAACGTACTTGCTTAGAAAAGGTTGCCTGGGCCAGAGATTTGATTTATAGCTGATCCATTTCCTAGCTTGCTCCAGTGTTTTGTTTTGGACAAAGGGAGCTCAGAGCCCTAGAATTTCTAGGGAGTGATACATTCTTTCTATATCTTCCCTGGCATTAAAGGCCATGTCCCAATAAATTACATCAGTTAGCAGTAAGATGATTGAAACAAGATAGCAAAAAGTGCTTCAAGACAACAGGATTAGGTCACTATGGTGGCCTAATCCTAATGAAAAGCTGTTTTTGTTATCGTTCTCCATGTGTTGCGAACGTTCCTGTCTTCCAGGTGTTACTCTAGGAAGTTTGGTTGCGGTTCCTTGGGAAATGGGCTGGCCGAGACCGTCCTGATGGCCAGAACACGCACTGCGGTGGCATATGTGACAACAAAAGAGGCGAGAGGGAAAACCACACACAAACTCTAGCTGACGGGATGTTAGAGAGACGGAGGTTGTTCCGTACGGGCCGCTGTGACAGGTCAGTGCAATAGAACCCTCATGTAGTCTTAATGTATTTATTCTGTTAGATCTGTTGCACAGAGGAGGGAAAAAGCTCAGGCTGAATAAGTGCAACATCCATTACTCCTTCGCCATCTAATCCCTTTATTTTATTTAAACTGGCCCATCAGAAAGTTATCCTGTGTCAGGAGCAAGGAGAACAGTAATCCTTCAATAACAGCTGAGATGGATGGTTTTCTTTAGAGGCCTAAAGTCTCTCTGACGCACTAAGTCATTGTAATGCAGTAGTGACAAATGCAATTAACAGCCAGAGAAGATCATAGTCCTCAAGGGAAACCAAACCCCAAAACCATCTCCTGGCCTGGTTTTACATAGAGAACGTGGAGAGCTGATGCCATCGACACTGCATTGGAGAGCTTCAAAGAGCTTCACTATATTTAATAGTTATTTTTATTTCGCAGTACTATCAAACAGTATTTTGCTAAACGTTCCCCCTCACCATTCTACCCAAGTGAAAATGCTTATTCATCATCATGATGTCATTTTTTTACAAGCAAATACATTCTGTCCTTGAGTTATTGCTGGTTTGGATACACATTTAATGATTGCGTTTTGGCTGGCCTAATAGTGTGTCCGCAATGACAAACTGACAATTACAACCTTTTAATAAACTGCAGAAATGCCTTTTTGAGTACATAATATGGCAACACTTTACAATAATAATATAATAATAATAATAATAATAATAATAATAATATGCTTTATTTTTCAGACAGGTCGGATATTTGTTTTGCATCAATGCTAAACATTATTTAATGCAGTAATAAGCATTTCTGAACAATGAATTAACAGTTAAATATTAGTTTACTTATTTTCAACTAATAATTAACTAATGTTTTTCAAGCTTATACATATGGGGTTCATGTTAACTATTAATTTTTACATTATTAAATAGGGTTAGGTTAACCCACTAACCCTAACCACTATGCTTTTGCTATATGATAATGCTTATCACTGCATTAAGTAATCTTACTCAATGGTTACTTAATGTGTCTTTATTGTGAAGTCGTACCAATTATATTCTGTAATTTCATGTATTAAAGAATAAGGTAAAAAGTAAAATACTTGCTTAAGAATGTAAAAAGTATGAAGTCCTACAATTCCTGTATCTCGCTCAGAATTAAACTGAAGTAACAACATTTTCTGTACTTGTGCAGTACTCGACCTTAAAGCGTGTATATACTTTGCACCCCTTGGTTTGAATTCTTTTAAGTCAACAGCAGGAGAGGGTGAATGCCGAGGTGCAGATTGTCTTGATTTGGGTCGTCGTCGATCACATTTTATTGGACACTTAGCACCTCATCAGAAGCTGCCAGACGAATGCTTTATAACTACCTGGACGGTTGCCAGGCGACCAGCAGCCCGGCACATGATCAGCAGGTGGGTGTGCTGGCCGTGGGTCTGCCTGCTGAAAAAACATTTACGGGCAGCGGCCACGCCGTGCTGCCTGGGGAATGCTACGCTAGATTTACTAACTGCAGGTCATTTACACGTTGTAAAGGAGGGTATTGGCTCCTATGTAACTCTTCCAGGTTTCCCTCAGTTTTTTGAAGGATGCATGGATTGCCCTGTAATGTCTGTTATATAATTGTTACATTTTGATGGTTTTCATCAGTCAAAAAAATTACCTGGCAACCCTTGCCTCTCTGTAACACTCAGACTCTCTTTCTGTCTTGGTTTCTCTCTCTCGCCTTTATAAGCTGTCAGTGACCACATAAGGTCAGTCTCATGCATTCCAGTGGTTCAAGTAAAAAAGGAAAAAGGTCTCTGTGTCCCGACATCACCCTTTCTCTCTCCTCTCTCTGCCTCACTCCCTCCTTGTCTCCCACCCACTGCCCATGGTCACATGTTGGGGGTTCTTCCATCATGGTATAGTTCTTGACAACAAAGGAAAACAGTTAGTGTAATGAAAGCGCAGAGAGAAAAAGAACCACGTACAACCTGTAATAAAATACACACCAGTAGGACCGGCAGAGAGAGAGACGGAGGGCAGCGTTTCATTCGTTGCCAGGGTTCTCTCTGAAGTGATGTGGGGTGGCAGGGGGTTATAAACATTACATTAATGCATGGATTGACTGAGATTCGATGCTCCCTGCCTTTTTATGAGGCTTCAAGCTGAACCAACGTTGACGTTTTCGAGTCGGTTTATAGCAGTCACCGAGTCTTACCATTCTGACACACACACATGCACACACTCTCTGACACGCAAACACACACACACACACAGACACATTTACACACACATTCGCATGCACCCACATACACACAATGAGGTTTCCATCCATTAATTGACATGTTCCCAGAACTGAGGTATGTTTTTCCATTGCCTGGTTGCCCAACATTTTGGTGTTGGAGTGTAAAAAGGCTGCGGTTTGTCTGGTGTTGAACCTTCTGGGATCCAAGTTTTTTTTGCAAATATACAAGAAAAATCGAATAAAAACAAACATGAGGTCCGTATCTACTAACCTGATTTGTTTTCCCAGATTCTCCCTTTTCCCAGTGTACTGAGAGCAGAGAACCTAATATCCCAAGGCCCCCCATGGTTTTAATCCAGGCTGGCGATGCTGTAGTCTTGCTATATACTGTGCAGTATTTACCACAAGGTATTCTTTAATTCCACTGTGCCGCTATTACGCAAAAAGGGCTTTGAAGCTTCAAGGTAATAGGCTACGGTGGCTGCTTCCCCTTTGGTCTTGCCCTCTTTCTCAGAAAGGCATCAAAAGCAGCACATATTACAGCGTTCGAAACCATGTGAATCAGTGCTCAGTTGACTGGCGTTTATGGATGATAATGGATTCATCCAGCATTGAGAATTGAAAACTGAGTTTTCAGAGGTTATGATTTGATTCAAGAGGTTTGTAGAGCCACACACACCTCACTCTTATAACCATCTCTCCAGAATATCCATGCAGAAGGATAGGATGCACATGCACACACACACACGCACACACACACACACACACACACACACACACACACACACACACACACACACACACACACACACGCACACACACATCTTATTTAAAGTATCATCATAAAGAAAATAATGCCAACTAAAATGATGTAATTGTAGGATGATGAATTAATAGTCAACACACACAGATCCATGTCCTGCAATTGATATTTATTTTGATATTAAACCTTCAAGTGAGGCAAATATTGTCAACCCCGAGCAGGTCAAGCCATTCCAAATTCCTCAGAATAGTTTTATCATATATTCAACAATCTTGGGCAGGACTTTTGGCGAGACTTGCATGAATCACCCAACACATGTGAGGCTGATAACCATCAATATGAATTGTGTTTTGATCGTAATGTGGTATTTGACAGATTTGAAAGGGGGCAGTGCTCCATATGGTCTCACATCAGGGTGCCAGGCGCTTTAACAGTTTGACTCCTGAAACGTTTAGCAGTGTTTTATGATGTGAAACAGGTTCTTATTAGATATATCGTTCTGTAGGGTCTGGGCTAGGGCTAGGGCCGGCACCTCGAGAGGTCTGAGGGGGCTAGGGTTATGGCCACAGCCATGAGGGGTCGGAGGGGGCTAGGGTTATGGCCAGCACCACCAGGGGTCGGAGGGGGCTAGGGTTATGGCCACAGCCATGAGGGGTCTGAAGGGGCTAGGGTTATGGTCAGCACCACCAGGGGTCTGAAGGGGGCTAGGGTTATGGTCAACACTACAGGGGTCTGAAGGGGGCTAGGGTTATGGTCAACACTACAGGGGTCTGAAGGGGGCTAGGGTTATGGTCAACACTACAGGGGTCTGAAGGGGCTAGGGTTATGGTCAACCCTACAGGGGTCTGAAGGGGGCTAGGGTTATGGTCAACACTACAGGGGTCTGAAGGGGGCTAGGGTTATGGTCAACACTACAGGGGTCTGAAGGGGCTAGGGTTATGCCCAGCACCATGGGGGGTCTGAAGGGGGCTAGGGTTATGGTCAGCACTAGAGGGGTCTGAAGGGGCTAGTGTTAGGGTCAGCACCATGAGGGGTCTGAAGGGGGCTAGGGTTAGGGCCAGCACCATGAGGGGTCTGAAGGGGGATAGGGTTATGGTCAACACTAGAGGGGTCTGAAGGGGCTAGTGTTAGGGCCAGGACCATGAGGGGTCTGAAGGGGGCTTAGACCCCTCAGTCACTTCATCCTGGTGTCTACTGCAGGGCCGGCATCACGTGGTATACACATATATTTTTACTGTGGTAACCCGGCACGGTGAGCGAACAACCTCCTCCCAAACAGGACACAACTTCGCTGGGCAAAAACCAAAAAGGCACGTTTTATTCCACAATCAAACAAAGTCTCTCACTGAAAAAACACAAAGAACGGAAAACCTGGGAGGAATCGACGGTCGTGTCCCGGTCTCTCCTTGCCCGAGCCACATGGCTAAGAGAGCCCTGAATGAGTGGAGAAGCAGGCTATTGAAGCCCTGCTTCTCCACCTGTTCCTCAGGTGCTCTGCATATCCTTAATTGGCCCGGGCCGGGTTGCCAGTATACCTATATATTTCTTTGCCTATGTGTGATTATATCATTGCAATCGGTTTATAGACCGGTTGTTCAAACATAAAAACAACATCGTCTTATACACAATTTACTCTGCTTCAATGCAACAATGGACCCCACCACCTTCCTTAGTACCCATTGGACAGCAGCAGAAATGAAGAACTGAAAGGACCACCCCTAAATAAAGACTCAGAATCCAATCCAACTGCGAGGTACCGAAAGTTGCACATCCCTAAGCCAAACCAATATCCTATGATACCCAACAAAACCAGCAGGTTGTAAGCTTTAAGAGGATTTGTTCTCGTTACAGACTATAAATAAAGATTATATTATGAGCACCTACAGACAACTGTGCTGTGTTGCCCCTTTTACGCCAATATCCTCATACACATAATTAAAATGTCATAGTGTCTACGATCTCAATCCTACATGCAAGCGCGTGTGTGAGGAGAGCCCAACAGATGTGCTTCATACACACCCAGGGATGAGACCAAGACCAGAGAACCGACTTGAATGAGGGATTTGAGATTTGAATTACGATGACTTGGCCGCATCTTGATAACAATTCTGGGGCCAGATGGGTGCTATGAGACATTTCTATTGTGTTCATATGAAACCTTGTGTGATTGAGCATCAATAACCTAATGCATGGGCAAGTGAAAAGATTGACGGATAGATAGACAAGCAGATAGACAACAACACAGATAGACAGAAACAGAGAGATAGCTAAATAGATTGAAAGATAATGCTAATCTATGTAATTCTTCAAATGCCTATGTGTGTGTGTGTTTGTGTGAGTTTCTGCATTTCCATGCACGTGCTCTTTCCTGTGTGTGTGCCTGTGTGTGTGCACGTGCATTCAAGTGGGTTGGTTTTGCCCTCTCTGAGCCCTGTCTTTGATGTCTTGGAGTTGAAAGGTAACATGAGAACGAGGTCCCACAATGCTGCTCTCACCTGCTGAGCTCTTTGATGGGTTAGGGTTAGAGAGGAGAGAGGCTACACACTCACAGTGGAAACACACACACACACACACACACACACACACACATGCACACAGACCATCCAAACACGCAGACCATGCATACACACACATACATACAGTGCACATACACACACATAGACCATGCAAACACACAGACAATGCATACACACAGATACATACACACTCAAACACACACACACACACACACACACACACACACACACACAGACACAGGCCATGCTTTCACACATTCACACCATACACAAACACCCACACATACCATGCAAACACACAAATACACACCTGCACGCACACATGCACACACAACGCAATATATGTTTCCGACTCAGCTTTTATTGTGCGGAACACAAGCCACTCCGAGTGTCTTTGTTGGTGGAGGATTCTCTGATGTCCTCAGAGGGGTGGGGGGTTTGGAAGTGGGCATTCCCAGTCACCGCCGGCCCAGGTGGATGGATGGATGTCATTTAAAGGTTAACAGCCCTACCCCCTACCCACACCCACCCCTCCCACCCCCACTTCTGGTAATACATGTGAGTGCGTCTGTTTCATTACCCATGCTTGTTTATGTTCATGTATCTTGTTAGGACTCCAGATGTCTCATGCCTGAACCTATTGGATGGGAATGCTACTTTAAGTTTGTTCGTTCATTCACCTGATATATTTCTATGCCTTATAATCTATTTTAGAGAGAAATCAAGTGGAATGTTATGTGTGGTTTTCAAACGGTTATTCATTGCCTGTGTCCTTATACAAATTACATTATAATAACATTCATAACATTATTCACATTACTAAATTCTTAATTATAATATAATACTATAATAATAATATAATGCCGGTATTAATACCGGCTTAATGTGACATTCAATTATGTGTATAATGTTAATTGTTAATATTCCAGCGTGTTGTGTGCGCAACACTATTGATGATAAACAATGTGACCTTAGTGCGCTCAAAGTTGACTTGCTAGCAGGATATTGAAAACTAGCTTTTCAATGTCTCCTCCTTCAGATTTATAAGACCGAAAACTCAGACTGCATTTAGTAAGCTTGTTAAGCAGATAAGAGAAAATAGAAAGGATTTATTTGTTTTAAAAAAAGTTTCCCCCTAAAAACAGATGTTTCAACTAAATAGTACCTAGTTCCTTTTGCAAAATACACTAATATATGTTTTTATGTTCATGGTGTTTCACAATCCATTCGTTCCAATACTTTTTAAACATATTTGTTTCCTACAGAGGTGCTCTAACGAAATCGTAGTTCTGCATTCGCACACAAATACATCAACGTGTGTGATCTTGTGCATTTTCCCTTTGACCAGAGGGTTCATCTCCCTCACTTCACCATTCATCTTTTCCCATTTCCCCTGCACACACCACACCATGTCAAGAACCTCAGAGAAGAAACCGCCAAGCCTCTCAAGATGGCAGTGTTGGGGTAAGGGTTAGGGTAGGGGCTAGGGTTAGGGTGAGGGTAACCCCGGCATACTTCGGTGTCCGTCACACCTGACTGCCTCGGCCACAGGAGGGAGCCACTATGTCTCTATATAATGTCTCCAACCCTCATCCTATGTCCCTATATAATGTCTCCAACCCTCATCCTATGTCCCTATATAATGTCTCCAACCCTCATCCTATGTCTCTATATAATGTCTCCAAACCTCATCCTATGTCTCTATATAATGTCTCAAACCCTCATCCTATGTTTCTATATAATGTCTCTAAACGTAATTATGCCTCTATATATTGTATCTAAGCCTATATAATGTCTCGAACCATAAGCCTATGTCTCTAACCCATACCTTCTTCTCTTGAACACAAAGTTGCTGTTTCTCCTGGTGATCCTGGAAGCTCTGTATCCACCACAACAACAAGGAGACCAGGTCAGAAGAATAACTCACATTGTGGACAATATTCAGAAGCTTATAGGTTTTTCTATTTCATTTGTGTACAACCATAATCTGTTCTCTCCCTATAGTTGTAAAGCCAACAGGCTGTTTTTCTAAAAATTACACAATATTACCATAATGTACTCTTCCTGAACCTTAACCTCTCAGAAGCCTGGTAGTGTTGCCAGCCAGCCTGTTCCAGGCTGGGCAGGTGTGTGTCCTGTTGCCGGGGGGCTGATCTGACCCCTGTATGGGGAAGTTCCCCTGAACACTGGTGAACTCTATTCAATATTTATTATTGGCGACCGCAATGCGATACAGGCTCAGGTCACGTCAAGGTCAGAGTTCTCATTGAGGTGACCCTCTATCTCTCTCTCTCTTCTCTCTCTCTCTCTCTCTCTCTCTCTCTCTCTCTCTCTCTCTCTCTCTCTCTCTCTCTCTCTCTCTCTCTCACACACACACATATAAAAGCACATACACAAGCATAAATAAACACAGACGCATTCACACACACACATTTCGATCTCTGTTCTGCTCTGCTTTCACTCATTCTGCCGGGGAGCAACACATACACAGACACAGACAGAAACACACACACACGCACGCACGCACGCACGCACGCACGCACACACACACACACACACACACACACACACACACACACACACACACACACACACACACACACACACACACACACACACACACACACACACACACACACACACACACACACACACACACACACACACACACACATCTCCCTAATGTGTCAGCTCCACACACACAACGCACTGCATGGCCAGGCAGAAGCGAGCCATTGTCAGGGGCATAAGAGGCGCTGAGGTGTCCTGTCCTCCTGTCCTCCGACCCCCCATCCACCTGCACACACACACACACACGCACACACACGCACACGCACGCACACACACACACACACACACAGACACACACACACACACACACACAAAATATGATAGTGACCTCGTCCTGAAACAGAATAGCTGCTGCACCTGGGGGCTGAGTGAACCCCTCCACACACACACACACACACACACACACACACACACACACACACACACACACACACACACACACACACACACACACACACACACACCGAAAATACAGGCACACACACACACACACACACTGCATTGCACCTGTCGCAATTCACCACCAAATGTCCGCCCCGTCATTATGGAGGTCACTCTGCATGGAGTTCCAGGGTAGACATGTAGCCTCAGCTATGCACTGCTGTATCCTCAGGAAAAAGAGGGAGACACTTGGGTTAACTTTATGTGAACAGATAGTCTCCCTTCCTCTTATTTCTTTACTTTTCTTACCTTATTTTTATTCTTCCATTCTTCTGTGCTTTGCTCTATGTTTCCTTCAGAGTTTGCACTTCGATAACTTGATAACCTGATAACCTGGTGGGTAAGGGACCAAACCATGAACAAAAGGCAGAAAAGCATCCATATGGTTTAGTCACAAATCCTCACATGGTGTTTTCAAATGTTCCCCATTATCATTTTGTGTGTAAAGATAACAATGGCATATTCGTTAAGTGATAGGGTGAACTGATTGTCAATGTGAGTGTCATCACTGTTTGAGACATGAAAGCTGCGTTTAAAACAAGTTTGTCTGTGCTCCATTCACAAGCATGGGACCAGCATCTGTTTGAGATGGAGATGTGGAATCTCCGAGGACCAATCATTTAACCCATCAGCCAGCTGTTAAGCATCATCAGCCCTCTGTCCGGTAACGCAGACCAGTTTGGCATTGTTTCCAGAAGTGATAAGGTGACCGTTCCACTGCACGATGACAACATCACTTGTCCCCTGGATAAACTGTTGAAGTTTGGATGTGCAACGTTGCTTTTCGTTCTCACTTTGCTTCTGTTTGGGACTGTTGTCATTCTAACAGCATTTGTATTGGTTTACATTGGAATAGCTGGACATTTCGTGATGGTGATTATAGACACTCTTGACACATGTGGTTCAAAGGAGAGAATATTAACTGTTTTATAATACATTTATAAAATGCTACTTCCCATGTTTGATGATTTAAAATATATACTTATATATTGTAGTGTAGTATGGAACGAAACATGAACATGTTCATATTTAATATTTAAATATTATGACACATATCTGTGTTCATTAATGGGACACAATCACTGTGTAGACATCCTTTACAAACTGAAACTGTCAGAATGAACACTACATGAGTTCTCCAAATTCAACTCATTGACGTGTATGACTTGTAAACAGATTGTGTTGTTATTAGCACATTATTATTAACAACACATAATATTTCCTCCCCAAGCACAAACAGATGAGTCAATTAGATGAGTCTGGTTTCCAGCCATAACTCTGCAGCCCAGCGCAGGCCCGTGTTCCTGTCACTAATCCCACCGCCGATCATACTTTGGTATGCTGCTTTGCTCTTTCTTTCCCCCCCCACCCAAATCTAAGAGGTCTTGTTCTGTAGCGACCTGCGACTCGACCAGATAAAGGGGGGTGCATCCACCTACTGCCAGCAGGACGGCCGGGGTTGTGGTGGTTTGGAGGAAGGGATGAATGATCCGGGTGGAGATGTGTGTGTGATAGCAGCTGAGTGACTACAACTCATCGGCTTCTCCTCTCCCCCCAAAGAACAGGAGGAGGAGGAGACTCGCCGACACTATTAATTAAAGAATTTATTTTATTTTATTGTATTTTAGGATGTGATGATGATAAGAAGAGAAGCCTCGCAAAGTGTCCTATAATCACACTACACCTCCTCTACACACACTGTGTGTGTGTGTGTGTGTGTGTGTGTGTGTGTGTGTGTGTGTGTGTGTGTGTATGTGCGTGTGTAGATGTGGGTTTGTGTGCATGTGTGTGGGTGTTGGTGTGTGTACGTGTGTTTGTGTCTGTGTGTGTCTGTGTGTTTGCATGTGTGTGCGCTCGCATGAGTGTGTGTGTGTGTGTGTGTGTGTGTGTGTGTGTGTGTGTGTGTGTGTTTGTGTGTGTGTGCGTGTGTGTGTGTGTGTCAACTTGTGTCTTGAGTCTTTTGGGTTAATATGGGCCGTAGCTCTGGCCTGTTCAGTTTTATATAGTGTGGTCTGAGGGTTAGGGTTAGGATTAGTGGGTTTGGGTTAGCCTATTAGCGACAGGTTAACCTGACCCTTACCTAACCCTAATCCATCACAGTTTTATAAAGTGTGGTATGAGAGATAGGGTTGAGGTTAGGTTTAGGGTTTGGGTTAGCCTATTAGGAATAGGTTAACCAAACCCTAACCCATCCCTGTTTTATAAGATGTGGTGCAAGGTAAGGGTTATGGTCATGGTTAAGGTTAGGGTTAGATATAGTCCATCCCTAACCCTAACACACAGTGAGGGTAAATCTGTTTTATAAAGTGTAGTGTGATCAGCACAGCGGTAGTAAGTCAGTGTATTTGCTACGCGCCAAGGGGCTCCTCCAACACCTTTCGGACCCCTGACAACAGACCAATCACCTGGCAGGGCCTTTGCTGTTGCAGCTGTGTTATCATAGGCCAGTAGTGAGGTGGGATTTATCCCCTTCATTGGGCTGGTTCACCTGAAGGGGTTGAATGGCCACACGTTATGTTTGGGGACATTTAATAGGACACATTAGTCATGTGAAGCAGAGCTTTTCATCTCCTTCTCAAAGGCAACAACATACCCCTGCCAGAGCAACACTGTGCTTTGCTAACTGAATGCAGAAAGTGAAAGTGAAACTGTTTCCCTGAAAGGATACCTTTGGGACTTTTCACCCTGGACACACTGGTGTGTCTGACATAGGGAGTAATAGAAGTGTAAGTGAGTGACATATAGTGAGTAATTTGAGTGTAAGGGAGGGACCTTTAGGGAGTAATATAAGTGTAAGTGATTGACCTGGGGAGAAATGTAAGTGTAAGTAAGTGACCTAGGAAGTCATTTAAGTGTAAGTGAGAGAACTATGGGGAGTAATATAAATGTAAGTGAGTGACCTATAGGGAGTAATATAGGTGTTAGTGAGTGACCTAAAGGGAGTAATATAAGTGTAAGTGAATGACCCAGTGAGTCACCTAAGTGTAAGTGATTGACCTAGGGAGTCATTTAAGTGTAAGTGACTGACCTATAGGGATCAAGTTTAATTAACTTACCCATTGAATGACATTCAGTCTTCCCGCCTTTCATGGTGACGGTTTTCCATCACTCCAATCAAATGAGTAAAGACTAAACGTGTAAGTTAGACGACTAGAGGTTCAGAAGCTGTCT
>NC_136934.1:43272471-43287471 GCF_949987615.1 Pollachius pollachius | reverse complement strand
TGCGTTTCATTTTTTCCCCTCTTTGAATGGTCAAAAAGCTTTAAGTCTAGGGCAAGGTCAGCACTTGAACTAATCAAGACACAGACACGGTTTTGTAAATATATGGGGATAAGCCATTTTATTTAATTGAGTGTAATCGTATTTTAATAATTAAATTCAATGTTATATTAAGTAAGCACGAAATGAAGAAAAAAACATAAAAATATGCTCATATATTTATGACCATATCAACTTATTGTAAGTCTCTGGAAAGAAGCTATTCATTCCATCAACGAATCACAGCGGCTCATGAACCAGAAAGGAGTTCTTAAAGCGTGTGAAAAAAGAGTGATAACAAAGAATAATTAATTGAGCTTAAAGTAATTACTACAGGAAGCAGCAAGACATAGCCATCTTAGTTGAGGCCAGGATACATCAACCTCTTCACTGGTCGCACGGCATAGCTGCTCTGTTCTCTTCTGTTCCGAGAAAAGCAGAACTAGTCAGAAGCCAATGTGGAATAACTGTGTAATACTTTAGAGACCCAGTTGATCTCTCGATTTCATCCTCATTTTCATTAAATGGAAACATACCGCAGGCAAGGTCAAGAAGACGCCATTTTGTTCTGTTACCCTCAACCAGATCCTCCTTCCCTTCACGTTAATGAAATACCAAACACAACCTGTGTGCTGATGCACTGCATCGGTTTTGCATTCGCTATCAAAAAATATGCACGGTATAGTTGATATTTAATGATCCACATAGTATGTGACCTAGCCTGCTTCCTGCCCCCCCCCCCCCCTCTTGACGAGCTGGGCTAAGATGGATGAGAACCTGAAAATGAGACAATTTCCTGCTGTAATCCAAGGTGGAGCCAAGGAATATGTAAGGTATAAGAGGAGGTCCTACCGTGTGTGTGTGTGTGTGTGTCTGTGTTTGCATGGGCGTATATGTGTGCACATCATGTCTGTGTTTGCGCACGTGCGTGTGTGTGTGTGCGTGCGTAGAACACTGAGGGGCCTTGGTTTACAGCAGTCTCTTTCATATCTCACGCAGACCACCCAAGACCGGCGGCGTTCTCATAATAGTAGTACCCGTTATATTAATGGCCTTCCTACTCCTACTGTGTAAAGAATTGCTGCAGCAAAAGTTTTTTTTTCTGTCCAAACATTCTCCCTCCCTGGAGAGAGAAGGTGACAGCACAGCACGCAGTGACGCTAATGTGATGAGGGCGCAAGGAGAAAGACTTTCTTGTCCTGAAAGCGAACCCCACACACGCGCTCCCCGAGTCGGACGTTGTGGGGTTTTTTTTGTCGTATCCAAAGCCCTCCCCTTCCTCTCCCCTCCCCAACCCCATCTCACCTCATCTTGGCTCCACAAGGCCTTTCACTTAGAGCAATTTCTGAATTCATTTGAGCTGACAACTCTATTCATCCCAGCCTGGTCTTCCTCATTTTGCTGGAACTCTACTTGTTTGCACAGCCTCAGTGTCCAATGATTGGACGTCTGTGCCGCTGGACGGAGACAACGTTTTTCCTTCTGCTCTGGCCGGTGCGAGTCTCCTGACCCGCACATTCATTTAATCACGCCACATTGTTAACAGATGTCACTATATGGTGCATTAGCTCATTGATCCTTCCCATTCATCAATACCCTCATAAGTCAGCTCTCAGGCACCCTATGCTCCGGGAGAAGGTGGTGGAGATGGAGGAGGATGAGGAGGAGGAGGAGGAGGTGGAGGAGGATGAGGAGGAGGAGGAGGAGGTGGAGGAGGTGGGGAGGAGGAGGAGGTGAAGGAGGAAGAGGAGGTGGAGGTGGAGGAGGTGAGGAGGAGGAGGTGGGGGAGGAGGAGGAGGTGGAGGAGGAGGTGGAGGAGGGGGAGGTGAAGTAGGAGGAGGTGGAGGAGGAGGTGGAGGAGGAGGAGATTGAGGAGGAGGAGGAGGAGGTGGGGAGGAGGCGGTGGAGGAGGAGGAGATTGAGGAGGAGGAGGAAGAGGAGGAGGTGGGGAGGAGGCGGAGAAGGAGGAGGTGGAGGAGGAGGAGGTGAAGGAGGAGGAGGAGGTGGAGGGGGAGGAGGAGGTGGGAGAGGAGGCGGTGAAGAAGGAGGAGGTGGAGGAGGAGGAGGTGAAGGAGGAGGAGGTGGAGGAGGAGGGGAGGAGGAGGAGGTGGGGGAGGAGGAGGAGGAGGAAGAGGAGGAGGAGGTGAAGGAGGAGGCGGTGATGTAGGAGGAGGAGGTGGAGGAGGAGGAGGAGGAGGAGAAAGAGGAGGAGGTATGTGTTGCGTTGCTACGACCGCACCACTGTCCAACTACTTTTTTGGTGCTGGCTCTACCTTGAATGTCACACCTGGGAGTGTTTCTGATCACCTGGGAGTGTTTCTGATCACCTGGGAGTGTTTCTGAGGCTTCAAACCAGCGAAGAAGGTGTCAGTTTTTGTTCTTTTTGGATTGGAACCCTATCCTTTTTCTGTGCTAATTGTAGTGCATTCCCAGAAATGTTCCTATCCAGGGGCTTGTACAAATGTCACAGACGCTTATGCACATATTAACATGTGTGTACGAAGACAGTAATATATTAACACAGATAGACATGCTCGCACACACACAGAATTAACAAAGTTGCACCTCAAGTTGGGCCCTTAAAAAGTAAACACCCTCACATTCTCAATGAGCTTGTGACGTACATTTAAATACACACGGACAACCATCGCTCCAGCTATCAGAGATAAGATAACGTGTGCAATGTTGGGCGTAAAATGGTTATTTGGAAGGTATCTTGTTGATATTTTGACATTGACGTCAATGCAGCAGACCTGGACGTGATGGGTGGGTTGGATCTGCTCATACTGGGAGAGGGCACCATGTACCATTGATGGATGCTATTTCAACTCAAAAGTAGTCCTGGAACTCTGACGATGCTTACACAGACATAGCCCTCCATTCACATCTGTACCATAATCAAAACCAGAGAAGAGAGATTAGGTGTGCGCATGTATGGATGTGAATAGTTTGAATACTTGTGAGTGTGTCACTGTAAATATGTTTGTGTAACTGAGGGCATGTGCATAGTCTGCGTCTGAGTGTGTGTGTGCGTGTGTGTGTGTGTGTGTGTGTGTGTGTGTGTGTGTGTGTGTGTGTGTGTGTGTATGTGTGTGTTTGTGCGGTTGCACCCTTGCCTTTCGTGCGCACACGTTTAAGGTAACTTCCTGATGTCTGTTATCAGATCTGTATATCTTCTACTGGCCCCCCTCGCCCCCATGTATTCGGATTTCACTATTACTTAATAGCTACTAATAAACAATTTATGCCACTTAACCGGGGTAATACATTATGCTCTGACATACGGTTGAGTAACCACCTTGACTCCCACCCCCCTCCTCTCCCCAGGGAGAGAGAGAGAGAGAGAGAATTCCTGGCGCCCTGCCATAGAAAACACCCCAGACATCCATTATCTGCTGTGTGTTCACTTTAAGGCAACTCTGTAACAGGAAGTGGGAAGCCAGCCCTTTCCCCCCAGTGCCCAGGTAGTAGGTGCTGAATAATCTGGGATCCAGCAGTCACTTAGACTTGGAAGACTTTTCCATGAAGAGGCAATTTGTGGCACAGCACAGAACATATAGACACACTACAAGAACATCAGATAAATAAAATCATGATCTATAAGTATCCATCAAAAATAACATCAGAGTCCAGAGTCCACTGTATTTCATCAATTGTAGTACAAAATCAATAGTTTACTGCACAGCCACTTTGTATCCATGTATTCAACATCCTGTCCCCATGGCTGCCTCATCTTCTTTAGTTGAGCCATGAGAATAGCTTTGTTTTTTGCTGTGTTGGTTCTGATCCTGGGGTATCTACACCTCCGTCCAGAAGGGAGTGGCTGGAGCCCCACCGAGAGTGGTTGGGATGTATCCGTGCAGACATTGTCTGCCTTCTGAGTCCACTTGGCCAGGTAAAGGCTGGTCATTCTGCTGCTTCCCCATGGTTTTTCTTTTTTCTTACCAGCATACAATACAATAACATAGAATGTCCGAGGCACAGAGGCTGGAAACCAGATCTGGAAGGGGAAGAGTTTCATTACGGCAATATTCTACCAAAGATCACTCTTTCGCGTGAGTTTATATAGCGTTCATAATGATCTGATTTCAACAAATGTATTTCTACAGTGGCTAGTCTACACGTGTTGATTTATAACCTTCCCAGACACTTTTGAACCTATGCAATATTGCTGGCCCGAGTTTGTGTTGGTCACTGACGTCCTTAAAGATACCCAATCACGCCCTGTTCACCCAGATTTGAGCTTGTAGACCATCAGCCGTCAGATATAAAGTCTGATCTGTGTGACTAAGTACTGAATAACTGACCTGTGTTGTCATGCAACACACAGATCATTTTATTACACATGTTATTAATAAACCCATCGGCATAAACTCAACAGGAAAGTGGGACTCCATGGCTGTTGCAACTCAATTCCCTTAAAATAACGAAATCACGAATAATGATCAACGTCCTGACCGGCTGTGTGCGAGACTGGGCTGTTAGTAAACCATGAGGTGCGTGTTGACGGCCCTTCTCTGTGCGTGCAGGTCATCTTCGGAATGGAGAGCAGCCTAATACGAATCAAATGTGCTAGTGTTAGAGTGAACCGAAGTGATGATGGAGAACGCGGTAATGTGATCGACCCAGGTCCCGGGGGGAGGGGGGGTGCTCACAGGTGCATGCATTTCACATACACACACACACACAGAGACACACACACAAAAGCCCCCCCCCCCCCCCCACACACACACACACAAACACACAAACACACACACACAACTTATTTTCCCCTATGCATGCAAGTCTGAGGAGTACAAATTATTTTCTACCATTTCTTTCCCCTTCCCTGTATCCAGACAAACACACATAAACACACACACAAACTCACATTCACCAACAAACATTCATAAAAGCCTGTTCACATACACAGAGGCACACTTTCAGAGGGACACACACACTCGTCGGTCTGATTTCAGGCAGTTTGTCTCTGGAGGGAAACAGTATCACACAGCAGAGGTCACATGACCAGGAGGGTCAACCCTAATTGGGCTTTTGGGGATTGATCCTCTATGTGTGTGTGCGTGTGTGTGTGTATGTGTGTGTGTGTGTGTGTGTTTGTGTGTGTATGTGTATCTGTGTGTATCTTTGTGTGTGTGTGTCTGTGTGCGTATGTATGTGTGTGTGTGTGTGTGTGTGTGTGTGTGTGTGCATATGTATCTGTGTGTGTGTGTGTGTGTGCATGTATATCTGTGTGTATATGTGTGTGCGTATGTGTGCGTGTGTGTGTGTCTGTCTGTGTGTGTGTGTGTGTGTGTGTGTGTGTGTGTGTGTGCGTGTGTGTGTGTGTGTTTGGAGTGTGTGTGTGCATATGTATCTGTGTGTATGTGCGTGTGTGTGTGTGTGTGTGTTTGTATGTATGGTTGTGTGATTGTGTGTGTTTTTGTGTGTGTGCATGCCTTTGAGTCCGTATGAACAAGCATGCTTGTAAACCCTGTACAGCCTCGGAGAGCAGGAAGAGAAAACAGCTGACTATCACTTAACAACCACGACGAAACGTGTCTTCAAATAAAATGAACTGGTATTAACTGAAACCAAATTAAATGAACTGGTTCAATTGCTTGAAATGGACTGAGGATTGTTTTTTGGGGTAATCGATCCATTGCGTCATGATAATGTTTTGGAATGGTTTGGAATAGTTTCTATTTCTATTGGAAATGTTACTGTTTCTTCTGCGGTTTTTGGCATGTGATCTAATCGGCTTGAATATCGCTATTGTCTCTCGGCAACTAGCATCTAAAACTTTTTAAATATATGCATGTATTGAATGACCGCTTTGAATAGGTCAATGAACTGGTCCTTTCATCTTTCTATTAAAGAGTCTTGCCATCGCTGATTGATGACGAGAGAACACTCAACCAGCTCAACGACTTCATTTATATCACCCAATTCCAAAGCTAAACCCCGGATCATAAATGAGTCACTTGAGCATTACCAGTAGAGGGCAATGCCGCTAAAAGTACAGAGACCACCCCTCCCCCCCTTGGCTGGATCATCAATCACAAGCCATTATCTCCTACAGTCGCCTGCTTAGAGATGGATCATTTGATGGACAAAGAGGAATCCCAGATCAATGTTACTCTCTGGATGCTGCTATTTGGGAGTGACCAGGGGAGGGGGAGGGAGAGATAGAGAGAGAGAGAGAGAGAGAGAGAGAGAGAGAGAGAGAGAGAGAGAGAGAGAGAGAGAGAGAGAGAGGTTGGCTCTGTGTGACCCCCCACTTGTTGCATTCAGGTGCACATGGATGATTTACTCTATGCTATAATCTTCTAAACCCATCTGTCCGTTGCGGTTCTCACTCTATGAAAGAGGTTGCTGCTTTCTTCCAGCCTGAAATATGAGTTCATTAGAGAGCCTGTGGCTTAGAGAGAGAGCATACAGTGAAGGATGGTGAAAACTGAGTTTAAAGTTGAAAATGGGACCTGGTGGGTGAGTGTTACCAGACTTGGATCAGTGAAATCCCCAAAGACATCTGTCAAAATAATACAGCGCAAATCCCTTGTGGAGTCCCGGGCCTTCTCTGTGTTTCATTCTCTTGTTGTTGACCTAGTGAGGCGTAGAACAGTAGGGAGACATTAAAGACGTTGGTGACAGAGGTGTCCATGGACAAACACATCTAAAAACAGATTTAGATGATGAGCAAAGGTGCCATAACTCTGGAGTGAAGTCAGTGCACATAAAAGCTCAGCGCATTGTGTGTGTGTGTGTGCGTGTGTGTGTGTGTGTGTGTGAGTGTGTGTGTGTGTGTGTGTGTGTGTGTGTCTGATGAAGGGTGCCCACCCTTTTGGTGTTTTGCATATTTTAATCTGATGCAGAGTCAGACTGTGCACATGGCTACATTCACATGGAGTACAAGTTATGATTAAGCCACACAAACGTTGTCTGTGCCAAACATCATGTCTGCCATAGAAAACCCATTTGAACATCAGTGTCGATTGGGGGCATGGTTGTACATTCACACCCTTCATCCCACTGTCAAAAAAATACCTGCTATCTGAGTCCAGTCCAGGCCAGTCCCCTAGCATCAAACATGCTACCAGCATTGCACTAAAAACACCCTGAGGGCCCATCGTTTATGTACACAGGATGACTTATTTCCTGAATTCCCTGCTAGACATTGATGCAGCCCTTGGTGTCACTCACAGGGACTCCTGAGGGAGTTTAGTCCCCAGCCGATGGCTGGTCCAAGGCCGTTGTTTACATGGGTAATGGACCAAGGGCTCCGGACTGCAGAATGATCTGACTCAGGCGTCTCGGGTTACACACGGCCGGTGTGTTGTCGTGGTCGCACATCGGGACTCTGTGTTTGTTATCAGGCAGGGACAAGCACATGTCAATCAACCATTTGAGCTCACCCTTCAATGTTAATGTGTCAGTTAGCCAAGAAGCTGATTTACATCTGTAGTGATGTTGTTGATCCGGACGGATCAACAACATCAATTACAATTACAATAAAGTAGGACAAATACCATAGTATTTTCTAGTGCTTTATATATGCACATTACAGCATTACAAATAATCAGTCAATACAATGTCCGACATTGACTAGATGGATATGATGGTGTTGTTAAGGTGCCAGGTCTGGTATTCTTGTGGCTGTAACCTGCACATGAATCTAGTTGAAGGTGTGTGTTGTTTTGTAATTCTGTTCAAAAACATGTTTGCGCGCATGCGTGTGTGTGTGTGTGTGTGTGTGTGTGTGTGTGTGTGTGTGTGTGTGTGTGTGTGTGTGTGTGCGTTCCAGTGCAGCATGGGCCTGCACTGGAATTCATATGCATTTATATATATATAGTTATTTATTCATTTATTTGTGCATGTGCTCATACACCATGGCATAACAGTGGGCTGTGAGGTTAAAGGAGTTTGTTTATTTGTTTGCACGTGCTAACACATGCCCATATGCGGGGCACTCATCATGCAGTTCATTTAAGCAAATCCACATATTTACACAGCTGGATGTGGGCAGATAAGGAGCGTGTTTGCGGTCAGTAGAACCTCACTAGCACAACGCGCTCCGTGTCATTTTATTGATTGTTTTACGAGATATCGGACTGAACTAATTACAGACTCAAAACAACCAAGCATTGATGCATGGAGGTTTGTATTTCGTATGTCTGAACGCAGGACTGTAATCGACCCCCGAGGCATCGCCAGACTCCCCCGGTCCTCCCCGCGTCTCCATGCCCACGACTCTATGACGGCTAGCCTTCCCTCTCCTTTCTTCCTTTACACCCCCCCCCGTCCTATATATTTTAAACCCAACCCTTTGTGTACCCCGCTTCCCCGTACAAAAGCCACATGGTGGGTCTGCTTCTAATCTCCACATTCTGGGATCTCCATTTGTTTTGCTTGTCCAGGGACCCCACAATGCTGTTTCCAGGACCCAGGACCTACTCAGCGCAGATTTAATTAGATAAGGCGAATAGTGGAAGGGGCTGTAGAATTGAAATTGGACATGGGGGGCTGTTATTGGTTGGGCCCTTGGCACCCTGTGAGTCTGGGGCAACAATGCACCTCACACTGAGCAGGGCGAAAAGTGAAAAGACCTGGATCCAAACCACACTGAGCAGGGCATAGAGTGAAAAGACCAGGGTCTAGGGTATATATACTGCAGCTGGGAGATACATACATTTCCTTATAGCTCACTCACACACACACACACACACACACACACACACACACACACACACACACACACACACACACAAACTCTGTGTGCGACTGTACCAGGATCCTGTCCCACTAACCATTGCACGAGGGAACTCAGCGAAATAATCTTGTCTAGAATATAAACAGCATGGCTGCCAATGCATGTCCATCGGATGTATTAAGATATTCTTTACTTTGACCAAACGGCTTTCATAAATGAGAATTACCTGTGTCAGTCAGATGCACAGGTAATTTGTCTCATTGATGAACCATTTTTTTTTACCGGATGTACTTTTGCCCTATTGAAAACTCAAGCCAGCCTCATCAAATCATGTGAGATTATAAACTATTTTGATAGGTAGTCGGCAGACGGATTGGAACTCTGCAGGAAGGTTTGTTTCCTAATATTCCCTCTTGAGTCATACGTGGACAACCTTTGTTCTCTTGAGACGCAAATGTCATAGTTTTATTAAGACTTTAGATTCAAGATTAAAACACGTTATCAAAATTTCAACCAGTTGATCGGAATCCTCTCTGGTGCCGAAAGATACATCTACACAGACACACACACACACACAGACACACACACACACACACACACACACACACACACACACACACACACACACACACACACAACACACACACACACACACACACACACACACACACACACACACACACACACACACACACACACACAAAACAGTTAAAAGGGATGAAAAGATTATATCATTCTGAATAAAGTATTATGGATGCTTGCTGATGATTTTAAAGTGATTATCTGCGACTACATAATTCATAACTGTAACATTGGTCAGTTCAGTACAGTGAGAGAACATTAAATCGCCATACAAATACTTTACAAAATATATCACAAAGACCATAGTGCACGTTCATGCAAGATGCTCTTTGGCAGAATTGGCACAACATAGTGAGTTTGACAAATTACACAGGGCGATTATTATTATATTATGTCCATTAAAGTACAATTATATGTTTGATGAGGGTTGTTCTAGCCCGTGTTCCGGATTGTACCATTTCAAATTGACAAGAATGCCTCTTCTGCTCATTAACGTCAGATGAATTGAGACTTGCGGACGACGGTCTGTTTCTGTGCCCACTGTCAGCACACAATAACAACCCCACCCTCGTTTCTATCCCCTGATTCTTATGTAAAATACAACGTTGGATTCAACATCAAAGAAGGATGTCAGGGTGACCGAGCGCCGTGTCTAGAGCGGGCGCTGAGGTTCCTCCCTCGCATTGAGCAGAGCATTTTCAGAAGAAAATTACAGTGCGAAAGACTGGGAGAAAAGTCCCGAGAACGGATTGGAAGCTGAGAACAAAGGCTGAGGAATCAGGAGACAAGGTTGGAAGGAAGGAAGGTGCATCAGAGCGTAGGAAAAACCACAAAAGAACGGGATATGGCCTGTGTTTTTTTGGAATGGCGGCAACAAGTGTTTCCTGGTATCAATGACCCTGTCAGGAAAGCCACCATTAAGCAACTGGAGCTGATGGAGTGTTTTCGCCAGAGTTCTCCTAAGTAGAGGCGCTGTTTAGCGGCCGAGGAGAATTACATACGGCACGATTCACGTGGATCCCATTACCAGGCACGGTGTGTCCCAGATAGCCACTGAGATTATTGGTTCAGAATTGGAATCTTCCGTTTGATCAGAGGGAAGGAGTGAATTTGGAAGGCTTTCACACAGATGAAAAACAAATACGCACACGCACACAAACACAGACACACACACACACACACACACACACACACACACACACAAATAAACACACACACATGATTTCATCGGCGTAAACATAAATAGTTTCTAACTTGTTTGACATCTACTTTGCATCGCTCCAAGGGATCTGCTAAGTGGTTCCTAGCAATGCAACGTCCAAAGGGCATGCTAACATGGGAAGGTATCAATTATTCACATCCACTCATTGTAACGTGATCCAAATGATGTTTGTGTCGAACATCATACTGTGCTGGTAATGGTTTGTTAAAAGCTCCCCCACTCTCCGTCTCTGTTTTCTGATTCTTCTCCTCTGTTTTCTCGGTCCCTTCCATCTTCTAGAGATATATGTTCTTGTTCATCGAGTAATCCACATGTTCCATTTCAGCCTTTTGTTAGGGCTTACAGCAAACTGATGTTACATACACATACATATGCACTTCATGCAGTAACGAAATATAATAGCTCCTACGTATGTCCACCCTTCCTGTAAATTTTTATTTTTTGTTATTTTTTTGATATGGAGCAGGTGACAGCCCTGAAACGCATTCTAAATATTTATGATGGCATTTATAATGTTTCAGTTACCCTTAATGGTCTTCCAGATTTTTCTTTGAGTGTGACCTAGGTGGACTGAGTTTATAGTCTGAAAAATAACAAAAAACAGAAATATCTTTTAAGTTTTTGGATGTTGTAACATTTAGCACATGACAGAGAACTCGATGCTCACAGTTTCCCTCATTATCGATGTTCTGGTGTCATCATATTCGTTCTGTTGTTGTTGAACAAAGAGAAGGAAAAACATTTGGGAGAAAAACCGCAGGTTTGTGTTTGAGCAGATGGAGTGGACGTTGGCCACGGTTCTCCCAGGGATGGAACACAGTCTGCAGCCGACCCAGGTGCTTGTTTATCTTTGAGCTTTATTAGATGTTGATGTTGGCCATGCAAAATAACCACTTTGTTTCAACAGAAGAGATTATTTTGGAGGAAAGAACTAGCAAGTGTGTTTCTATGTGTGTGTGTGTGTGTGTGTGTGTGTGTGTGTGTGTGTGTGTGTGTGTGTGTGTGTGTGTGTGTGTGTGTGTAATGTGTGTAGGTGGTGTGCATGTTTGTATTGCTGTGTTTGGAAAGAACAAGAAAGCGAGAGGGAGACATGAAGAGAAATTAAGAGGGAGATGCATGAAGAGAAATGAAAAGATAGACATGGGTAAATGAAGTGAGAGAGACAAGAGGAGACGGGCAGGTGAGGGGGTGTTTTGTGTTTTCCTTGGACTCAATCAACAGCGTAAAGTAAATGTGTTCTTCAGAGTTGGGATCAAGCGAGATTTGAGATTTTAACTTTAATACCGCAATGTTTGAAACCACCACCACAGTGCAGCTTCACACTTTTGATTTGGTTACCATGTAAGGTGTGGCTGAAAATCAACGTTTGATTTCAAGAATGTTCTATGCTCTATGGTTCAACTTTTTGGAGTGTTGCTTTGGAGTGTGCCGGTGGAGTGACACAGTTTGCAGATGGAGTGACACAGTGTGCCGGTGGAGTGACACAGTTTGCAGATGGAGTGACACAGTGTGCAGGTTGAGTGATGCAGTGTGCAGGTTGAGTGATGCAGTGTGCAGGTTGAGTGACACAGTGTGCAGGTTGAGTGACACAGTGTGCAGGTTGAGTGACACAGTGTGCAGGTTGAGTGATGCAGTGTGCAGGTTGAGTGACACAGTGTGCAGGTGGGGTGATGCAGTGTTGTGGTGGAGTGACGCAGTTTCCTATTTTTGTTTCACTTTTCGCTTTTCTGACTTTAGCACAAACAGAAATGATTTAAAAAAGACAGAAAGACCTGATTTCAGACCTACCAGCGGGCCGACTGTAGTCAGACATGGAAAGCCTGTCAGAAAATCAAACCAATGATTGATGTTGGATAAATGGATCAATGGCAGATTTTAATAGCAGGGTACATTGGCTACTAACTGAAAAAGCATGAGTGAATGTCACATATATACCTGTATCTATCCATTGTTTTTTTAACGTAAACATAAAATGTTTAGCTTAATATAGATAAGAATTATTATTTTTATATATTTACCTTATCACATCAGATGTGATCTCATAAAATCGGAGAAATCAGAGAACATAACAAGGCGAGGCTTTTCACTAAAGAGCACAACACCACAGCTAAGAGCTTGGGTTACCCAACCTGTCCTTGTTTTGTTTATTTTTTCTGTGTGTGCTTGAGTGAGTTTGTGTATGTGTGTTTGTGTCTGTGGGTGTGTGTGTGTGAGAGGGAGAGTGAGAGAGTTTTCAAGAGGGAGGGTGAGAGAGAGTGAGAGAGAGAGAGAGAGAGAGAGAGAGAGAGAGAGAGAGAGAGAGAGAGAGAGAGACAGACAGAAAGACAGACAGAAAGATATACAGGGGGAGAACACAGTATTTCCCCTGCACACCAGCTGGCTCCGACCGTGCCAACACGGAGAAGCCTCAAGTTGTTTTGATTTGTGCATATGCTTGTATTTATGGTGCATGCTTACTACATGTGTGTGTGTTGGAGGGAAGATACCTTTGTGTGAGTGAATGTGTTTATGTGTGTGTGTGTGTGTGTGTGTGTGTGTGTGTGTGTGTGTGTGTGTGTGTGTGTGTGTGTGTGTGTGTGTGTGTGTGTGTGTGTGTGTGTGTGTGTGTGTGTCCATGTGACCGTGCGCATTATATTCTGTGCAGGCTACAAAGAGGATTTGTTTATCCGTTCTATGTTTAAGAGGGGGGGTTTGAGCTCCTCAGTCAGAGACAGAATGTGCAGTATAGCCCTACTGGTTGGGAAAGATATTGGATGTTCAACAGATATCCCAATCCGAATGCCAACCTTTGACGCAGGGAACTGAAAGCAAGATCGTACAAAAAGGGCTCACATGAGGGCCACAAAACCACTGCTCTACAGCCTTCACATGAGGGCCACAAAACCACTGCTCTACAGCCTTCACATGAGGGCCACAAAACCACTGCTCTACAGTGATCCCATGAGATCCAGATGACCACTGCGGAACAGGGCCAGAGATCTACATACTCTTATTTTGAAGCCCTTGTTAAAACACTTCATTTCCTAACGTGGTTCACATGGTTCCATAAAGATCTTCCCTTCAGGGCTGCAGTACTGAGTGTGTGCAGCGCTACCAGTGCACTACATCCAATAGGATTTGAAGCTGTGAGGACCAAATGAGTTTGCACGGTGGGCACACAACCACATAGCCCCTACTTCCTGCTGCGTACCCCTGTATCCTGTACCCCCCCCCCCCCCCTGTTAACCACCTCTACCATGCAGGGCTAGGTGACTAACCAAGCCCTGAAGCCTGAACCTTTTTACATCCCCACCCGCACACACACACACACACACACACACACACACACACACACACACACACACACACACACACACACACACACAATATCGTGTCTCTCTCTCTCTTTCTCATTCTCTCTCTCTCTCTCTCTCTCTCTCTCTCTGTCTCACACTTGTTCTCGCACACACTCTCCCTCTAATCAGGGTAAAGCTTTAAAGTCCCTGTAGCACAGAACACTTCCTCCTCCAGTGTGAGCCATCAGACAAACCGACCCAAATACAGTGAGACACCGACCGCGGCGTATCACTGTATTTGGGAACCGCCTGGGTTGTCCTTTAAGTTTTCCCAGGCTCTGACTCAGTAATCAGATCGGTGTTAAGGACATAAAAGTTGAGCCTGCTGTTTTGTTGCTCTCAATGCTATACCCATGGTAATCGGTGTAATCTTGTGGGTGTGTGCGTCTGCGTGCGTGTGCGTGTGTGTGGGTGGGTGGGTGGGTCTATGCCTGTGTGTGGTGTGTTGTGCAGTGGAGGGGTGGGGGGGGGGGGGGGGGGGTGGGAGAGCGTGTCTGTGTGTGTTCTGGTGTTTGCCCTTAGGTAAATGACTGGTCCGGAGACATCAGTGGTACTGGTCTGGAGACGTGGAGCCCACCCCTGAAGTGTGTGTGTGCGTGTGTGTGTGTGTGTGTGTATGGTTGTGTCTGTGTGTATGTGTGTGTGTGTGTGTATATGCTTCCATGTGTGTGTGTGTGTGTGTGTGTGTGTGTGTGTGTGTGTGTGTGTGTGTGTGTGTGTGTGTGTGTGTGTGTGTGTGAGAGTGTGTGAAAGAAAGAGAGAGCAGGATACCTGAGAGAGAGAGAGGGAGAGAGCGTGCTTGTCGTGTGCATGTGTGTTTGTTTAAGGTGGTGTGGGTCCGTACGGTCACCAGAGGTGATGAGTAGAACAGGCGGAGGAATCCCTAAGACACCCGGAGCCTTGGAACCAACACACAGACACACACAAGCACACACACACACACACACACACACACACACACACACACACACACACACACACACACACACACACATAGCCATCTTCCAAATTAACAACCCCAGCTGCACGTGTGGGGGGGGTCGGGGAGAGTCTGGTGGAGAGGGTGTGGGGAAAGGGTGGTAGACAGGGAGGAGGGGGAGGGAGAGAGGGAGGAGGGGGACAGAGGAGGGGGGGAG
>NC_136934.1:43253709-43271209 GCF_949987615.1 Pollachius pollachius | reverse complement strand
TCCTGCTATTTTCACACACACTCCTCTCGGTTTTTGTTTACTTTCCTGTCCATCCGAAGCTCTGCTCACTGGGGACGTTCGGAGCCAGTGTTCATTCCCTGGTTGTTGTGGTGTGACTCACGTTAGATGTGGTGGGGAAATCTGTGGTCAGAGCATTCCTCGGTTCACCTTAATTGTTTTCTGCCTGTGTCTTAACACACAAACACACACACACACACACACACACACATTCCTAAACACACACACACACACATAGATATTACGAGACCCACACACACAGACAGACACATGTATATGTACAAACACATACACACAGACGTTCACATAGACACATATATAAATAAGACACCAGCACATACATGCTTTAACAAACACACATAAATATGAATACACAAATCATGCGCACACACATAAATTTATATATATAAATACACACACGAACACACACACACACACACACACACACACACACACGGACACTAAGAGTTTCTTGGGATTGCACCATCCTGTTGTTCTTTAGACATACAACTGAAGAGCAAGAACCCGAGCAGAGGAATTCCCTATAGCCAGTAGATGGGTGGCTGGATGGTTGGATGGATGGATGGATGAATGGGTAGATGAATGGATGGATGGATGGATGGGTGCAAGGAGGGATAGCATGGTTGATGGAGAAGTGAGACGATGTTGACTCAGCCCTTCAAATTAATCCTTCATCATCTTTATTATCTTTAAGGCTTCATCCTTAACCATCTTAGTTATCTTAAATGCCTAATCCTTAATCATTTGAGGTATCCTAAATCTATTTTTTTAACTTATTTTAAGGGCTTATCCATAAGGATTTTAGTTACTTTAAATGCATAATCCTCGATAATCTAACTAAAACAAACAAAAAACCTGCCATAGTTACCCAGGCAAGCCCTCTTTGAAATGTCTTCCATTTCATTCACATACATCGACAAATTATTGATAGATAATAATTGAAGCCTTTTAAATCGTCCATTGAGCAATATGTTAGTTACTTACCACAAACTTCTCCCAAATTCCCTGGAAAGTGTAGACTGGAGATGCTTGTGATGAAGCTGCAGACAACCTGCAGTCAGACAATAAATCCTTTCAGTAGTCTACCCCTGACTTGAAACAGGTGCTCAGTGTCAGAAACAGAGGAGCTACGAAGAAAATAAAAACATTCATGGGAATAAAACTACAGAATTGAGGGGAAAAACTGCTCGCAACCACAAAAAAGGTATTCACTTCACGCACTGCTGCTGACCACTCGGACCGCCTGTTTTCTACTTGAGGGCAAGGAGATAAGTCTCATCAAGCGACTTGGAGTGATTCCGATTCCTGGTTTTAACAGTAATATTGTGTCATTTAATTCTGCCCCCTGTGGGCAAAGTTGTGCCAAGCGCTTAACTGAGTACATACTGGAACTGACACTGTGTCATCATTGATTGAGCCATCGATGACAATGGTAGAGTGGGATGTCCTCTATGTGCATACCTAGTATGAAGGGTCTGGGACATTCTTAAATTGACTGGTTATCAATCGAAAAACATGGATACATGCTCATCAGGAATAGCTATGTCGTCGATAAATTGGAGCACTTGCGTCTATAGAGCTATAGGGGCTTGCATTTCAGAGTCATAAGAATAAGCATTCCTAGAAATACAACAGGTATCCCCAGACACCACCGATTGTTTTTCCTTTCCACAGAATAATAAAGTAAATAATAATCTATCCTTTTGTAATAATAAAGTAAAGAGTGAAAACCAACAGTATATTCTGCTTTACCCTTGGCTGTGTAAGCTATAACTTCAGAGATTGTGGTTCCAAGTGGCTGGTGATGGTACTGGACAGCTCATCTTCCATCTCTCCCCTTATCGGTGAGCATGAGCTGGGTGCGTGAGATGAGGATGAGGCCTTGATCTGCACGGAGCTCAGCTTGTCTCTGTGTTTATTCCTCTGATTATTAATGTTCTAGCGCCGCCGAACTTTGCCCCGAATACTACCGCAGTAGTCCAATGCGAGAAACCTGGAGGAGTTGAAAGGTTGTTGTTATGATGATTCACATGACGATTTCACATTTGCAATTTGTTCCATATCTAGAAAATAGTATTTAGAGGGGATACATGTCAATTAGTTATTTGTGGTTCATCTTAATCTATACATTTTGGTGGTTGCTTCAATACACCCAGCAGGTAGTTTGAGGTTTTCTATCACTTTTACTTTAAATCTTACCAACTCTTGATGACTTAACTATGTTTGGCCCTTAGGATCAGTATTCATCTTAATCATCACACACTCAGACGCACACACACACACACACACACACACACACACACACACGCACATATAGCAACCTCACATTGTACGTCATATTGGTTAGTCTGGAGATAATTTGTATGAATAGATGCATGCTTGCATATTCACATAGCTTGACAAAGAAAGAAATATGGTACTGAAAACCGCTACAAAACCCTACAAATTTGAGTCTGCATAGATGTGGTTTCTGAATACAAATTGAAATAATAGACTATTGAAAACCATATGGAGTGTGTGGTTTGTTTTGTACGAATAATGATGATAATAAGGAAAATGTAAAAAACAAGATGTTTTTTGACACACTTTGTACTACTCTATGACCTCGAGACGAAAGCAACGCATTCTCCAATTGAGTTTTAGGATGGTTTTATCCGCCACACACGTCCGCACGCTGATGAGTGCCATCAACAACTACCTCTAAACAAGGACGTCTTTCTTCTCTAAACTGAATGTTGTTATGAGCTGTGTGCCAGGGGTTGTGCAATTTGTTTTTTTGTAGTTATACACAAGAAAAAAAGAGGACATGGGTGTGTAATCTGATGTGTGCAAGGCGATCAGCACCGAATATAAAATGCCCCAGAAAAACAATTGAAATCCGAATAAAGTAAAAACTAAATAATACTACTGCCTGAATGGTCTGGATTGAAGCATGTTGAAGTAGACTTTCCCCAACCCCGACTTGTTTAAGTGTCTCTATCACTCTTTACGTGACCCATTATGAAGACACCGTCATCAACCGACGATATCGAGAATCATCTGAATGCAGAAAGGAAACCGCCATGCCAAAGAATCTCCGGCCTTTTGGCTGACATTTTACAATGAAGAGCTGTTTATCTTTAATGTTAGCAAACCAAACCGTTCGTGTTTGCTTGAATTATCTTTGATGAAAGCCAGATATACTAAATCAGAAGCCAGGAAATACAAAAACAGCTTTCTCATTCAAGGTGAAATAACATATCAGATAACGTTCCTTTGTTACGCTTGTTCTATCTCTGTGTTCAAACATAATAATCCACATTGCTGTTTGACACAAAGCCCTCGTGGCAAGAACAAAATAAATTAACATCGCTTTCAATTACCTTCCCGTCCATGAGACTTTCCTTGTTAGGATCCAGTAATGGAGAAAATATTTCGATCCTTCCTTCTCTTTTCTCTTCTCACAAATCAATATCTGCCACATAAGTATTGTTCTGACTTATCGTGGGAATGAGTCACGGTGTCTCACAGAGAACACCGTGGTAGTCTCACGACTACCATTATGTGTTTAGCAATGGGCACGCTATGTCTTGTAAAGCCAACATATTACCAGGCTTATTAGCCTTGCACAATCCCTTTACCTAATAATGGGATCAGGCCTGTATTTGAGCCTATCAACATGTTTTCAGGGGCGGAATTGCACTACTGTGAGGCCAGTTTTAATGAAAAGCCCAGGCCCAAAAGCACCTGTTCACAGGAAATTTGCAAATAATATAATAAAAGTTAACATGGCTGTATCATAATTCATGACATCTGAACATTGACTAAAATGTGGTTAGGGTGAATGTCTGGTCACCCTTATGTCCTATTTTGTTGTGTTTTTTTGTTTTACTCATGGATGACAATGATGCATATTTGATAGACAATAGCCATAGGACTATTGGACTACTTATGATCCCTGATGAAAAGGTTTAATCTCCAATATGATCGGGAGAATTTGTTGTATTCTTTGCTGTCATTTCTCATTTAGAGGCTGAAGACGAAACAAAAAGATTATTCATTTTCCCTCTGGAGGGTTAGGGTTGGCCTCAGGAATGTGTCTCAGCAAAGTCAACCCAAGCAGAGGAAAGAGTTTCGACATGCTATCTGGACTCTTACTGGCTCCAACGTGCATGGATGACTTCTACCGATTAGTGTCCGTTAAACCGTCTGCCTTCTGGACACGTCCTCGTAGTTTCGCTGCTAGCTAATTGGAAACAAAATAATTAGATACCACAAAATCGATTTTCTTTTACAGGAATAAATGGCGGTTTCCAGTGACGACCACAAAATGTGACGGATTCATTTGATGTACAATGCCATACATTTAAACCTAATATGTGACCTAATGAGATATTCTCCTAGTAATTCTTAAATCAAAGAACATTGAAGTTCTGTAATCGTGTCAACACGATTGTGATTATTTCATTATTCGAGGAGACATTTTACTTAATTTCTGAAATCGAGTTGCATAAGCTTTACTGTTTACTGGTGAACTAATAGTTAAATAAATCAAATGGAACATCATTGGGTTCACTCACCATCCTTTTCATCATAAGGCAGCGGTCTGTTTAAATGCAGCACAGATGGACACAATGACAAATAAATAGTTGTGGATTTTAGCACCATGGTGTTCAAACCTTTTCCTTGTGGGTTAATGCAGGAAAATAAACTGGTGTTAGGTGAAACTCAACACAACCCTCTCTCTATTATCTATTACGATGTGGCTCCACAGTTATGTCGCATCTCTCTCAAGTATTTCCTTTGGCTTCTTTGTCCTCTCCAGGAATCCATTGTTTCCTAAAAACTCCTACTTGTGGTCAATATTTGACAAATATGTAGCGCCATATTTGCATTGTCCTCCCCATGCACACACACACACACACACACACACACACACACACACACACACACACACACACACACACACACACACACACACTCCCATACAGATGCGCGCCCTCACACACACAGCACACGCGAACAGATAGCCACACGCACACACAAACGTACACGCATACACACACCCGTAACCATACACATGCACGCACACATGTGCACACATACACACAGCAAACCCACACAAATAGACACCCACACATGAGCACACATCCACACATCCACACACACACGCACACATACACGTGTACATTTCCCATGCTGGCAGTCGCCCAGCGAAACAACCTCCACATTGCAAATGAACCTAAAAACCCAAACAGTCTCTCTTCATTTAGCCTGCGTATAAACCTCTGAGGTTAGAGAAACTGGGAGCCCGGACTGCTATGTCAAACAAAAGAAAACTGATATAAATATCTGGAGGACAAGTAGTCTCTCAGCTTCTGCCAAGAAGTGTCTTGATGTGACCCAGTTCTCACAGTCTTCTTTCCGAGTGTACCAAAAGCTATTGTTCAAGTAAAAAAAATAATTTCATAAGCATATGTTGCAGGATCTTAAACAAAGATTACCTATGATGAAGCAACCCGATCCGTTCATATTTCTCATTGCAACGCAAGCATAGATCCATGAGGATCCATGTCAAATAACAAGCAGCAAAAAAGGGATACGTTGTCGGAGCTGTCCTAGGCCCGGTTCAGGGGCACACTACCAGGTTTCAAGGGGAAGTGGTTTCCAGGCAGACACAAGGGTTAATGCCTTTAAACCCCTACATGTGTCAGTGATTGTGGTTTCATTGGGTGGCTGCCCTGAACAAGTACACTTGCCATGTTGCCCCTGCCCCGCCATTAGACACAGACCCACCAGGAGGCTTTGCATGCCTCGAGAAGGGTAGTGGTGTTGGTGGTGGTGGTGGCGCTGTCTGTGGTTGGGTTACATAAATGTATGGCTGTTGATGATATGCATGTTGTTTTAAAATCCTGCCTTTCAGTCTTCAAAGTCCTCCAAGCACTTGAGGGGTGGAGAGAGTGGATTGAGTGATTTTGACTCGAGGTAACAGAAACACATAAAACACTGCCCAGTCCATCACAACCAACCAATGAGTCGTCCTTGAGAGCTGCTTAGTTGTCCGGCTTCGACATATTTGTGGGTTGTGTCAACCATTGGGAACAATACATCTAAAATAATATTTTCCTTGTCCAAATTGCCTCCAGCATTCCCCATATCCCTTCATCCAAGGTCCAGCTATCTCTATGTCTCTCTATGTTCACCCCCTCATTATATTTAAGTTGAGGGCCTTCAGAAGACGGGGTTAATGCACAAATTCACACACTGACGACAAAGTCAGCCATGCAAGGCGACAGTCAGCTCGTCAGGAGCAGTTAGGGTGTAGTTTGTGTCCTGCTCAGGGACCTCGAAGGCAACCTTCCGGTTAAAAGTCAACCCCGCTTTATCTCCTGAGCCAAGCTGAGTTTCCATTCACCCGTCCTTCCACCCTTTCATCCACCCATCCACCCATCCAGTCATTCTGTTTGTAGTGATGACATGTATTGCACATCCATATCCAATGGGCTAACCTGAATCACGCGCGTGCTTTCACCCCAGTCTCCTCCCATCACCCCTTAGGACTTTGTGGAAGTCCTTTTCAAGACAGGTGCATCCATTCTGTCCACAGTCCCATCTGGGATTCAACACCACATCACTTTTGATAATGAAGAAGTGTGCGTGTGTGTGTGTGTGTGTGTGTGTGTGTGTGTGTGTGTGTGTGTGTGTGTGTGTGTGTGTGTGTGTGTGTGTGTTGTGTGTGAGCAGTAGGGAAGTAGAGTGTGAGCTTGAGTGGATCCCTGCTAAGGCACGACCACTTGAGATCGTTCAAAGAACCGCTGGCAAGAGCTGGTAGCAAGATAGAGGCAGGCGGCGGGCTGTGTTGCAGAGAGAGCGGGAGAGGGAGAGAGAGAGAGAGAGAGAGAGAGAGAGAGAGAGAGAGAGAGAGAGAGAGAGAGAGAGAGAGAGAGAGAAAGAGAGAGAGTGAGTGAGGGGAGCCTGACCATATCAAACACGCTAATTGCAACGTGTGAGGGAAACAGGACAACCCTTCTGGCAAACATAAAGCTGCCCGACCAACCGTAACTTGCTTTTCCTTCAGCCAGGGGAAAAACTGACAAACACATGGCAGTTCCCCCCCCCCCCCCCCCCCCACCCTCATCAGAAAAAAAAGAGGCTGAAAATGCATGCGTGTTTTTTTGCAGTCTGTATGAAGTGGCTACGATGCAGATACTCCTGCTGGCTGCACTTGGAAAGAACCTGTCCTTGTGAATTTCCTGCCTGGACAGTGGATGCTGCAGATACGGTTACCCAGCAATAGACTGAGGGACTATCGTCCAATTACAGCGGGCTGCTGCTGGCCTTGATAGCTCTCCGTGGGAGAGACATATGGAATTGATATGTGTGTGTTTGTGTGTGTGTGTGTGTGTGTCTGTGCATGCGTGTGTGTTTGAATGCTTGCGTGCTTGCTTGCCTACGTGCGTGTGTGCGAGTGTGCATATGTGTGCATGTGAGAAATTGGTGTGTGTTTGGGCTTTTCTGCCTGTATGTGTGAGTGTGCATACGTTTGCGCTTGTGTTTGTGTGGCTGTGTGTGTATGTGTGTGTGTGTGTGCATGTGTGCATCAAGTGTGCTTGTGTGTGCCTCTGTGTGTCTTTGGATCTGTGTGTGTCTACATCTGTCTATATTTGTGTTTGTACGTGATTGAAAATGAGTTTTTTGTGCGTGTGTTCCCAAAAATAAAATGTACGTGTGTATGCCTGCACGGCTGCGTGCCCTTTTAAAACCTGATCCTGGATGCCACAGGCACACATCTTTGGAATATTCAACAATAATCATAATAATAATGAAATCCATAAATTGTGCTGGTGGAATGCTGTGGTGCAAATCATGGTTCGCAGCAAATGAAAACCATGTAGCGAAGAAATGTGTGCAAAATACAAAATGTACTCTGTGTGTGTGTGTCAGTGTGTGTGTGTGTGTGTATGTCAGAGTGTGTGTTTGTGTGTGTGTGTGTGTGTGTGTGTGTGTGTGTGTGTGTGTGTGTGTGTGTGTGTGTGTGTGTGTGTGTGTGAGTGTGTGTGTGTGTGTGTGTTTTCCTCACTTCCCTATCCTCACCCAGCATCCCGTTAGGAACAAACTCACGGGACCCTCCTAATCGTGATGACGATAGGGAACACTTTGACGGCAGTTTTAACCGAAAGCAAATGAGCCGGACAAGGCTGCGCACAAAGCCTCCCTCAGGTTCAATTTGGAAAGCAGTTCATCAGACATACAGCCTGCCCCGCTCCCTACGCTCAGAAGGCCCGGCAGCCTCCCAGCTCCCATGCTAGGGACGTGAGGCGTAGCGTTTTGCCCCTTCTGTGTGAAGTGCTGCAGGGGTCAGGAGGATGGCTGACAACAGCCTTCAGGGTTTGATTGTTTTAAATCAGTGAAGGTGTCAACCCACTGCCCCAATGATCTCCCTTTTCCTCCTCCTGCCCCTCCTCCTCCTCCTCCTCGTGCCCGTGTGTGTGTGCATTTGTTTGTGTGTGTGTGTGTGTGTGTGTGTGTGTGTGTGTGTGTGTGTGTGTGTGTGTGTGTGTGTGTGTTTTACTTGAGTGTTAAATTACTTGAGCAAAAACATTAATGTTGTTCAAGGGATTGATTGATCAAGGGATTAAACAAGGAATGTGATTTCATATATAAGGATTTGAATTGATTCCTGAAAGGGATCCCAGCAGGACAAAGGTTGGCAGTATGGATTGAAATGTTTTTGCCTGTAAGCGGACAAGTTTTCATTGTACAGACGAAAGGTGTGGATCAGCAAAGGAAGCTAAATTGTTAAGAATATGAAAATAAAAACAACAACGTCAAATTTAATATAATTGTCTAAATTCAGGGATTCTTTAAATGAGCGACTTATCCCCAGGGCATAACCTTCCTGTCACGCTACAGTGGGGAGGAGACTGGAGCCCTTGCTGGAATCCATCTCAAACCCAGGAACCACTGCATTGAACCCAGACCCAAACCCAACTTGTTTTAAAACCAGTGGTTCTCCTTGATTATTGAAATGCTAACAAATTAGAACACAAATGTCCACCAGCACACACAAACGGACACACGCACACACATGCACACACACACATTAGCACAAACACACACACACACACACACACACACACACACACACACACACATACACACACACAAACACAAACACACACACACACACACCACACACACAGACACCACACACAAACACACACAAACACACACACACACACACATTCACACAAGTGGGCGCAGATCTTCGCAGTGTTTGGCATCCAGCCTGGCACCGCGGTCACAGTGGCTGCTCATAGTGTACATTTCTAAGTCGCTGGACCCAGTCACGGGGCACAGCCGCTATACCTGTCGTGGATCGGTTGTTTAGCTTTCCCCCACAGATAAGAAACATCTTCCAGCACAATGCGTCCGATTGTGTTCTTAAGGGTCTGACGGAGGCTGAGCAAGCATCCGTGCAGATATTTGCACATGGTTCGACACCGAGTCTTCAGCAAAACAAACACCACTTTTATTGTTTGTTGTGCACGTGCATGTTGTGGTGTCACAAATCAGTCTTTAGATGGATGTTTGAAGTCGGATGGCAAAGTCTGTGTCAACAGGGCATTTCACTTGTTTCCCTTCGTATTTGTTTAACCAGTTGATGCTGCTGGTGGTTGGGGATCTGTAAGCGTGTAATTGGCGAACACAAACGCGGCCGGCAGTAGTAAACTTTCAAAAAGTGTCTCTTCGGGTTTCAAATCGACACTGTGGAGAGCAACCACTGTATAAATACACATGCTTAATTCCCCTTCTGAAAGCTTCATCCACTTGTGCAGAGGAGTTCTCTGTGGTAGACTAGCTGCGTAACGGAACCGGAAACAAGGAGTACATCCAACCCTCGCAGTTTCTGGTTTCCGGCCCAAGCTCTGAGTCGTCTCCCCACACAAGTTCTGCCATGACATAATAGGATCCCAGATTATTCATGATGTGGTTTTTCTAATTTTTCTCACTGTTTGATTTTGATGCTTTGACACTCCTTGTGATCCTCCCTGAGCCCCAGGACCCCTGGCTTTCGCTCCGGGCTGTCTGCCTGCTGCCTGAACGGGGCCCTTTACCCACAAAGCAACAGGACCCCGCAGCATCTCCTGAAGACTGAGTGGCCCCGTCATGATCTTGTCATGAAGCCCAAATGCCCTGTCAGGATCTTGATAGGATCCTGTTATGATCCTTGTTACAAAATGTCAAGCATGGACTCACATCCACTATCGAGTGTAATCAATAACATCCGGCAGCATCATTACATAATTCCTCTGGATTTCGAAAAAGTCCCCATGATCACATTTTATTCCCTCAAGTAGTTTATCTTTAGACCAATCGAACATGAGCAGACATAAACTTGGACATAAAAAACCCATCTGTGGTACGTATTGAGGGTTTATCTTCAGCCTGAATGAATGAATGGCCGATGGGGAAGCATTAATCTATGTATCTGGTATGTGCGGTGCTATCGTGAATCAGAAGAGCTCCCGAGATGTCCCGTCGCAGAGACACAGATCTTGCGAGCCAGGCCACGTAAACCAGACTGGCAGCGGGAAACAATCCAGCCTACCCTAGAGAAAAAAAAACACAAAGATAAAATTCCTCTCGTCAGTTTGTCTCCATTTCCACGGAAATGAAAGGACCAACTCTTTCAACACCCGTCGCAAACCAACGGAAGCGGGAGAGGAGCCCGGGCACGTGTTGGAACACCTCTCTCCCTCTGCTGCTGTCCCCTCTCACCCCCCCTCCCCCCAAAACCCTCCTTTCAGCTCCCCTCTCCCAACGAGACGGAGGGAAGCGGTGAGGTCCAGATCACCATTTGAGCGTGCAGCAGGCTGATGCTCAGAGGGTACTCAGGGCCATGGGGGGGGGGTTATTTGGTAGGGTGTTGGTCAAGCAACATCAACCCTCAATTGGCTGACCTCAAAACGCAGGCGCACAATGGAATGGGATACGCAAATGCATCGTTGGTCATTAGAAGTGAAGATATCGAGACGGATGCCACAAAGGTGTGCGTTCGTGTTGGCGTCTCTTCATGAATGAATTCAGTGAGGCTGATTGAGATGGAAGATGTGTGGAAAGGGTGTCTCTCGAATGGGAATGTACTGTGTGTGTGTGTGTGTGTGTGTGTGTGTGTGTGTGTGTGTGTGTGTGTCTCAAAACTGAGGGATCAATTGCTACTTTGCTAAGCAGCTTACAGCAGACGAGCAGAGGAGCAGGTCAGGGTGAAGACAGAAGCAGACTCTATGAGGGCATTCTAATCCCTTACATCCATACTGCTGGCATGGTGACCTGCAGCATGCAGCTGTCTGACCCACACACACACACACACACACATCTATGCACTCACATGTACGCACACACAAACATATGCTCTCTCTGAGTCTCTCTCTTTCTCTCTATCTCACACACAGGTAGAAACACACACACCCTCTCTCTCTCTATCAGTCTCTCCCCCTCACACGCACACATACACACACATTCTCTCTCTCTCTCTCTCTCTCTCTCTCTCTCACACACACACACACACACACACACACAAACCCATTGGACATATGAGGTCACACAGGTGAAATGTACTGGTAATATAGCTCTTTATCTCTTCATATTGTCTTGCTGTGTACATACAGTTGTGTAGCTTACAGTGTGCATACAGTTTGTACAGTAAACATAAATTTTGTAATTTACCTATACCATGTGTACCTCTACAACGTGGTTTTTCATCAACTAGAGCGTAGAAAACCAAAGTGGAATTCCCCTTTAACAGACTCTCCCTCCCACCCAATAGAGTTCTCTCTCTCTCTCTCTCTCTCTCTCTCTCTCTCTCACCCTCTCTTCCATGACCTCAAAGGCATTCCCATCACTGCCTTCACTCAGTCAGTGATGTGACTCTCAACTGTTTCTCCTGTCACACAGAGATGAACTGATGCTAGGCCAATGAAATGCTCTCTCTCTCTCTCTCTCTCTCTCTCGCTCTCTCTCTCTCTCTCTCTCTCTCTAGCTCTCTCGCTCTCTCTCTCTCTCTTTCTTCCAATCTCTCCTTTATCTCTATTTATTTTATTTTCTCTCTTCTGTGGTGACTTCAAATGGTTTCAGTTCAGTCAAATGAGTTTAGTAAAACAATATCTCTTGGTAGAATATATCATCCTACCTAGTATAGTATACACAAATTCATAAATGTTCAGAAATGCTGGAGGAAAAAACAACATTGATTTGATTTTCAGCGAGAGAAGAAACATTTTGTTTTTTAAACTTCAAATTTGTTTACTTGGACCAAGTTGTACCTCCACAGGGAAACAACATGAACCCCTAATTACAAAGGAATGAACAGGGATGTGGTTTGATCAAAAAGCAGAGCAATTATCCTATTGGTAAGAAAATGGCTGTTTTTCGTCACACACTAAAGAAAACAGGAAAAAACATTCAGACAGGATAGCTTCCACTTAAAGTAAGCTTCTACCAGACAGTGCAAGTTTACCTCGCTTTTTTCTTCTACTTTCCCTTGGCTGAACAGCTTATCTGTACTTTTATTTTCCATTCTCCACTTCTAATATAAACCATGCAAATTCAGCAATGAGTCAACGTTCGTCACCGCGAAATACAAGCCTGCTCCTTTCCAGTCCAACTCTTTGGAGAAATCGGATGACTGGAGACAAGCAGGCTGAGTAGGACTCTGTGCAGGTCGTCTCTTCCTGCTGCTGATTGTGTTTATGAGGCTATGGGAGGGACTGAGCGTCATATCCGACAGAGCTGCCAGCATGGCCCATCGCTCCCGCTGTTAAAGCCAGGAAGCAGAGAGACATGGTGGTTCTCCGCTGGCGGTGTCAGACCTCAGACACACACACACACATACACAACCATACACAACCACAAACCCAGACACACGCACACACACATACACACACACACACACACACACACACACACACACACACACACACACACAAACCCACACACACGCAAACACACACATGCACACACGCACACACACACACACACACATCACACACACACACACACACGCACAAACCTACACACCTACAGACACACACACACACACAAACATACACACACAGCTTTCTTGTGTCTAGCGAGGTGAACTCAGTTCAACCTCAACACCAAACTGGTACTAGACATAACAGGATATTATAATAATGACCTTGGTTAACATAACATCTCATAAACTAAATTAGGTAATAGCAGCAATGAGGGACCTTCAAGAAAAAGGTCAATTTCCCTTTCCAAGGACAATGATACCTAATAAAAGTGGTTGATACACAAACATAGACACACAACCACACAACCACACAACTGTAGGCCAAGCACCACTCTGTATATTTCATTTCCCACATCCTATACGTTCTGCTGTTTCCACCAGAATTCCACTTCTGGGATTACCAAAGTATTATTGTATGTATATACACATTGTCTTTAATTTCCTAAAGTTGCTTTGAAAGAACCATTATGATTATAGATAAAACAGACCGAAGTATAGATGTTTTCCCACACAACATTCCAACCTGCATGTTTTTTGTAACATTTTGGATGTGTAGATATTTAATGACATTGTGTCCTCAAAGGGGATCCGCGAAGTGTAGCCCTCGCGTCGGTGACCCTTGCTAAACAGATGACAGATTGGGGGTTGACGGAGTTTATTTAATAACAAGGTGCGTAGCACTAGTCACTGTGTCCCTGTGTCTAGGGGCTCATAGAGCTAACACTGAAGGGGATCAATCACTCTACTGCGCTCAGTAGGAGAGCGATGAGATTCATTCCACAAATGCCTTCTATTCAGGGCTCGTCCTCTGTATCTACAGCAACATCCCCGCTCTCCTCGAGCTGTCTCTCTCTCTCTCCTTGCTCTCTTACTCGCTCACCTCGTTCTCTTTTTCTCTCTCTCTCTCCTCTATCTCTTTCTCTCTCCCTCTCTCTCTCCTCTATCTCTTTCTCTCTCTCCCTTTCTCTTGCTGTCTCTTTTCTCTCTCTCTCTCTCCCTCTCTTTTTCACCCTCCTGTCTCTCCCTCTCTTTCCCTTCCTCTCTGTCTTTCCGTCCCAGAACCCTTCCTCTTTCTCCCTCTATCATCTCTCTCCCTTCATCTACCTGTCCCCTCTCTCTCCCTCTCTCTCTCTCTCTCTGTCCCTCCCTCTCCATCCATCTCCCTCTCTCCTCTCTCCCTCTCTCTCTCCCAAGCGCTCCATCCCTCTCCCTCTCTCCCTCTCTCTCTTCCCAACCCTCTCCCTCTCTCTCTCCCAAGCTCTCCATCCCTCTCCCTCTCTCCCTCTCTCTTCCCAACCCTCTCCCTCTCTCCCCCTCTCTCTCTCCCCCTCTAAAAGGCAGACGTTGATGAATGCATGTAAAGGATCCTCTGCAGGTAGGATAGGGTTACAGCTGCTCGCAGCCTATCGGTGTGGAGACAGAGAGAGAGAGAGAGAGAGAGAGAGATCAGTCATAGTCCATAGATGGACGTGGGGGAGTAGTGGATGTGTGGGGTGTGTGGAGGGGGGTGGGGGTGTAGGGGTGAGGCAAGAGGGGTCAGGATGTTTGTTTTCCAATGAGCCGTGACCCTGGGAGAGAGAGAAGAGGGTGTGTTGTTGATGGGGGGGGGGCGCGATAGGTGATAGAGGGGAGGGAAGGTGAAATGGTGCGTGTGTGTGTGTGTGTGGGGGGGTGGGGGGGGGGTGGTATTGTAGGAGAGAGTGAGGGAGGCAGAGAGAGAACTTAATGAAATTATGTGGGAGGCATCTTGAGGGCTAGGGTTAGGGTAAGGGTTAGGGGAGAGGGTTAGGGTTAGGTGAGAGGGTTAGGCACAGGGTAAGGGTTAGGGGAGAGGGTTAGGGTTAGGTGAGAGGGTTAGGGACAGGGTAAGGGTTAGGGGAGAGGGTTAGGGTTAGGTGAGAGGGTTAGGGACAGGGTAAGGGTTAGGGGAGAGGGTTAGGGTTAGGTGAGAGGGTTAGGGACAGGGTAAGGGTTAGGGGAGAGGGTTAGGGTTAGGTGAGAGGGTTAGGGACAGGGTAAGGGTTAGGGGAGAGGGTTAGGGTTAGGTGAGAGGGTTAGGGACAGGGTAAGGGTTAGGGGAGAGGGTTAGGGTTAGGTGAGAGGGTTAGGGACAGGGTAAGGGTTAGGGGAGAGGGTTAGGGTTAGGTGAGTGGGTTAGGGACAGGGTAAGGGTTAGGGGAGAGGGTTAGGGTTAGGTGAGAGGGTTAGGGACAGGGTAAGGGTTAGGGGAGAGGGTTAGGGCTAAGTGAGAGGGTTAGGGACAGGGTTAGGGTCAGGTTAGTGGGTAAGGGTGGAGGGGCTAGAATAGTTTGATGATAAATATAATTGTATATGCCTCTTATTTTGAAAAAACACAGTGATGATGATGATGATGATGAAGACGACAATGATGGTGCCATTTTTGTTGTTTTTATGCTGATTATGGTAACAGATTTAAAAAAAGATTTCACCCTTTTTTTTTAAATTGTATTTTAAATGTTTGCTTGGCATACTACTATTATGTATGTCCATTATGGCAACTATTACCCTCCTGACCATCCCTGAAAGGAGGGATCCCACACTATGTGTACCTCCTTAAGATTCGCTGACGTCAGGTTAGATCAAAGTGCAAGGACGCAGCACTCACCATGCTTACCGTGACCACAATGCCCAGTGGGTGCAGCCCGGGGCTGGTCCCATCTTACTACAGACACATATTCACCAAGCTAACCATGACCACAATGCCCAATTGGGTCGGCAAAAACAGCTGCTTAAGGGTTTTTAGACCATTTCACTGTCTGTGGCACCCAACCGCACTCCTCAGTAAACTCCACGGGTATCCCACAATTGGCGATCTTCGAATGTTTACCGAAAAGGTCCCCGATTCTGCATTGTCTTTCGGCCGCGACAGGCCTCCAAAGGCGCCTGTAGTTTAAGAAGCTCTGGCTCGTCACGTCTTCACGTGAGTCTAGCGGTTCAGGAATGGAATAAACAGCGGACCAATTGTGGCGTCAAGTCGGGTTCGATTGTGTTTGTGTAGAACTCAATCACAGTAACAGCCTCTCTGAGAGACGGAGAAGCAGGGAGCTAAGTGAGGGCCGCCCTGCCACACGGCGGGTTCAGAGAGGCGCTCTGTGTTTTTCCGTTGTCATGCAACACCTCGCCACACACACGTAAATCTCCCGCCTGCTTAACTACCGGCACTAAAACATGTCCGATTAAATAGCTGGTAGACGACCGCGTGGACTGCATGTGAGGTCTGGTCTGTCTTCACAGCCTGTCGCTTCTCAGGTTTTTATAACCAGCGCAGGGCAGTTGGGAAGTGGGAACAGTGGGTTCAATTCGCTGGAAAAACTTTTTTCTTACCTTGAAATCATGGTTGTGGTTAAACGAAAGTGAGTATCGGCTGCTGCCCACGCAGTCTTCTGTGTTCTGCTTCCTCGTGGAATATCAGATTTTGATAGTTCTTCGTTTCCTTGGCCAGCGTTGTGCTTGGTAAACGTCATATTGGTGTGTGTGTGTGTGTGGGTGTGGGTGTGTTTGTGTGTGTAACCTTACTGCACTTGTACTATGTTTTCTGCTTCTCTTCGCTGTCTTCGTTCTCACTTTTTCTCTGTTTCTTCTTATTTATTATTCATGTGTTTCCCTCTCTCACGCCAAGGAAGATGCTAGTGTGTGATTATGGCTGATTTACAATCGACAGCGGTAGAGTTAAGAGTTAAATAACAGCAGACAAGACGGATGTGTCTCGGCAACATAGCTCCAAACTGTTTGGTGTTCACAGATTCCCCCAGCCCTTCTTCTCTGTGAAATAAAACCCTTGACAAGGTTAATAATTCACTGCTCAGAGGTCCTCCACTCCTCAGGCTTTTGACGAATCAAACATTGCAGCCGAATCAAAAGGTCCACAGTAATAAGCGTTACCCATGCCGTCTAAAAGGCTGCTTTGGAAGCAAGTGGAACAACAACACCACCAGGGCTGGAAGGCAGTCCAGACACAGAGGCCCAATTGAGAGTTTTGTTTGTTTTCTCAGAGATGCACAAGACACTCGCTGGATATCCCTTGAGAAAGGAAACGCCAACGTACAATATGTGTGTGCGTATGACTGTGTGGGTTGGTATTTCAACAGCCTTTTCTCGCTCTCACACACACATGCCCCTGCGGTGTTTTAAAGGACGCCAGGTCATCTGCTGCCCTCTGCGCTACTCCTGAGGTCTGTAGCGCTGAGCAGAGATCAACCAGTCATCACATTTCACCCTGATGTGAATCGCGCTCCAGTAAAATGAATCACACAGTGGATGAGAGCTTTACTACGTACAAGCAACCTTTTCCTGGTGGGGAGAAGGGCTGTGTAGAGCTATGGAGGGAGGCTAAGCCTGGGAGTGGGGGGGTAGGGCTGTTCGGGGTGGGAGGCCGGTGCTGTTGGGTGGAGGTGGGGGTTGATGGGTTGTGTGTGTGGGGGA
>NC_136934.1:43233709-43248709 GCF_949987615.1 Pollachius pollachius | reverse complement strand
GTTGATTGGAAACATCCATGTGCAAAGAATGGAGAAAATGGGGAATGCAGGAACAAAAGGAGTTGGCTGCCTTTCTTTTGTATTCTTATTCTTACGTTATTCAAAGGTATAACTGAGCCAACGTCGGTCTCACTGACTTTGAAACTGGGTAAACATTAGAATTCATTATTATTTTTACTTTAGTTTACTTTTAGAAGAAATGTTTTCTATTGCGGTCAGGCAGATATTATTACAGAGGGAAAGAAAAATAAAACCTGTTTAATTTGAGTGTCAACAGCTGACATTTAGTTACACATGAGATAGCCCAATAGATTGATTGATTCATTCATTTTTGCTTACTTATATATAGATACAATATTGTTACCTTAGGTTATATGTATGGACTTCTTGGTTCACATTGTAAAGAAAAACGATGTCTTTGAACATATATTTGTTTGCAAAATGCCCCCATAATAAATTAGTGATGGATATATTTTGGTAAAAAGAAAAGGTATTAAAGTCAACTCTTGGTGGGTTACGCTGCACCTGCCCTGCTTCATTTACAGGTGTCGACTGATTCTCTCACTGGACGGTCACAGGTACTGACCAAGCTTCACCTCCTCCTCCACCACACCACCCCGTGCAACACACACACACACACACACACACACGCACGCACGCACGCACGCACGCACGCACGCACGCACGCACGCACGCACGCACGCACGCACACACACACACACACACACACACACACACACACGTACAAAACCAAGCGACCTTCACCTACCTCACCCGAGTTCAACACACACACACACACATACATACATAGACCGACTCACACACGACCAGGTACAAAGACAAACACACAGACACAAAGCATACATAGACACACATCCATGCACACAAACACACACACACGCTCACACACATGCTCATCCATGCACGCATGCATTTGGACACACATACACACATACACATAAACACACGTAAACAAACACACACACAAACATATAAACAAACACATCCATGTACACGCACACTCAAGCATGCACACACACAAACACACACACACACACTCACACACTTAAACACACACACACACACACGACCAGGCACGAAGAAACACAAACACACAAAGCACACACACACACACAAACCCATAACACAGACACATATTTAAACACACATACGACCAAGCACTGAAAAAGCACACACAGACACACACACACACACACACACAACCAGGCACAAAGAAACACAAACACACAAAGTATACACACACATACACAAGAACACACACACACACACAACGCGTCCACCCCCAGGACGCGAGACAGGGATGGTGAGCCAGTCCAGACCAGGGGACAAAGACCAGCTTTATGCGGGCGTATCCGTGACACTGGCCCCCTGGGACTCACTACAACACTAGGGGTGTTTATCGACCCCGTACCTCGGAACATTTCATCTCATTTCACTTCTGCTTGTTATTTTATTTTCCTCTTTTTTGTTATACACATAACGTATACATATTTGATATACATATTTGAATCATTGATTTTTGGGATGATGATATTTTTTAAAATACTTTCCAATAATTGTTTTATTTGAAGCGTTTGACGATAATAAGAAATATAACCTATTTGGAGGCTAATTGAATGCAAACAAATAGCTAATGAACTTCAAATCCCAAGATTAAATATTAATATTGACCAGATTCCCAGAATCAGGGTTTTGCATTTGATCATTTTGGTGAATTGAAATTTGTTGGTTTTTTGGGGTACCCATTAATGGACTGAAACGAGGTAGGGATTGATTCAGCATCAACACACCGACACCTTTATTCTCCATGCCTCTGTCTGACCATCACATTTCTGACCTTGTGTACTCGCAAGTAATTATTTTCTGTCCCTCCAAAATTTGTGTCGTGTCGTTCCTCAAAAGGTGACCCGTACCTGCGTTCTAGTGTCCACGATTTCAAGACGCGAACTCCCTCTATTGGTGATGAAACGAACTGTCTATGCAACCCTTGCAAATGAGCATGTGCGCTCTCTCGCTCTCTCTCTCTCCCAACTTATTTTAGAATGGAAATGTTTTGTTAATAATTTTAGCTATCAAACAAATGTCAAAATCCACGAGGATTATCGAACCACCGATTCTGAAACCAATCTCCCTGAACTCACTGCTGTGTGTCCGAACACGTGTCTTGGGTTATGTCCACAGCAGTCCTGTGGGGTTTGTAGAGGAGGTCACGAGGGTTATGACCTCTCAGGCAGGACGAGCTCTCTAGGAAGGATGATCTTTTATTGAAGTATAACCCTTGGAGATGAACCATCTCATCTTCTAGTGGGTCCGAACCAAATAAACGAACGAAATGCCATCATGATGGGTAGCGTAAAATAGACAGCTTCCATTACGATGTGTTAAAACATTAGACCTAACGCCACCCATTGTGATGGGTTACATCGTTAATCATACCGTTAAACCATTAGACCTACGACGTAAAAAAAAAGAATTGGTCTGTAAAGTTCCCGAAACCAACCCCTCTCTCTCTCTCTCTCTCTCTCTTTCTCTCTCTCCCTATATCTCTCTCTCCCTCTTCCCCCCCCCCCCCCCTCTCTCTCTCTCTCTCTCTCTCTCTCTCTCTCTCTCTCTCTCTCTCTGACGTGGGGGGCTTGCCCTCTCAATAAACTTTGGAGCGCGCGCGGGGCTAGTAGAGAAAGAAAGAGCAACAGCAGAGGGCTGAAGTCATCATCACTGGGCCTGTCGGGATTCAGTGAATGGGTCTAGCACGCAAAGCAGAAACGCGCTGAAACTGCGGAAATTACTTTCAATCGCGCGCACTGACAACAGTCGGGACTGAGTGGGATGATGATCACGCCCGGGCGCCGCGACATTTAAATTAAACCCAACAAAATAACTTTAAAAACTTTTTGAATATTTCTTCTTTGGGTTTTTTTGGAGGAGGAGGCTGTGGTGTGATGGCTTGTTTCAGCTGCGGGTTCCACTCTGGATGCTGACTGGACGCCGGGAGGAGCGTCGCCCAGAACCTGTGATCCGAGATCAGAGATCTCTCTGGAATGAAAAAAGTTGGATGAAATGGGCTGTTAGGGAAACTCATCATCTCAGATACACTTCTTCAATCAGACGTGCAAAATTGGTTCGGTCCTTTGCTTCTGATTCACCCTCATTTTACCCACCGGATGATAATTGGTCGTTTTGGTTTTTCGTTGAGGATATACTTAATACTGCGGCACGGGGAAACCTGCTCCCCGATACCCGGCACATATGAGGACCTATTACAGGATGCTACTTTCTAAGCGGCCCAGACACCATTGGGCCACCGTGCATCATCACCGCTACATAGCCCACGCTTCCGCCCCGGGCTGGGGGTCCTCTGCCGTCTAGGAATTGTGATCCACTATCCCTTTACATGACATTGGGTGTATGAGTCTCATCTCCGGGCTACTATGCAATTACAACTGATTTGCTCTATTTTGATCTTCTTGCACTGCATGGAATACACTGGTTGTCAGCAACACGGCGGTTCCCGGCACCGGCAGCACAAACGTAAGTAGGAAAGAAAAAGAAAAAGCATTGGGAAAGGTCGCCGTGTGTGTGCAGCGAGATGCTTGGCCTGGCTGTGTGTGTGTTTGTGTGTGTGTGTGTGTGTGTGTGTGTGTGTGTGTGTGTGTGTGTGTGTGTGTGCGTGTGCGTGTGCGTGTGTGTGTGTGTGTGTGCGTGTGCGTGTGCGTGTGCGTGTGCGTGTGTGTGTGTGTGTGTGTGTGTGTGTATTATTACGCACGCTCACGCGCCCAATTGTCTCCGTTTGAAATGTTAATGAATGTAGACAATGTATTTTATTCAATCGGAAGGTTGGGCTGTTACGGTTAAATGGGGCACTTCTATAATTCCATTTTATACTATAGCTGGCTATATATTACTTTACGTTACTTTATTGAACAATGGAGGCCTGCACCGTTTACTTTTATGTTAATTAGTCGTTCTAATGACCTTGGTATGCAGTTCGGAAGGCTTTTTAAGAGGCAAAAGAAACCAATTGGAGTTTCATTATGATAATTGGAATAGGCTACTTAATCTATCAATTGGTAAATAGGTTAGCTATACTTAATCGATCAATGGGCACATAGGTTGGCCACTTCATATATAAATTGGCATATGGCTAGGTTCCTTCTTTGAACAGTTGGCCTATAAACCATGCTGCTTAATTTGTCATTTGTGAAATGCCACGTGAATTTCGTGAGTGTCTGCCACCATGCACAGCAACATAACCTGGACTGAAATATGTGTTTATCATCATAGTTAGGGTTAGGGTTAACCCCTATTTCTCTTTCCTTTTTCTTAAAATAAAAAGGTCTGCACCTCAAACCTGCTTTAATCTCACTGTAGCCATCTATATTTATATTTCCTTCACCTTCTAGTGGACTAAAAGGACAGCCTATCAAGGAGATTATCAAAGGCAGGAAATGTAGGCCTAACACTCTGTTAACAAAACCTTTACAAAGGGAGTCTAACATTAAGAATATATGTATTCTTCATACAAGTCCTGTGCTTACATATTGTTATGTTTTCAAAGGCTACTGTAAAGTTATAGAATGTATTTAAAATGCATAAATAATATAAAATATACTTTTAGTAGTTATACCACCTACTTTACCAGAATTTGATCAGACCTTTATCATTATTGAAACCCAAATTAAACCTTAAAATCATTTGTGTATCGTTTCAGCAGCCTCATCCACAATAAGAGCCCAATAGGTTGCCAGAGAAGACCAAACTTAGAAATCCCATCCATCTCTCTATATCCTTATAGATTCAAGAACAAGATATATATATATATATATATACATCCTTATTTATTCCTGCTATACGCTCACACATCAAGTCTCATCCTGTCTATCCACCTATATGTACAGTATAAATCTATATCTAAGAAGACCCATCTATCCCTATTCATAATGATCCCTATATATATCATGAACAACGGAATCTGTCAACGATAGCGGGCATATTCCAAAGCTGGCATATTCCATACATCCCTTCCCAGAATTAATTGTGGCAGAAGAACTGTCTTATGATTACTGATTGATGCTATTAGACCCTTGAAGTGTTGTTTTCAAGGTCCCCCTGTCCCAGCCCTCTCTAGTGTCGTACGGCTGTGTTGTATACTCCCGATGCTGGCTCTTCAGGCGCAGGATCTGTTTATTTCATCATGAAGATCATGTGTTTCTTCATGGTGTCAATCCCACTTTCCTTTTATAAATGATGGTGTTCTGGATTGAGCTGTAACCCTGTTTCTTTTTAATATTGTGCTCTAGAGCAGAAATAGGATGGAAACCCTTTGCAGTGCTTGGATCAAACCGCACAGTTAGGAAACCTTTGTCCACCCACTCGATTGAGTCTTTCTGAGTAACATATATTGACGTCCTACTACCGTGTAAATGCTTGCTCAAACTCCCAGAAATTGTTTTGGAGAAGCGTTCACCTCATGTTTAAAATAGATGAATAATGGATTTGTTATGATGGAGAAGAAAGCTGTTGTAACTGCGCAGCCTGCCTCCAGACCATAATACCTGTGTAACAATCAAAAGGTTCTGTAATAGTATATACAGACAAAGAATATCTCCTCTATCCTAAAATAAACATCAGAACCAGTGTATTCACATCCTCCCTTTTTTTTGTTCTACCGAGCTCCAGTTCCAAGATAACAGGTTCAAAAATAATCAAACCGCATTCTGGGGCCGGCTCTGTTTGACAAACTCATTTAAAACATGATGTACAGTACAGCACATCCACATCCCCGCACAGCCTGCCACGGATGTTTCCCCTTTGCTTATGACCATCCGCGGGTTAAGTGACTCTATGAGGAGTGTAGGTCTCCTCTGGCAGATTAAAGATTAAACTGAGCAGCCTGATGAGTCCGAACCCAACTCCCCCTAACATCCCCCTGCTCGGTCACCCCCACCTCCTCCCTCCATCCCTTCCTACGCCCACCACCACCACCACCACCACCACCACCACCACCCCCACCACCACCACCACCACCACCACCACCACCACCACTACCACCACCACCACCACCACCACCACCTCCACCACCACCACCCCCACCACCACCACTACCACCACCACCACCACTACCACCACCACCACCACCCCCACCACCTCCTCCTCCTCGCTCCCTCCCCACCACCACCTCCTCCATACCCACCCCCAACTCCTCCCTACCAACCCCCACCTCCTCCCTCACTATTACCACCTCCTCCTCCCTACCCACCCTACCACCACCTCCTCCCTCCTCACCCCATTCTCCTCCCTCCTCACCCCATCCTCCTCCCTCCCCACCACCACCTCCTTTCTCCCCACCACCACCTCCTCCTCCCTCCGCATCACCTTCTCCATACCCAACCCCAACCTCCTCCTACCTCCCTCCCAACACCACCTCCTTCCTCCCTCCCTCCCCACCAAGACCTCCTCCCTCCCTCCCCACCACCACCTCCTCCTCCCAACCCACCACCTCCTCCTCCCTCTCCACCTCCTCCTCCTCACCCACCACCACCTCGTCCTCCCTCCCTCCCCACCACCACCTCCTCCTCCCAACCCACCACCTCCTCCTCCCTCTCCACCTCCTCCTCCTCACCCACCACCACCTTCTCCTCCCTCCCTCCCCACCTTCTCCTCCCTGCCTCCCCACCTCCTCCTTCTCACCCACCACCACCTCCTCCTCCCTGCCCACCAACACCTCCTCCCTCCCCACCAACGACTCCTCCCTGCCTTCCCACCTCCTCCTCCTCACCCACCACCACCTCCTCCTCCCTCCCCACCACCCCTTCCTCCCTGCCTCCCACTTTCTCCTCCCTCCCTCCCCACCTTCTCCTCCCTGCCTCCCCACCTCCTCCTTCTCACCCACCACCACCTCCTCCTCCCTGCCCACCAACACCTCCTCCCTCCCCACCAATGACTCCTCCCTCCCCACCACCCTCCCCACCAGGGGGAGGGTGGTGAAAGGACAGAGAGGGAGACTGAGGGAGGTGAGAGAGAGGGTGAGGGTGGGAAGGGTAGAGAGAAGGAGAGAGAGAGGGGGGAGGGTTAGGGTTCTAGTAAAAGGCTTGAGGAGTCAACGACCCGTCAGTCAGAGGGGGCGATGGAGGGGGAACTCGGAGCTTCCTGTATGAGATGGAGTCAGGCATATATGATGCATGACTGCTAACATCACCAGGACCACAGCTAGAAGAGGGGACTCTCTGTCTCCTCTGAACTCTTAATTGAAGTGATAGCTGATAGGAGACTGTGAAAGTTAAATGTTTGGCTGACTCATTAAAGATAAGGGGATGAAGGATCTAATGTAGACCCTGTGTGAGGAGTTTGTGTGTGTTCTTGCGTGTGTGTGTGTGCTTGTGTGCTTATCTGTGTGTGTGTGTGTGTGTGTGTGTGTGTGTGTGTGTGTGTGCGTGCGCGCGCGTGTGTGTGCGTGTGTGTGTGTGTGTGTGTGTGTGAGAAAGAGAGAGAGAGGGAGAGTGTGTGTGTTGTATCTGCGTGTGTGTGAGAGTGTGCGTGTGAGTGCATATTAAGCTCAAAGTGAACTTCTGGGTATCTTATGCAAGACACCTCGTGTCCATTTGAGGTTGTGTGTGTATCCGAGTGTAAAGCCAAATTCCTGTCCATAAGACTTCTTTGAATAACGATGCTTGGCAGCCACACACGGACAAACGGGCCGCCGTGTTAAAGATTCCTGAGATACGATATACAGCTAAATAGTTTGCGAAAGAAACAACCACCAACCACCAGCCCACTTTCTCCAGGACTATCTCAACAACCCTCCAGCACGGCCGGAGCAACCTCATCCCATAAATCGAACTTTCTCTTCAAACCTAGAGGTATTGTGGTACCTCACTGGTACGTCAAGGATCGGTTTCAACAAGACTGTGCTGATAGTATTGAAATAGTATGAAAACGTAGTATTAGGATTGGGAGTGCTCTCATATTATTGCTCATTAATTAAGTTACCAAGGGTCTTTTGCCAAATGTGAATTGTGTGTCTTTTTATGAGCAGCAGGTCTGCAGGGTCATTGCAATTTGTAGAACAGGGTACTTGACATATTCTGTTACGATGTAGAATATCTATACCATACCTGTATCCCTATTTATAACTGAAAAAGTATTGGTCAGATATCCCATGTATTCTCACAGTACCTGACACAATAGCCTACCAAACTAGCTACGAACTCAACTAAATGCGCATCTGAGTGTGCATTCATAGAGGCTGGTTGCACCTTGAATGTGCAGCCTCCTGTTCTGCGCATTGTCAGTGCAACATGAGTGATTAAATTCAAGCATACACTTTGGCAAATACCTTTTTCCATCTGTTCTATGTACCTGGGTTTCACTTTGTACTTTGTGAGTACCTTTAAAACGTTTATCTTGGAATTAAACGTAATAACTAATTACCGTTTATTTATGAATCGATGGATAGGCTACACGTTCACCTTCATTTAGCGTTAATATATTTATTTAGTAGGTATACATACACTAAATGACGGTACTGCAATGGAATAACGTCTTGCTTTGTAACTGTTAGGAGTCAACTGTTAGGCTCCTCTCATTAACAGTTTGACTCCAAATGTTAGATGTTTTGGTTAGACTTCAATGTTAGGTCGTAGTGTAACTTCTGGACTCTGTTAACTTACAAAAAGATGCTGAACCGCGCTCCGTCTGATCGGGGCCTTCCTCTCTCTTACGGTCATAGAGAGGAGTCTAACAATTAGAGTCTATTTTTCAGATGTTTCACAGTAGGACCCTAACTCATTGACTCCTCTTTAACAGTTAAAACCCAAATGCCAGACTCCTCTCTTTCTTTCGTTTAGAGAGAGGAGTCTAACTGAACATTTAGAGAGAGTATAGAGTGAGAGGGAAACCTTGAGGTCCTGGAGTTTGGTCTTCTCGAGGTACACATGGGACTAATGTTCTCCCTAAACGTGAGGGCAGCTCCATCTCTTGACACATGTCAAAAAAGAAGGAAAAATGCAAGAGGCTTTTTTTAGTCTGCTTAAGCTTTTCTTTTTTTTATTTATGACTTTTCATTCAAACAATGTGATGTTTTTCAAAGACGATGACCGTGATCAAAGTATCCGTCTATCATCTTAGCGATGGTTATTAGGGAAATATATTACATTCATGGTGTTTTACAGTTGGTGTCTGCTCTGCTGTTCTCTCCGGGCACTCAAACCAGAAGTATTCAAGCCTGACAACAGCAATAATACAGCATGACAACCAACATGGTCCATCTTTATATACAACACCGTATCCAAACCATGTATTCGTAGAGCGTCCACTATTGTAGCTGGTTTTGATCCTGTTTACACAGCCAGTAAGCCACATTTATTTGGGCTATAACTATTCCTGCAAGTGGCTTAAGGCTTAACCCTTAAGTTCATTCAGCATTATTTGTTAACATAACCACTTCGATTTACTTTGTGAGGGTGACTGGTGAGAGGGGTGCTTATATTCCATTATTAATCATTATTGTGTTTATCATTGTTTTACCTCTGCATGTGAAAGCCTTAAAGCTGATGTATTGTTAGCCCTTCTAGCCACGAGTGGAATGGAAAGTCACTGTATATTTATTTATTTAATATATTTAAGTTAAGGGTGCATTGTTTCCCAAAAATTAAAAGAAAAATATCAGAACGGGCTAGTGCTGATAAGGTCTTAAGGATATAAAGTTAAACTGAAACATCTGGAGTCATGTTAGATGTAAATCTCCCTAACCCTATCAGGGCACTAGGTTTATGCATAATATTAAATTAATGCATTTCATTTGATACTTTTCATAACGAATGCATTGGAATAAATTTAACTTTGGTTTGAAATGACAGTTTTGGACGTAGACCTTTATTCAATATAATACAAATGTATGTATTATAGTGAAATATTAACATTAACTATTTAAGTCTTGTAGCATATTATTATTAAGGTGCAGAGTAACTCAAATGAAACAGCAGTATCTCAGCAACCAAATGAAGAGACTTATGATGCACAAACTATGGGATGGCAGACCACCCATCTCATAAGCCGCCCTCTTTGTTTGTATGACCTCACATGTGTGCTTGCTATTCAAACCATTCCCTAGTCCCATAATCAAGTTATACTTGATTGAAGAAAGAAAACCCCATAATCATTTCTTCCATATTTCACTGGAGGGCACATATTTATGCAAAGTGCTTTCTTCACTATTACATTATTTCGGCTATGAGGCATTTGACATTTCTTCCTCTTTTTTGATTACCCATAATGCTCTTTGTGTCTCCCGAGCAGAGGTCTCTGGTGCGAGTCAGGGCTGCCTGCAGGGGGGCTGTCTGACCTGCTCAGACTACAATGGCTGCCTCTCCTGCAAGCCACGCCTCTTCATGCACCTGGAGAGGATGGGGATGAAGCAGATCGGCGTGTGCATGACCTCCTGCCCGCCGGGCTTCTACGGCACACGCTCGCCCGACAGGAACACGTGCACGAGTAAGCGCACCCCAGGCTCACACAGGCCCTATCGAAAGATTCTGTAAAGAATGAACCTGGAAAGCATTAGAATATACAACGGGCGGGGGGGGGGGGGGGGGGGGAAAGGTATTTCTGTTTCGGATGCCAGATACACACATGGAGAGCGGAGTGTGTGTGGAACTCGGTCCAGGTTGTAAAGGCGGACTACTTTTAACTCTTAGGTTTTTCCACACACATTATGAGCATCAAATCTTTCAGGTTTCCAAGACCGTGTTTTGACATAGTCCTGGAAATAAATGCCCACTTTCCATATGCAGATCATCAGTTGAGATATACAAATCAAAAATCTGCTTATAAAATATAGTCTGTTTCTGCCTTTCTGTCTGTCTCCGGCTCTCTGCTCTGGTCTCTCTCTCGCTGGGATCTCTATCTCACAACCTCTGTCTCATAACATATAAAACAGGGGGAAACAATGCCTTAAAGGCAAGGGACTCTTGATGGTGTTCATTTAAACAAAACGTTTCATTTAAAATTGTGTATCATCACCCACCTTGGTTAAAGAGGGTCATTCTGTCAGCACCTATATCTTCACACACTCTTAGACACTCAAGCACACATGTAATATATCTTCACACACTCGAAGACATATATGCAGGGCTGTTGCAACAACGTTAACATCAGGCCCACGCATGCACACAAATGTACTGACACACACTCACATACACACACACACACACACACACACATAGACACGCACGCACACACACGCACACACACACAAAGCAACCCTCCCCGACACATACACACAAGCAAACTTTCCCCCGGCACACAAACACACACTACACAGTGATGCCTGGTACATTGAAAATGCAGTGTCTGTGTGTGTGTGTGTGTGTGTGTGTGTGTGTGTGTGTGTGTGTGTGTGTGTGTTTTTGTGTGTGTGTGTGCGTGTGCACACCAAACACACAGTAACTCGTAGGGGTTTGATAAAAGCCAGCGGTGGGTCTGTGTTATCTACAGAATGCCGGCCGGAGTGCGACTCCTGCTTCAACAGGAACTTCTGCACTCGCTGTCGATCGGCCTTCTACCTTCACCTGGGTAGGTGCCAGGACAGCTGTCCAGAGGGCCTGGTGCCCAGTGAGGCACAGGGGGAGTGTGTTCACAGTGAGTATTTACACACACAAACACACACACACACACATACATGATACTGGATGTATCATTATCTCCTGGGGAACGCTGCAGGAAACAGGGATTACTGCAACAGCTCCCACTGACACATACACACACACACACACATACACACACACACACACACACACACACACACACACACACACACACACACACACTGAGGCCCTCCCTTGGGGGTTGTGTGTGTGTGTCAGTTCTGTGGTAATTGTATGACATGCAAATTCTATTTTGGAGCATGTTCCTTTCGAACAAAATCTCAAGTGATTATGTATATACATAGAGCATTGTGATCAAGGTCTTGAAACGGTTTCCAAATCCACCTGAATATTCTTAGTGCATTCACCGATTTTGTTTGTGTTTGTGTGTGTGTTTGTGTGTTAACCTAGCGTGTGTTCCTTTCTGCAGAGTGTCCAGCAGATTGTGAGTCGTGTGCCAGAGGCGAGGTGTGCACGCGCTGCCGGCCAGGCCTTTACCAGCTGATGGGCGCCTGCCACCACACCTGCCCAGAGGAGTACGAGCCCAGCAACACGGAGTGTACGCCACAAGGTAAACACACACCTGTGTTTGTGTGTTTGTGTGTGTGTGTGTGTATGTTTGTTGATAAAAACACAGTTAATCATGGCGCAAAACAGTACACACAGAGTCCACCAGAATTTAGAAACTAGATTGAGCGAATGCGTCCTTTAAATTCACTTATGTCCCTCTCTCCCTCATCCCTTTCTGTCTCTCACCCGCTGTCTCTCGTTCTCTCTGTCTCTCACTCTCTCTCTTTCTTTCTCTTTCTATTACCTTTCATTCTCTCTCTCTCTCTCTCTCTCGCTTCTGCCTCTCTTACCTCACACCCTACACCCCTTATCTCTCTCTCCCTACTCCCTCTCTCTCTACTCCCTCCCTGTCTTTCCCATCCCTTCTCTCTCTCTCTCTCCTTCCCTCCCTCTCTCTCCCCCTCTCCCTCTCTCTACCCCCCACTTCCCTACTACATACTCCCGCCCCCCATCCCTTGTCCCTCTCTGTACTCCCCACTCTCTCTCGCCCCCCCTCACACCTCTCTCTCTCTCTCCCTCCCTCCCTCCCACTCTCTCTCTCTCTCTCTCTGTCTCTCTCTCCCTCCCTCCCTCTCTCTCTCCCTCCCTCCCTCCCTCCCTCTCTCTCTCTCTCTCTCTTCTCTCTCTCTCTCTCTCTCTCTCTCTCTCTCTCTCTCTCTCTCTCCCTCCCTCCCTCCCTCCCTCCCTCTCTCTCTCTCTCTCTCTCTCTCTCTCTCTCTCTCTCTCCCTCCCTCCCTCCCTCCCTCCCTCCCTCTCTCTCTCTCCCCCTCTCCCTCTCTCTACCCCCGACTTCCCCCTGTCCTCAGTGCACTGTGAGGTGGGCCCGTGGGCCGAGTGGAGCGCGTGCACGCGGACGGGCCGGAGGCGGGGCCAGGAGAGCCGGACGCGGCCGGTACTGCTCTCCCCGTCGCCTTTGGGCAAACCGTGCCCCGATGTCTCCGAGGTCAAGGAGTGCCTGTTGAAGAGACCCCGCTGTCAAGGTGCGTGGCCCTTTACTTTCTTTAATTTTTTTTTTTTTTTTTTTTCCGCTTTGATTTTCATCCCTTACTGTGGCTGCTACTCACGTCCAGGTCCGAGTTTTGAGTTGACTCTCCTAGACTGGGTAGCCCCGCCCATTCTGCCGGCGATTTGAGTTCGCCCTGCATAAGGGTCCGGAGAAGAGCAATCCATTTCTTTCTGCTTCCGATGCGTTTTTGCGGGAGCCAATCACCAAGCTGGCTTTTCCCCTTGGCGCGCTATTGGCTGGTTTAACACAATGGCGACAGGGAAGAGTAATTTGAGTAATTTGAACTAGGCCCATTGATCACGCCTCTTGTGCTGAAGATAATGACAGCAGCTTCCCCAGACCAACGTGGTCTGGCAATAGCCAGAGTACTGATTCTGATTACCTGTTCGGGGGCTGTGTTCGAAGGCAGTGGGATAACTTGATGTCTATAAACAGGAACCTCTGAAGCTTTTTGGATAGTGATAAAGGACTGTATACATTAACCTCATTTGGCATGATGGGGAGATACCTGAAAATGTCCAATACGACATGATGTCATTGTGACCTGGCCTTGCCTGATCTGACCTCATCTGACCTGTATACCTTGACCTGTCTGACCTCTAGCTCACCTGACCTGACCTCTAGCTCACCTGAGCTGTATCTTACCTGACCTCTAGCTCACCTGACCTTTAGCTCACCTGACCTATAGCTCAACTGACCAGTAGCTTATCTGACCTTTAGCTCACCCGACCTCTACCTCACCTGACCTGACCCGACTTGCATCTCACCTGAACTGACCTCGCCTGACCACTGAGGGTGACGTCGTAGTCAGGAAAGAGATTTAGTTCCACATTGTGTAATGAAGGATCCCTGAACCCACCATCAATATATATAAAAGAAATATCCATAACAAAAATCGACAACAATATTGTTCGTTTTCTAATTGACATTTCTGAGCAGCAAGTATGTTGCTGACTCTGGTATTGTTCGAGGGTCTTTTTCCCTTTGTGTTTCTTGGCGTATGGCAGGGTTTCAGCACACTATGAATTCCAGACTTGGCGGCCTAAGCCTGTACAATCACAGTTAGTCTCTCTTCCGATCGGGACTATGGGTGTTTATTCAGAGGGCCGTCGTGGTTGGAGAGGGTCAGGGGAAGAGCGCACATGTGTGATGTTGCAATAGGCTTGTTGTCGTCTGTGTGTGGTGTGTGTTGTGTGTGTGTGTGCTGTGTCTGCTCAGTGTGTGTCTGTTGTTTGGGGTTTTTTTATTCGTGGAAAGTGCTTTCTGGTAAACAAATACTAGCGTGTTCATCTCTAATGAAATGGGTGGTAAAAAAACTACTTTCACGCAGAGGGACCTGTTAAGAGGGACCTATAAAATATAACAGAAACAAACTATGAGGTTATTAACTTTCGTGTGTGTGGGAGCACGTTAAGGGAGCGTGCGTGCATTGTATTAAGTTTGCCATTTTGTTTCGCTAAACATTTCACACAGCATCGACGTAACTTTCGGAATAAACACAGGTTCTCGGAAATAGTCTTGTCGCAACTAGCTTAATAGCCTTGTCCCAATGCTAGAAGCCAGTTGATTGATTAGTGTCACATTTGCTACAAAGTTGAACGCCCAATGTCAGGGCAGGTCAATTGCTGAGGGCCCAAGGTGTCAAGGATGAAGTTGTTTGGATGAGCGGTTCTCAGGAAAATGCGGGAGGCCAAACCATCGGCCTGGTCCGAAAACACGCACGTTTCGAACAATGTGTTTGACTCTTTTGTTAAATGACAGATC
>NC_136934.1:43218709-43228709 GCF_949987615.1 Pollachius pollachius | reverse complement strand
GTTGGTATGGTTATTTAATGGGGCATAGGTACAATATTGTGCATCTTTCCTTATGTAGATTATTTGACTTTATGTAGAATCGTTTGTTGGTTTTGCTTTGTTTTTAGATCTGCCTTTTGTTTCTTCGTTTCAGAATGTTTCTTGCCACTCACAAATATCCAATTCTCACCGTAGGGGCAAACAATAAATATTCAGATCTGGTCACATCATTTCTTCTGTTACATCTTGGTCAAATCTATTTTATTCCTCTCCAAATATTTGCAAAATGTAACATATCACTTTGTTTTTCTATTGTTGTTTCTCTGCTCATTGGTGTAAACAGAAACTGTGCTCAACCAAAAATGTTGAGCATAAACTTTAAGCAATCGCTGTACGTCAAATAAAACTATATTGAGTTTGTCGACACGTGTTTCTTCTATGGCTCTTGATCACACGGATAAATTGATTTCATGTCCTTCAATGTGATTTCATGTTGGTAGTTACTAGTATTTGAATAAGATGGGTCAATCCAAATTCAAGCAGTGGTTGAAATGTTTCACTTCTTGGTTTTGAGCTATAATATCAGCCATCACTGCATTGAAAGGTAATCGGTTAACATTGATCCTTTTTTCTGTCGTGATATGTGCTGTATAACAAATGTTTTAACAGTAATCTCCCATACTGGGATGATTGAAGAGGTTATACTTTTTATAGTTCTGCAAACCGTAATTAACTCTAATGCAATTTAACCCCTTCAGTAATCCTTTTCTAGACAAATCTGGAAGGCTTAAGGAAATTCTACATTAAGCAGGTTAAGGACTTGTTACTTTTCTTTCCAAGAGTAGGGAAGTTGAGAGTATGGATGTTCTTAAATGTTTACTTACAGCGTAGTAAGCATGGATTACCAGTTTGTAATGGAAGAAAAGAAAGTCATGGTTTCAAGAGTTTTATTTGACATTGATGTGGGAAACATCCAATTATTGTCAACAGGCACGATGACAAGTGTTTGCTCAAGGGTCAAATGAGGACCCTGGCAGAGATGAAAAACTATCGCCTGTATGATGAAATACAACTTTGATATTTACACAGACCAAAATATACCTCAGTTATATTACAGTGTTGACATCACAATATGCATGGAATCAAGCAACTCAGGGCACTGGTTTACACTACACTAAGCTGGAAGGGAAAGATATCGCAAATTTAAAGAATAGAGGACAAACTCAGGGTCAAGACAAGCTACGGATGACACCTGAAGAACGACAGACGTCGCCTGACATGCTACCGACGTCATCCGACCCCACTCTCCCTTCCCCGCCTACTTTAATGTTAGGGAACACTTTAAGCTCGGTGCTTCAATTTGAAATAAACAAACAGATGTTGATGTTGTCAGCCCACCGTATGACCTCGCCCCCACTATCGCACCCAATGTCCCGATCACTTGAAGTTGGCAGCGAAGTCCTCTCCCTTCTTGATGGAGCCCTTGAGCTCTCCCAGGGCCTCGGCCACCAGCTTCTCCTCAAAGGCGGACAGCTTGCCCAGGCCCAGGTTCTTCTCGATGCCGCTCTTGCCCAACAGCAGCGGGGTGGAGAAGTACTTGCAGTCTGTCTCCTCGGAGCGGACGTAGGCGCACTCCACCACGCCCTCCTTGCCGTTCATTGCGTCCAGGACGGAAAAGGCGAAGCGGGCCCCAGCGTAAGCCATGGAGAGGGTGGCTGAGCCGGCCCCGGCCTTAGCCTTGACCACCTCTGTGCCGGCATCCTGAATGCGGGCGGTGAGCGCCGCCAGCTGGTCGGCCGGGAACTCCACCTTCGGGGTGCAGTGGGAGATGAGAGGGATGATGGTCTTGCCGGCGTGGCCTCCGATAACGGGGACATTGACGCGGGCAGGGTCAAGACCTTTGAGCTCGGCCACGAAGGCGTTGGAGCGGACAATGTCCAAGGTGGTGACGCCAAACACTCTGTTGGGGTTGTAAACGCCGTGCTTCTTCATGATCTCGGACAGAATGGGAATGGTGGAGTTGACGGGGTTGGCGATCACGCAAATCATAGCCCCGGGGCAGTTGCGGGCACAGGCATCGGCCAAGGTGGCAACGATCGTGGCGTTGGTGTTGAAGAGATCATCACGGGTCATACCTGGCTTCCTAGGGACTCCCGCGGGAATGACCACAACGTCGCAACCTTGGAGCGCGGCGTCCAGTTGATCGGCTCCCATGTACCCGGTGACCTGGGCGCGGGTCTCGATGTGGCTGAGGTCGGCGGCGACGCCGGGAGTGTGGGCAATGTCATACAGAGAAAGTTGGCTCACCAGAGGACTGTTCTTCAGCAGCAGAGAGAGCGGCTGGCCTATGCCTCCTGAAGCCCCCAGTACGGCAACCTTGGCGTTGTTCACGCTGCTGGTGCTCAAGCCTCTGGCCAGGCTGATCGTCGGTCTCACGGCTCGGGAAAACATGGTGTAGTGCTGAGTTGTTTGCGTGTGTTTCGATTAAAAAGAAATAAGGCCGCTCTGCTCTGTATGACACCAGTGTCCTCTAGCTTACGACGGAACGGAAGAGCGTGTGATTTCCGCACTACCAGAAATATAATGCAAACCGGTTATAGCGTCAGCCTACGTCACTGCGTCACCGGTTACGCCACTGCGTCCTTTTCTTTCGTCTCGGTTGGTGCCTTTTTTTATCAAAGGAAAACAAAGTCCGTCAGCGTTTGAATCGCAGGTTAATTAGCATAGAAGAAACTTCACTTGCTCGAATCGCGAATTTAATCTTAACCCGGAGAGAGACTCTAACGCCGCGGTAAGAAGACATGAGCTATACGGGTTGGATTTTAAATAAATATGTAATCAAACTAGGTCGTTGTTGCTGTGGTATCGCCTAACCTCGTTCCAGGCGTTCGCTCTCATGACGGAACTCCTGGAACGGGTTGCTCCGAATGAGCGTTATTGGCAAGAGAGGGCGGGACTTTCAGTTGAATGGGCTTAGCGGCTGGAATGAGGGACATCCGTTTTCGTTGCATGCTTTGGATAATGATGTGACTAATTTGTCGTGAAAGCTCCCCATTTATTCTCGGTGTTCTTGTAGTTCTTGTCATGTTCTTATACTTATCTCTCTTGGGACTTATTCCTTCCGTATACAGTTTATAGAAACTAAGAGACCGGAAATTGCCTTTGCTGCATACCGGGATAACGCTACAAATCAGGATCCGCTCTCAGGCTAGGTATACCCTAGCTAAGCTACGCTGTCAAACTCCGTCTATTTGCTGGAGCAGTCTATTCAAGTGACGGCTAGCCTCGCTATCACAACAACAGCTCGTATTGTTATCATTTATCTCTGCCAGTCACGAGAAACCTCCATTTTACATCGACTCTGCGTTTGTGGCGAACCTTATGCCTTCAGTAATGGCCTTGGACTACATGTCTCGTATCATTACATCCTTCAAAAGTATAATTAATTGGGCAAATAAAAGCTAGCGTTTCGATGCTATCGATGGGAAACACAACTGGGTAGCAGGTATGCTATTGGTTAGCTCCGTTGGCTAGACCAGTCCAAAAGATGATATAATATAAAAAATCTGCACGCTTATTTGCATCGTCGTCTACGAAACAATAATTTATATCTAACGTTTTACATCTATATAGATGTATCTATATCTCTTGTTTGTTTTGCATGACATGACTTGATCGACCTACAAACAAAGGTTTGCACTGTTAACTTGTAGCCTTCGTTTTGCTACATCAACATTGTTACTTTTACTAATTTTGACACATTTATTCTTCAAGCTTGAACAATGTTATACATTTCTCCTTTGGCAGAGGCAGGTTTGACAACTCTCCTAATGCTGCACCAGCATTGACGAATCCTTCTTGTAAGTATCAGCATGCATGTGTCTCCTTATCTCTATAACGTGACAGCCTGTAATGATGTTCTAGTCATTGTTCGATGAAATATCTGACTCAATACGTTATTTATTATAAAAATAATAACATTAACCTGTTAAGCCCTAGGCCTATTTCACAGGCCTCCTGCCCGAAATGACATGCCCAAATTGAATAGAGTATGCCTCCACAACTACAAGGGCTATATGAATAAAGTTGGTTTCAAAAAGTAGGTAACACATGTGAGGTGGCTGCAGAAGTGTCAGAATCAATATAGATGTTACTGTGTCAGAGTAAATTCAGCTAGAACATAGTAAGAAATGTCCATTTTCAATTTGCGCCTAGAGAAAATACATTATTTAGAGTGAATACCACCTTGAAACTATGGGATAGTAGCCCAGAACCTTTAGGGAAACATATAACATCTGATGAGTACCCTGTTCCAGGATAAATGCTAATAAAGTGAATAAAGTGATTTTAGAGAGGTTTTAGTACAGGTAGGTCCAGGCGGCCTAAATGGTGCCATTTGGGACCTTTTGGGTACCATCAGTGCCATTTGACCTTTCTAAGGTACCAGACTGCATTTTCTCCGCCGCTGCAATAATAATCCTTCTCCTAATTTTTTTTTTTTTTTAATACGTAGATCCTTTTAGAAAATGTACAGCGCGTAACGTCAATTGCGCAGCACGCGGCACATCGTCACGTAACCAACATCAAAGAAGAAAAATACACAGCGAGTGTGGCAGTTGTTGGCAGTAGGCTACCCTACACGGTTGCAAAGTTACATTGATTCTAGCAGTAGCGAGTGAAGCGGAAGATCGAAGAAAGAAGGAAAGAGTGAGCCAGACAGAGACAGAGAGAGAGAAAGTAAGTTGCTAAAATGTGTCGCTACATGACCACCAGTGTTAAAAACCCTCTGAGCCCAATCATTTTATTGTATCTATAAACCGCAACCTCCGTGCCGTTTTTCCTCTAGTATTGTGTGTGTGTGTGTAGGCCTATGTGTGTGTGCGTGTTGTCGCTCTTTTTGGGATAGCAACCATGTTTAGTGTTTAAGCATTAGGCAAAAATCTGTAAATAAATTGTGCAAATTATATTTGCGTTGTGGCATTTTTTGTTTAAATATTACTATACAAAAATATAAAAATCTGTAAATGAAGACACAAAAGGCAAAGTTACAACACCAATAATCCTATCTACAGTAATACACAGGACTGTTTGAATAGGATTTAAGTGCATATTCTCCTCTCAAAGTGCACCAGATTCATGCATTCCAATGTAAAGGGTACAAAACAATTTCGGCCGGGGGGGCATGCCCCCGGAGCCCCTAGAGGGTTCGGGGACCACACCACCGCTGCTGAAAAAAATCCTGCGGGAAACACTGGACTGTATAACAAATTTTATTTCACTGACATATCACTATAGGTATTCATTCCATCCAAATTCAACAGTTTTGACTTGTTGATTCACCCAGACCTCTATACATTTTCCCAGTCAAAGAAAACCATACAATCGAAATGAAGTTTGACTCCAACTGGAGCAGATATATTTGAGAACAACATATAATAAAACCAAACTGTAAAAACAAAGCTAAAGACTACAATCACTAAGGGCTGTCATGCCACTACTGGAGGCAGCTCTTTTCGGAAGTGAAGCACAAAGGGACCTGACACTTCCTGCAGTACAATTATCCGTGTCCAGTTCTGGCAACAGTCACTGTCGTCAGATGAGGACTCGAGAGGGACTACAGTAGCCCCACTGTCGCTAGTAATGATAGCAAATGCCTCCGCAAACGTATAGGTCTTTCTCCTGTCTGCCATTATTTATTTGAAAAGAATAACAAATGGAAAAAAAAAGGCAAGAAAATACAAAATAACTAGCTAACTAGGAATGCAAACGTTGTAAGAAGAGTGTTGTAGGAGCGTATGTCTCTATTTAGCCGGAGTGTCTGCTCTGAGAATGTTCTCGGCGCTTCTGGCGCGAATTATGCTGACCTTCCAGTCAAACGCGGGAAGATATCTTGGGTATGCATTGGTCAATTTGGATGATTGACATATGATGACCCCTCTACCGAACCGTCAGAGCCAATAGAGTCATACAGGTGACAGTCAAATCGAGGGACCCAAATCCATGTAAAAAAAACACCATTCGCCAATCAAAAGTATCACACTGCATAATGTTTTTTATTTGTTTATTTATTTTGCTCTTCTTTGGCTGCTAGTTCAGTAAGTTTTCATCGTAGAGTGATAAGAGTGATATCATTGGAATCTGTGGAGCCTCAGCTTTCATATGACATTGTGTGGGTGGCATGATGTAGCGAAATCGGCGGCGGCCAGTATGCGCGCATGCACGTTTTGCGTGTTTTGCTACAGGCTCATTTAGTTGCTTGGTGTTAGAATTGTGTTTTTGTTTAGGTAAAAATGGTTATCATGGGCTTTTAGCCGAGCTTCTTCCCGTTACGCTGGTATGCACCATGGACATGTTGGAGCATGGTGGTGCTGTTTACAGCTGTTTACAGCACACGTTGGCGCAGCTGTCCCCGCCCCCGGGGGCGCTCGGGTTTAAGAGGTTAACTAAAAGAAGATTCGAAACAGACACTTGTTCCATTAATTTATGTCTAATGCTGTCCATACATACTCTAACAATGCTCCCAACCGTTGCCCCACTGCAGTACTCCTTGAGGATGGCTAGCTGCGGCGAGGTGGACCACTCTATGAGCTCGCACCCGTCCAGCAGAAAGGGCGGCGGCGGTGGCGGCGGCGGCGGCGGCAACGGCGGCGGCGGCGAGTCGTCCTGCTCGGCCTCCAGCAGCCCGCCGCCCGCCCTGCCGGTGCCCGAGTGCGCCATCTGTCTGCAGAGCTGCGTCCACCCGGTGCAGCTGCCCTGCCGCCACGTCTTCTGCTTCCTGTGCGTGAAGGGCGCATCCTGGCAGAGCAAGCGCTGCGCCCTCTGCCGGCAGGAGGTCCCCGAAGACTTCCTGGAGAGGCCCACCCTCCTCTCCCCCGAGGAGCTGAAGGCGTCGGCGGGGGGTCGAGGCGGGCCGGCGGGCGACCACGCCTGGTACTACGAGGGCCGCAACGGCTGGTGGCAGTACGACGAGCGCACCAGCCGCGAGCTGGAGGACGCCTTCTCCAAGGGCAAGAAGACGGCCGAGATGCTGATCGCCGGCTTCCTGTACGTGGCCGACCTGGAGAACATGGTGCAGTACCGGCGCAACGAACACGGCCGCCGGCGCAAGATCAAGAGGGACGTTGTGGACATCCCCAAGAAAGGGGTGGCGGGACTTCGCCTGGACGCCGAGGGCGGCCTGAGCGGCCGCGAGAGCTCCGCCGACGGCGCGGACATGGCTGCAGCGGCGGCGGCGGCGGCGGCGGCGGCGGTGGTTGCGGTCGGACAGCCACATGGGGCGGGGCTTCCCGCAAGACCGCCTGCCTCTCTCGGGGCCCGGGCCAGCAGGGGGAACCCCTCCCTGGCGGACGCCCTGGCCCAGCTCCACATCAGCCCTGGACCAGAACCTCCCCGGGAGAGGGCGGAGTCCGGGGAGGAGGAGGAGGAGGAGGAGGATGAAGAGGAGGAGGCCTCGCCCTCCAGGTCTTCGGACCGGCACACCTCCGTGGACGAGTCCGGCTCCGCCGACTGGAGCGACGCAGACGACGACGACGGCGGGGAAGGGGGAGCTGAGGAGGACGAAGGGGGTGAGAGGAGGCAAAGACTGAGCCCGGAAGACAGAGCTCCTCCTGGGGCAGAGTCTGCCTCCTCCCCGCCCTCCTCTGCCAGCAGCGGAGGGAGATCCAGGATGCCCGATGGTCAGTGCACAGTGACTGAGGTGTAATATGAACTGGGCTCATCCTCGCTCGCTGTGTTTCATTCCATTAATTTATTGCCGGATGGCCTGTTACGGTTTGGTTTGGTTTGGTAGTTGTGTGTTCTTTGGACTCAGATATGATGTGGACGGGTTGTTTGTTGAGTAGTAATGGGGCGCGTTGCTCTGTCACAATGAATAACCTATTTATTTGATTTCAAAACTGTTCATTTTAGGGGTTTTATGCCTGCGCTGCCATATTGTGGATTCAATTTGTATGCGAGTTATGGATCATTTAGAGGGTCGTTCTCAGTGACATTCCTATCCAGGTTTGTTGTGGGGGGGGGGGGGGGGGTGAACAAGGAAAGCATGCAGCAAATGATGACCAGGTCCATCATAGTAAAATGCAGTTTCAAGCCTTCCAACATTTTGGCTCGATGGTTTTCCTTTCAACACCTGGAGGGAAAACTCTTGTGATATGGTTTCAGTGTTTATCAGCCAAAACATTCTTACAAATGCGCAGTTAACCATAGCCACCGCTCCGGGGAATGCCATGCCATAGAAGTTTGGTGATATGCAAGGAAGAGCCTAAAGGACATGGAACGTTTGCTGTCCCTGAGACGTTGTGGTGAATGTTTCTTCATAGTTGAACTCCACTAACATAGGGTTGGGACCCGACGTCTGGGTATCAGGCGCCAGGTCAGCTCACCCTCCTCCTCATCTTAACCCCTTCTTATAATTGTTTAATGATTGAAGCCTTATTTGATTTAAAATGGGATTGGGGGGGGGGGGGGGGCTGATCCAAACCATTGTGGAATGAACTTGTTGATCTGTTGACATGTATGCTCACAACTTACATGTTTCACATGGTGCCGAGTTGTGTTCTTTAAAAAACCCAACAGGGTCATGGTAATTTCGTGTTTCTCTCTTGGATTTGATTTTGAATTAACATGTTTTTTTGTTTTTTTTTAATGTCTTTCATAAGATCCATTGATTCTATTGTAACTAAATGCTCACCATGGGAATGCAATGATTTTTCCTCTTTTAGATTCCTGGTGAATATTTTTCATTGGGAACAGTTAAAGATATGATCTCGCCTCAATGTGATTACTGTCCCGATGACACGTATTGATGTATGTCCAGAGTTGAATGTCTTTGGAGTGGTCTCTCTTATCACTTGGAAGGACAGTGGCCCTCACTCTATGTTCTGCGTAGGGGCTGGATGATATAATGCGTTCTTACTTCACGGTTCAGTCTAAATAATGTACTTTCTGTGTGTGTGTGTGTGTGTGTGTGTGTGTGTGTGTATGTGTTTTGTTTTGTCTTTTCGGTTATAAATGCTATTGTGTCCAAATCATATAGTGAACAGATATTTCCAATTGAAAGCCACTTGCGGAAGTTTTAACATTATTTTTATATTTGTCTCTGCATTACACATTGTCATTTTGATTTAGACTTCTGTTTGAAAAAAATAAAGTATACTAAACCCTCTCCTGCTTTTGTTTTTACTAGGAAATCTTACATGGTATGTAATTTCATTAAAGGTAATTTCATCAACTGAATCCCCATAATAAGGTATTGCTCTATTTCCTGTAGTAGTAGTAGTCGACTAGTACCTCAAGGAAACCATTTTCTGAGTTACGACAGCCATTCCATACCAACCTTCCCACAGGTGTGCCTTTATACCAACCTTTATACTTAGTAGTACACTTATAATATTACAAATGTATTTATATATGACTTCTCAGCCTTTGGGTCCCCCTACATGCAGATGGGGTCAGGGTAAGTTTAACCGCTTACCCTAATTACTACTTTTTACCTATTTATTGCTGTCAATACAACACAACTCTTTGGGAGTTATGGTTTGGTTTTATCGATTTGGGGCTAGGTTCTAGGGCTATGTTCTAGGGTTTGAGGTAAGGTTAGGTCTGTTTATAGGGCTACATTCTAGGGGTGGGTTTTGGTTTTGGTTTCAGAAAATAAAATCTAGAAAAAAGAGTGATAGACAAATTATGGAGAGAATACAAAATAAAGAAAAAATGGGGAAAGAACAGAATGGAGGGAATAAATAATTAAAGGGGATGAGAAAAATGATGGAGAGAAAAAGTGTTAAAGAGTGGAGAATAAAAATATAAGAAAAAAAATAAGAGTGAGGGGAAAAAAGATGGAAGAAACCAGAAAAAAGGGACAAGAAAATTGATGGACAGAATACAAAATCGAGAAAAAGATGAGATGATGGAGAGAATAAAAAAACAAAAAGGACGAGAAAATTATGTATCGTATACTCTGTGACTCTTTTTTGTTTGTATTATATGTAAGTTGCAATTTTCCTTTTTCAAAAGAAGAGGG